>NC_137677.1:53133351-53275851 GCF_963989245.1 Nansenia antarctica | reverse complement strand
TCCTTCCTCTTCTCCTTTCAGTCTGAAAACACAACACATGCAGGGATTTGATGAAACTGCCCTTTGCAGAGGAGAGGGGGAATTCAAAGGAGCTGGCTGCATCAATCAGCAGTGATGTGTGTGCCCCTATAACACTAGCTTCCCCCTATACGTCCACCCTCCCGTCTCTCTCTCTCTCTCTCTCCCTCTCTCTCTCTCTCTCTCTCTCTCTCTCTCTCTCTCTCTCTCTCTCTCTCTCTCTCTCCCTCTCTCTCTCTCTCTCTCTCTCTCTCCCCCTGTGTCTCGCTCTCTCGTGTCTCTCTTCAAAGCTGTTGTTACTGTGAAGCCCCTGCACATCATTCCAGTGCGATGGAAATTAAATGAAGGTGGCTTAGCGCAGCCGACGGAGGCATGCTTTGAAGGATGTAGCCGGTAAGGGGAAGCTGCACAGCCAGGTCCTTTTCCACAGGGCTGTGGATTTGTGCTGCTGAGGCGAGGACACAGCAATCACTCAGCCATGCAGAAGCCCCGACAACAGGACTAATCTATCCACCTGACTTGTGGAAGCTCCGCTTTTTTTCTTTCTTTCCTCAATTATTTATTCCCCACCCGTAAAGACAGTGGAACAATGTAGCAGGAGTGAAGTCGATGGTCGATTTGTAGCCCTGATCGCAGACTGCTGCACACATGGATGTGTTCAGCTTTGTAAAGATGCCAAAGCTGTCAGGGTGAGTCGGATGCTGCTGGGAATGTGGTTGTCTGCTTCCATGGTATTTGTGTAAGAGGAGCTGCTGCATCCTGTAGCCTATGGCATGATTTATTTATGATTTACATGGAACAAGGGGGGCTGGTGTAATGTAATGTATGTAGAAAGAAAGTGCACTTATTGTAAGGATTAGAATGAGAATTTAGACTGTGCGTTGTCAGATGTGATCCTAATGTATGGGGGAGCGAGGGAGGGGGAGACTTGGTGAAGGGGAGGATGGGGGAGTTAGCAACAGAGGCTGAAGTGGTCCATGTGCCTAAACTTAATGAGATGCTCAGTACTGTAGGTCATTATAGCCATTTTTTACAATCTTGAATTACAGAGTGCTGACTTTGTTGCAACTGTTTTATGGTGAGTTTTTTTTCCAACAAAGCACATACTCATGAATCAGTGCGGTTGCAACATTTTACAGAAAATATTAGATAAGCTGACTTTTGTTATTATTTTATAGTGGTTACTTTTCAGTTCAAGATTCGCATGATCTTTCTACGTAAATATTTGTACAATAGTTAATCATTACTGTAAAAGACTGAAAGAGAGATGGAAATTGTGTGAAACTGGCCATATAACAAACAAGTTTTTGGGGGGTTTAGTTGTAGCTTGACTCTTTTTAAAAATAAGTTGTCAATACAATATAAGATTTCTTAGTTTTCATGCAAGGCAAGCACCTCCTGATGTTGTGTAATTTCTATTTTCTACTCGTTGTAGCCTACTTTCTGTACAGTACACTGCATCTAGCTGACAACTCTGCAGTGTACTGTTATGGGTTCTAAGTCCATCATATAGTAGGATGAGTTGCCAAACTCTGTGGTCATTAACTGGAGGACATGATTTCAGGCTCACAACTACTTCATATGAAAAAGTTGCTACGAGATATTTCAACCTCATAATAAATCCTCAAAAATAATTTGGTATTCAGGACACCACTGTTTTGAGCTTGAATAAAACCATTAAAATCCGCTCCAGCATAAAATGAGAACAGAGGTGAAGTGAGGGAAACCGGTATGTAGAAAAGTTCTGGATAGGATGAATCATTTCCCAGACAGACAAGTTAACCTTGTGCACCAGATTGTCTGGATCTAAATCACAGTAATCCTCCTAAAGGATTTGGGCCCATCAGCAACGCTGCAGGAATATGGCAATGAAATGTATTTATCATAGACGCCAAACATCTAACCTGATATCACATATCCTAATGTTCTCATTCAAAGCTTTTCCTCTTACCCTTGTGATATCAAGTGTCTCAATTATTCTGCACTTATGATGGACGATTCGCATAGATATGTCAATATCTCTCCATTATAAGGAATGAAATAAACAAATGAAGGAAATGAATGTGAATATTCCCTATCTGTCCACACTGGCGATGTCCTTCTGATTTGACCATTTAAAGTAACTTGAGTTGAGTCGATCAATTTGGAAGTGCTTATATTAAGCCACGTTGTGTGGAACATATCTGTGAATAACATTGTCAGTTCGACATGTTTTGGACATGAACAGAATTCATATAATGCGTCTTCATTGGAATGATGCAAGACTGACCTGTTCCTTTTAATAATGTCACTGTTGCTCCACAGTGGGCCTTTGCATGGCAGTGTTTATTACGGGGCTCCTGTAAGGGCACAAACATTAGACAATCCTGTCACTGTTAATAATGACACATATACTAGACCCTATGTTTATAGCTCTGCTGCCAGTGTGCATAGCAGCCTACAGGAGACTCTTCTACCAAGGCAAATGGAACATTTTACAGTGCGATCAACTGTATGTGTTTCAAAGGCCCAGGAGGAGAATACAGATATATTTTATGTTCTGCTCTGCCTCATGCCTAACAACGCCTCCGGTCGCCTTAGCTGTCAGATAGAAGAGCTCATTGTTTTCTGTCATTGCTTCAATGGCACCATTTTATTGTGACAACACTCTGTCTTAGGAATGTTAATGTTAGTTTTTTGTTGTTGTTTGCGTTGAAAGCATGCACTTATCACCCATTATGAGGGAGGACATTTTTTTTCAAAGATCATCATTTAGTTTGTCAGTAACATCATGGTTTTTTTGTTTTACATACCGGTACTGTAATAGGAGGGTTAAGTCGGGAGGCCAATCTAGCTGCACATTAGCAGCAGTAATACTGTTGCTTCTTGGGGAGTTTCACCAGCCAAGCGACAGTGCATCTGGCTTCTGACGACTCAATGAAATACAACTCAGAGGGGAAAGAAAAGAGTGAGTTGTGTGTGTCTGTTGTTGTAGAGGAAACTGAGTCTGGTTGTCACACTGGTGTCATGCACAACTCTGACACATGGAAGATTTCCCAAATAATTTGGTATGTGAACAGTGAACGTTATAATATTCAATGTTAAACAACCTTTGTCAGCTGACCTTGTATTTCATTGTTCATGTTTTCTACTGTTTTTGGTCCAAACTCTAGAATCCTCTTTAGCTCTACACACGGTTGAAGCAGCCGTGATTCGTTGTCGGCTATTTACAGATTAATATTCAAGCTTAGGAAGTCATGGTTCAGTACCACTGACACACAACATTGGACCACAGGCTCCAAACAGTTTCTCACTTATGGGTTATGCAAAGCTAGTAGGAGCCAGCCATGCATGTATGGATGGTAAAAGCTCTAACATTTGGTTTATGAAAAGTTATATAAAAAGAAGCACTTGGGAGGAAGTATGGAATGGCATGTTTAATGCATGATTTCCCCATGCCTGTGGTTTTGAAAGCAGCTTCATCTAAAATGGAGTATGGGAGTATACTGTAGCTAGATTGCAATTCAGCCACTAAGAGTGGCCAAAGCCAACACATACTGTTGAAGTATACATACAACAAGTCAATTTAAATGTGATACTGTACAGTATGCTTTTTGTTGGGTACGTTTGTTTGTCATTCCCTCATTAGTTTTCAACATTCAATGAATCCTTGGTGACATTTAATTAAATCAATTTGTGTCTCAGGCCTATTTTAGCTATTCAGAGTGCCCATGCACATAAGGTCACTGGACTGGGCACAATTTGATTAGCCTAAATGTTTATTAGAGTACAAGAAGGCCAAAAGATTTGTAAAACATGGCTGTTTTTGAAACCAAAAGGCTCTTAGGGACAAGCTCAGCGGAAATGGTTTGAGAGGTTTCAGGCAATCATTTGTTGAGTCCTCTTCCTTTAGAGCTTATGCATAAAAGCAATGAATAGTACAATAAGGGGCATGAGAACTCAAAGCTAGCCCAGTGCCTAAGGAGCAATTTCATCACTGTGTCTGTTTAATACCTGACCTGAAACATTGGGGTGGAAGGAGATGGCAAGGGCTTTCAATATTACAATAAGTTATTTATAGAAAGGTATTTCATTTTTATGAATAACTCTCATGTAGCATAGATTTCCCAGATGATAATAACAATAGGAGTTGTAGGGATCATGCAGTTACATACATCCATTAACCCCCTGAATATACAGTAGCACATGACTGAAATAAGTAGTTTGGTATACTGTATATACTGAATAGAAATGCTGCAAGCGTGTGTGTGTGTGTGTGTGTGTGTGTGTGTGTGTGTGTGTGTGTGTGTGTGTGTGTGTGTGTGTGTGTGTGTGTGTGAGTGCGTGCATGCATGCGTGTGTGTGTGTGAGTGTTTGTTTCTTTATGTGTGTCCATGTCTGTGTGTTTGTTTTCAATTATATTCTACACTCTTTTGAAGTGTTTCTCCCCCAGGCTCTTAGTAAGTAGCATCAGTAGAAACTAGCCAGTTCAAATTGCAGTGGGAACATGTATTTTATTAGTTATAAAGTGACTGATGCAATGGAAGTTATTGATTAGTTGGTTGGTTGGTTGGATGGTTGGTTGGATGATTGGTGGATGTTATAGGATTATAATTGGTGCAGCACCCAGCCATTTCCTGGAAGTGGCGCAGCGAGCATCCCAGGCTCCAGATGGCAGATCTCTATTTGATGATGTGCTGGCGCCTGCTGTACAGTAGGTAGACTATGATCAGAGCCAGCACCATTTCAACCACACTCACACAAACAAATAAACAGCAGCCAAATCTGTGCGGGTGGGTTGATTCCCAAATGCTGTCTCAACCCAGAGGAGATTAGCTACCAAAGTAAAATGTTCCTATATAGAAATGGTAGAGAGCTGCCTGTGATTGTTCAGTTACCCATGGCAACAATATCAGCACCTCCAAAGAGAAATTCAGAAATTACATATTCAACTCTTTGAAATAATGGCAAAACAATTCATAGATAATCCAATGCACAGTAGATACCATTACTATTGTTAATGTATGTAAGGAAACTCCCACAACTGTACTTGCTGCTATGTTACAGTCGGTGTGTTAATTAGTCTGTTAACTCGAACGGCCATTTGCATGTGTGATTTAGATGGTTTACACCATTTTGTGACCTCCTCAGATGCCAAAATAACATGGAGAGATGTAGCTGTGGCACACAAAATGGACCTGATAAATGCTCACTAAGATATGCCAGGATCTGACTACAATGTGTCAAGTATGAAGGTGTGATGTCACCTACTTTTCCTTTGAAATAACACTCAAGGTTGTTGTGCTACAACGCCACCTAGGTAATATAGCCACCCAGGAGCTCAACTAATAATAATCAAAAGAGCTCAACTAAACCATATACCATAAGCACTTATAGAGTGATTCACGCATGTGAATACCAAGAGGAGGCAGAGGCTAGAGCAATTTAAAAATAGAAGTACACACTTTATTTTTAAAAATGTGTTATTCTTAAAATGTCTCAATGTTAAAATGTCCCAATCCTCAGAATGTCCTCAACCCTGTACAGTCCACGGTGTAGGTACTGGATTTTCCGGCGGAAAAGTGGGGAAATCTGGTAGGGTGGGAAAATCCGGTACCTACACCTGATCAAGGCTAGGTGGAACACGATCCATACGGGGCCTACTACTGCCTCCGCTCTGGACCAGGCACGAGAGACGCACAGCCAACACGCTCTCTTCTGCAGACACCCACACAACGCACGACACTCGGATGCGCGCCTACTTATTTGCCCCGTGAGTAATAATAAGCGCCTGCCGACTTCCCAGGCGTGCGTCGAGTGAGACTTGTGGGGTGCACGTTCGGCCTCTGTGTCTCTATGAAGATAGACATGGGACTTTATTCGTGAGGTTGTAAGTTCGTTTTGTGCACTTGTATCTTGAAATAGCCACGGCCGATCACACTGTCACTCAGAAGCGCAGCTGTCAACGATAATCAAATCATAGCGAAAAAAGCAACACTGACATAATCACAACAAAGCACACAATAAAAGAGTATAATATCACTATAACTCAAATAAACACAGCAAATTAGAACACGGTAGCAATCTACACACCACTGCTACATAAGAGATATCATTTACAGTTAAGTTAACTGTCACATCAGACAAACACAAAATAATTTAAGTTCAGCCTGTGACAATTAGAAGGCAAAAACACTTGTGTGGTTGACAATGGACAATGCTATTCGCCACTGTTAGTGCTACTGCCATGGTAAGAAAAGGATGTTTGTTCCTGTTTGAATCTCCGCCAGGCCAAACAGAGGTCAGACATTTTGGTTTTGTGTCCCATTAACCAACATTCCAGAGACAAAAAGCTTTTGAGTATTAACTTTCAAATGGACTCTCCCTTTGTGTGAGCCTCCTCCCTGCTGCACTCTCAAACTGCACTGAGGTGCTCTCTAGGGATGGTCATCTCATCTGCTGTTTATCCAGATTAGATATACAAACAGATTTACATTACGTCACATTCTCCTCACTAACGCCTGTGTTGATTAGTATGACGAGGAGTCTGAAGTACACTGTCCATGCATTCTATGCTATTTGACATAGGGCTCGTCCTTTTCACTCTGACTTGAACCAATGGTTTAGGTCAGTATTTTACTGATAGTAACAGCTGCTGTCACTTTATTTTCTATGTGCTCCATTTATTTCAGCACTGACAGAAAGGACAGCTCCCAGAGGTCAGCATGCTACAGTTGTCTACTGTATCCACTAATGTGGGTGAGGATTGGTGTGTGTGTGTGCGTGTGCGTGCGTGCGTGCGTGCGTGCATGTGTGCGTGCGTGCGTGTGTGTGTGTGTGTGTGTGTGTGTGTGTGTGTGTGCGCGTGCAGACGAGTGAGTGGGTTTGCGTGTCCAAAGGACGAGAGTGGGGACTGAGAGCAGGTGTGAGTTTTTCAATCTACACCCAAACAATAATTGAGTGGCAGACAGTAAAAAGTTATGCAACATGTTCACCGCACAGCTGAAAGAATTTCCAACACACCTGAAACATCAGCCAAAATGTGTATGTATTTCTCTAAGGGAATTGATGCCATAGTTTTGCTATAAAAGATTTAAACTACTTGAGTGGCCAGAATTCCTAGAAAAAGTCCCAGCCCGAATGATGTTCACTCAAGTGGCCAGTGAGCATTGTTATAATACTATGATACTAGAATAGTCTACAGATGCATCAGGGACAACTTCATGCGCCACACAAAGTACAATCAAAAGTTATACCATTTATACTGTAATACTATGTAAAACATAGTGTCTTTCTTAGGTACGTGATGGCAGACAGCTACTTAACCCTCAATGTTGGTAATGGGAGTACAGTCGGTGCCAGTGTCTGGGTTTAGTTTCACTACACAGCCCACACTCATGGAGATTGTCCGTGTGAATTATTAAAACAGAGTAGAGTGCTGTGGTGTTTGAGAACTCCAGTTAGGGTGCAGACTCTGCCACCTCTAAGACCAAGTAAGATCATCCATTAGCTGCCTGCTGGTCCTGGATATACTGTACCTGTACTATGATGTGTTTTCACCACCACATGGTAAGTTGAAGAGAGACGAGAGAGAGAGAGAGAGAGAGAGAGAGAGAGAAAGAGAAAGTGAGAGAGCTAGAGACAGAGAGGGAGAGAGAAAGAGTGAGAGAGAGAGAGAGAGTGATAGTATGTGATAGAAAAGGATCAGATTGATAATGCAATTTTTATAATTAACTGAGAAACTGCCCCAGACCACATAGAATCTAGACCATTTAATGTACATTATACGTTGATGTATACCATTTGTATGTCATTTGTGGTACACAGTATGATGCCGTCCCAAATGCATTGAGACTGAACACATTTAGCAGCTTCCTCCCTGACAAAAGATATTCAAATGGATGTGTAAAATGTTAAGGGCCTCTAATAAATGCAGTCAGGTCGTGATCTTTGTGTTTTGACTTGGATTATTAAGAGGCCTGAACTACATTGACCTTCATTGCCATAGCAACAGAGGGTACGGCACTCCCGAGAGTGCCATACTTTCATTGGTTATTATTTTCCATTCTTTTATTTTCAGATGGCTTCTCTTTGGTCAATTACAGTATATGTAGGCTATACTACTCAGATAAGAATTATTTGTAACTCTGTTCAGTATTGTATTGTTGTCTATGGGGTTGCTCATTTTCAGAAATAATGGAAATGTAGTCCTTCAACATTAATTCAAAACTGTTAATTAGATATCAAACATGTCATAGTATATAGGGCCTACAGTATACTTTACAAATTCATCATGACCTCTTTGTTTTTTCGAGGGGAATCTCAAGAAATTCCTATTCTCAAAACAAAATATTTAAAAGTGGACCCATTTCATGTGTGATCTGTATTGTTGAACAGGACCAAATAGAAGTTCTGAAGTAGCAGGTCCCCTCTGACTCCTGGCCTGGGTAACCTGTTCATGAATTGTGCAGCATGGGTTACCCACTTGGCGTTCCATTACTCAGTCCGATGTGACAGAGCAGACATCACTTATTAATGCCTGCTGTGTAGGCTCGATTTCACTGTCCACCAGTGGCTGAACTTCCGTAACTTCCCATTTGGGTATTATTCTACCACATCTCTCTAGCTCAATGGCATAATGTACCTCGGGAGCACAGACACAAGAAATCAAAGATCAACATATATATAGCCGTGCCATTAGGGGAGAGAAAGAGTGTGGTTGAAAGAAAGAGAATGGATTTCTTACAACCATTTGTCGATTCAAAATTGTATTTTGAAGGCCCATCATCTAAATCTGTGAGTAAAATGCTACATTCATACAAAGCTTAAGCTTCCAGAGAATTGTCAAATCCATGGCTGGTGCCTGCAGTTATAAATGTGGGATATTGAGGAAATTATTATGGGCATCATTACTGTTCAAGAACATGTTTCCAACTGAGACTAAACTGTACACTCTTTTGTGCTATTCAGGACAACAAAACCTTCTCACTGTGAATGCAATCAATGCACTGTAGGCTACAGAGTAAGGATGGAATCACAAAGAAGTCTTTGTTAACTCTGCAATAGTGCAAAAACATAGATATTTTCCATATTTGTTGGTTATTAATTGTTGATGATTTTCTCAAATACATTCCGTTCCCAAAGAGGATGCAATTATAAGTGAACAATGGATGAGATGAATTCGGGTAGATACTGCACAGTAACATCAACTCTGGAGAGTATCTTCTGAATACAGCCAGGCATACATGCTTTTTGTTAATGTACAGTAAATCAGATAAATCCATACAGTAATACCCCTCAAACACATGATTGAATGGGAGGAGAAATCTGATTGCACCCCCTGTTTAAAGTGCAACTTCTCCACAATGCTCTGCTCTATGGTATACTGGTGCTATTTTCAGCAGCCATACTCGTGATTGAATATGAATGCATGCAGAATAATGTATCCCAGTAGTACTTTAAGTGCTTTTCTGATGAGATTACGTGATCTCAGAACTTGTTCTACTGTTTCTGTATTTGGTTTTTGCTAGATGAAGGAAACCTCATCCTTGCTATGGATGTTGGTTTCATATCTAGGGGCCTAGCTACTGTAGCTGTTTTGTTAAAAGTGTATTTTTTTCTCTCTCACAGTGTAGTGTTGATGAATCTACAGCGGGCCCCACATGGTGTTTTTTCATGCATATCTCATGCAATGTAATATGAATACACACACAGAGACACAGACATTAAGCTTGTTGGTAACTGGGGAGAAATTAAGGGGAAAAGAAAGAGAGGCTTTGAATAATAAATGTGAAGAGCCCTGTTACACAGCAGACAAGCCTTTGAAGCGACATAACTTACTGCCACAGCTTTCATATCATCACCCATTCCTCAGAGAGAGACAGAGAGAGAGAGAGAGAGAGAGAGAGAGAGAGAGAGAGAGAGAGAGAGAGAGACAGACAGACAGACAGACAGACAGACAGACAGAGAGTGGTGTTTGTGTGTGTGTGTGTGTGTGTGTGTGTGTGTGTGTGTATACCCATGGAGTTTTCTCCTACCCACATCACTCTGTTAGGGGACATGTGCCACAGTAAGAGATAGTGTTACTCTAACAATGAGGAAAGTGGTTGGGGACTGACTTGATTTAAGTGTCATGCAAAGTAAGATTTGGAGCCTGGGGTGATTCCAAAGTGTGAAGCAGCAGATTTTGACTTTCCAATTTACATAATTCTCAAGATACAGAAAACAGGCTGATTCAACCTTACTACCACACTCATTTGTATCCAGTGTTCCTGAAAGGAAGCAGAACACATTGTATTTGCCCCGTGATAAACTCTCAACTCTTCTCCTATCAAAAGATGTCTCAGAGTCCCCCAGCTTTCTGAGGAAGCTGCTGACATCTAGAAATAAAACCAATTTCATGCCTCTAAAAGCACCAGAGTGAGGCATGACAAATATGCTTGTGTGTCTAGATGTCATAATTAATTAGATTTACATTCAGTGACTGAACCCAAGCTATGGAACATGGTTTATGACATGAATATTAGACATCCACTTGTTATTAGTTTGGATGGCCTCAGACCATGCTACTGTATGACTCACAAAATGAGTATTGCATCATTCATAAACCTGTATGTTTGAGATTGTTTTATTCCACTCAGTTAAGCATCGATGTGAAGGGATTTTATTGGACTGATTGGTCACATTTTTACATTATCATTATATTATTTTACATTATTATCACACTTTTTTTTCTTTTTTTTTGCCTGTTTTATACTGTGTCTACTCTCAATCAATCAATCAAACTTTATTTATATAGCACACGTCACATCATGCATTGAATGGAACTCCAAGTGCTGAACATAAAAACAATAGTAAATAAACGACAATACAATAACTACAGGTAGGAGATAACCCTAAAAAGATCAAATAAATACAACACAATAAAACCAGGAGTAAAACAAGAAATAGAAGATAAGATAGGAGTAAAAGTGGAAGTTGACAAAGACACTAGAAACAAGCCAGGCTAAAAAGGCTTTAAAGATATCCACACTCTCTGCCATCCTCAAGTCCTCCGGAAGGCGTTCCACAGTCTCAGGGTGGCTAACGGCGGCCTCGCCATGGTTCTTAGACCGGACCCCTGGAACAACCAACAGACCAGTACCAGAGGATCTGAGGGATCTAGTGGGTACTTACGGTATCTTAAAACCATGTCAGACATGTAGTCGGGAGCGAGACCTAGTGCTTTGTAAACCAATAAAAGAATCTTAAAATCAACTCTAGGACTAACAGGTAGCCAGTGGAGCGATTGTAACACAGGTGTAATGTGTGCTCTCTTTCTGGTCCTGGTTTAAACATGAGCGGCTGAATTTTGCATAAACTGGAGTTGATCTATGGCTTTTTTGGGTAGACCACAAAGGAGAGCATTACAATAGTCCAGCCTGCTAGTGATAAAAGCATGCACTAGTATCTCTGTATTGGCCTGGGAGAGAAACGGACGCACTCTGGCAATATATATCTATATATTTATATATATAGATTTTTTTTTTTTTACTGTCACTATCCACGACTCTTAACATTATCGGAAGTATCCAATGCCTGACATCCACCCCCTGTCCTCCCCCCTAGCCACCGGACCAAAGCCTCAGGCTGGCCACCCCCCTCTGGGACCTGGAGCGCTTCACAGGGACCCCTCAATGGATGGGACATGGCATCCAATAGAGAGGGGCGAGACTACTACATCAAGTAAGTGAGTGGAGCCCAGACCATGTGAGGAGCGAGGGTTTCTCTCTCACCCCAGATGTTTAGGAGGCTTTGGCAACCTGTGATTATTCCAGCCACGTCACTGCCTCCACACTCTCTCTCCATCTGTGCATTCAGAATACTGATTCTCTTTTCCTTCCACTGCTGCGCACAGACACTTCTTCTCCTACCCGCAAACACACATACTCAGACATACGCACACGCACACACACGCACACACACACGCACACACGCATACACACACACACACACACACACACACACACACTCACATACATACATACATGCATACAAACATACATACATACATACAAACATACATACATACAAGTACACGCGCACACACGCACACACACACACACACACACATACACACACACACACACACACACACACACACACACAGACATACACACAAACCAGCCTGAGCTCTCAGGAGCAGCGAAGTAAAGCCTAGTCTTTGTGTATATGTGCTGCTGCTGATAAAGAATTCACCTGCGTAGGGACTGCTTTGATCTCTGTAAGACTGCATGTCCGTAGCTGCGGAGATGCTGGGGTGCAGCGCTATCAGCGTTATCGATCCTTAGCCAGTTTTGGATTTCTGTGGAGGAGTACAGGTAAAATATGTTTCCGTCCTATATTTGATTGTTCTGTACTGTACTGTATGTGAGTGAGAAATACTCGGTGTAACAAGTGAGTGTGTCCCTGCTTCATCTCTTACGCTGTTGCTGTAGGAAGACGAGGCTGAGCTGTTTCTGTTGTTTCCTCTCCTCTACCAGCAGTGATGTGCAAGTGCATTCATTCTGATGCTAAAAATATTACAGACAGAAATCCAAGGCAGAAATCCAAGGCATCTAACTGGATTCTTACCTGCTTAATCCCTTCTCTCCCTTCAAATGCATCATGTACTGCAGTCTCATTTAGATGATGCCGTTGTCTCTTACAGAATATACAACATTTGAGTTTAAAATAATGTGTGTACAGTCTGTGTTTGCCTTGTGATTGTATGTACAGTAGTTCTCATATGAGGGAACTATGTGTGAAGTACAGTATGGCATGTAGAGAGGTGGGGAACTTGTCACACATGCATAAAGGCTTGGGAAGCGTGATCTCAGAGGGGTTACATAAGAAGAGAGGAGGACTGGCTGTGTTGGATGCAGAGAGTCTGTCTGGATGAAGCATATCAGACCCTCCTTTTGGCTCCAGCCCTAGCCCTGTTACATTTGAAGAAGACTCATAAATAAACTGGTGTGCTTGACTGTCAGTAGCAGTAAATCAGAGTTATTCAAGGTGCTCAGGTCTTTAAACGTCAAGCTGAGGTATTGCTTTTTAACAATATGTTTGATAGAAAGTCATTAATAAACCAATAATGTACCAGTTGACATGCATATTGTATCACATCATACAGTATAACAGAGTTAACTGTAGTACTTCAGAGAGTGGTGTATTCAATGTCCAGGAGGGTTCAAAGGTTAAATTGAATCAATATCAGTACAAAATGTCGTAAATTGCATCGTGTCTCTAAGACTAGTCATTAAATAGTGAATATGGGAAGTCCTCTCTCTCTCTCTCTCTCTCTCTCTGAGTTTGTTATAGGGAACAACAGATAGTTTGTGACGTGGGAATGTTTAATTCCCCACATTTGGCTTTATCCAGTATCTCTGAATTAACAGTTTAATTGCTGGTGAACGATAATTCAAAGTGCTTATAACATTGCTATGTAAGCGGGAAGAACAGCCAAAACCCCAAGACACTTGTACAGTAGGCTATAAGTAAAAAGGTTTGCATTCTCCTCTTGAAAAGATTGTGCCCTCGCTCCAATAAGAACAACCAGTTCTCATCTGCTTTGTAATGCAACAGTGTTGGTTATGAGAGTTGTGTAATAATGTGGAGCTACATTAGCAGCTAATAGGGATGATTAGGGACCATTAGATGCATTGCTGTTGGCATGTTGGGAAGCTGGCCATCTTTAGCAGGTGGCCAGGGTTGGAGATGAGACAGCACACTTCCTGGATGCATGGGCCCATATGGTTTTCACTGTGCACAAGCTGTTGTGGTTGTCCTGTTAGTGCTGGAGCTGACACATAAATCGAACGTAAACTTGGTCTCAGTGGCACCTTGAGAGGTTTGATGTAACGCAATGCGATTGGAAATGACCGCACATAATGCGATTATTATGTGGTTGAATGTCTCTTCGTCGTCTGGTTTTACTGAGTGTACATGTGAGTGTGGAGCAGATCGTGCACCATGCCCTGCCCTTGTTCCCAGTGCCATGAGAGATTAATTGTGGGTCTTCAGTGGCGAGTGGAACATGTGTCAGGAATGCCTACGAATTACACACTGCTTCGCCAGCCCACAGCTCTAATTAACCAGCAGTGTGGGCACCATGGGGAGATGCTGCTCGCCTGCCACACAGACCAGGCAAATAGGCGGAGGAGGAGGAGGAGGAGCAACAACTGTAGGAAATGCAGAGGATAGAAAGCTAAACACTGGAACAAGTGTGGTAGAACAAAAGGAATAAGAGTTGTTACAGGGAACATTGATGATTAGACTCATCTTAAGACTAATTGAATTGAGAAGGGGATTATAAGGTTCAGGTTGAAGAGCGTTGGTTTACAGTCAGGTATCAGTGACAGGTTTGCCAGGTGCAATGATGCCATGGGTCAGAACACAGCCCGGCTACAGATGAACGTCAGAGCCATGACCCTTCACTGATCACCAACATTACTGCACAATCTTAGAGAGGCCACAGGCTTGTTGGCCGCATTTCCGATACCCTACATGTCCATTTACACATTTATAATACTTTAACTGAGAAAATGTATGTATTACAGTGATAAGGTGCAACCATATATGGTTACGTGCTAAAGCTGGGAAAAGCTGTGAGATGATTATCTGAGTGTTTTTTGAAGATTGTCTTGATAAGGCTGAGAGTGAGAATCTGCAGCAGGAAGATGCAATCTGAGGTTGATTGTCATCGCCTACTTGTTCTATTTTCAGGCATCATACTATTTTGTATGTTCTGCCTAAATGTTGCTGTTCAGCTATGACCATTTTAGAAACTAGACTGGAAATCTGCCAGTTGCTTCATATTTAAAAACATGAAATGTACTGTTTCCTCAGCACTGTGTTTAATCAAGTGTAATGGCTGAATCTGGGCACAGCTACAATAGTATTTCATACTGAATAGAATAGTGGTTGAGTAAGTCTTTTTTAATGTATTTTAAGTAGATGTTTTATTACAGCATCTGGATACTTGAATCACATCTCCATTTTTAAAGATGAAAGATGCAGTATGGCGAGATTGCAAGATACTGCTGGTATACAGGATGTCTTTCAGTTGGGGTATCACTCTTCACTGATAGTGATCTGATCCTCGGTTCCACGGTTGTTCGCTCTCTCACACAGCCACGTCTCACAGAGCAACTCACTGGAGGAGGTTCGCCTGGACGGAGACAAGTTTGTACCTCCGCCCCCCCGGAATGTGGAGATGAGACGGGATCCAGTCCTGGGGTTTGGCTTTGTGGCAGGAAGTGAGAAACCAGTGGTGGTCCGCTCAGTCACACCAGGTAAACTAGCTTACCTGTAGGTCCTCATTACATCAGGTAAACCAGCAGTCCTTCAGTAACACACCAGGTAGCTATGCCGCCGATTGCCAATTATCAACAGGCAGCAAACTAAACCATTGGTGACAAAAGAGTGATAAAAGATGGATACCTATAGATGATTTTCACCAATGAAAGCCAATGCGATAATAATAATGAATCGTGCATATTAGAGTGCTCTGTAAGTTAGTCACCCTTGCTTCATGACCAGAATGCAAATGATCTAGAAGATAAAGAAGAATGGGTTGACCTTATGCAATTTGTACCACTTTACTCTTGGTTCCATGTGTCTTCACAGGGGGTCCCTCTGAGGGCAGGCTGACCCCAGGGGACGAGATCATCATGATTAACAATGAGCCGGTCAGCTCAGCACCCAGGGAGAGGGTCATCGACCTCGTCAGGTAGGGGAACTCAGCCTTTTCAACATACTGTACACGCCATGTTAGGTTTAGAGCACATATTGTATTATTATACATCATTTTGGATGTGTGTGTATTTTTCCTGAAGTATTATAATGTCTTCGGGTAGTCAGCATTCTCCAAAATTACTCATTGTGTGCTTGGTTATATGTGGATTCAGCAGTCAAAAGTAAACATTAACATATAAATAGCACCTAATTTCCATCATTCTTAGGCAACATACAGTAAATATCCAGCAACCATGAATGCTGTTAAATAAATGGTAAACCAAAATAAACAATCCTACTGGAAATACTAATCATACCAATAACTATGACTGTAAGTTATTTAAATTGCAATGATAACAATTTCCACATCATTGTGCAGCTCTATTGTTTTTGCCCATTGTACCACACAGGTCTTATGCCAGTGTAGATTTGTCTTCATGGGTTTTATTAGATTGATGTGCTTGACTCAGCTGAGTGGCTGGCTGTTTGAGCAGTCCTGGTGTGACCTGTGATAAAGTCTGACTGTGTACAGTGGATTAGTGTAGTGAAATATGCCGACAAGAAGGCCAGTTCATCACTGTTCCCTTGGTCTTGACTGGGCTCTGTCTTAGCAGTAAAATACTGCACTATTAGAACAGTAACGTGGACCTGGAGCATCACAGAAACAGATTGCTATAGCTAATCTTTGTGGGTTTATTTCAACAATAGTCATCTGTCCACTGTACTGTAAGAGGAACAATGCAGGACTGATTACTCGCTCTTCCTGAGTCATCAACATCCTCTGCACATGGATTTGACATATCCAGTTATACATCTATAATGATGTTTTTGTTTGTGTGTGTTCTGTCTGGCAGGAGCTGCAAGGAGTCCATAGTGTTGACAGTTGTTCAGCCATACCCGGTAAGTCTTACCGCCTCCCAACGTGTCATTCCAAAGATACTGAGTAAAAGCCCTGGGGAATAAAGCTCAATAGACTGTCTGTGATTCTGATTTGTGTGTTGACTCTGTTGATGAAAGACATGGAACATACCCATATGTCTCTATGGCGCTGTAACAGTCGGGCTTGTGAGTGTGTGCCTGGCTAACTCAAGTTGACTTCAATCCAAACCATGAACTCTGTCCAAGTCTTCTCATCACAGGGTCAATCCTAGCATGAGACCCCAGATGAACCTCCTCAACACTTGTCAACACTTGTTAAAACCAGGGAGGACCATATGGTGATGGATTTACGATGCCATGAGAATAGCTACTGTAACTGTTGGTAATAATATGATTAATAAAATAGGTCAACGTGATGGAATTAGGGGAATATTACTATAATTTCAAATCCTGCAGTACATGTATACTATTTTGTTATGACAATTCAAAAGTGTGTTGTATTACCTGGGTTTGTGAAATCTTCCGAATAAAAAAATGGCACCCATAAAGACCATGCAAACATAATTTAATTAATTATTCAATTAAATTATTTTACAAATTGCACACTTCCAGCAATAATTTGTTCTCATTATGTTTCTCAGTAGTGTGTCTGGGGAAATAGCCCGATAAGTGTTATTTAACTGGAAACTGCGAGAAGTAGCTCACCCTGAAGAAAGCGGATCAGTTTGCAGAAAAAAGGGTTCCAGAATCCCATAAGACACAGAACAACCAGGAGAGCAGGTCCTATAATCCAGCCTGTAATTGTTCTCATTTATCAGGCACAGTAGCGGGGCTGGCTCAATGACACAGCCACCAGTGGGGGTGTACTTCCTTCCACTCATGTCCTTATACCACCAGAATCAATCAATTACACAGGGAAATAGGGGCTTCTAATGAGAATGGTTAAACGAACAGCAGCAAATCCTAGTCATAAATGCACATTGCTCATCACCCACAGAGAAAATAATATTGACTGTAGCTTTTCTGAAGGAGCAAGAAACCTTTGACCAACTGTCTTTTTTTCTCTGTTTTCTCTTTGCTTTTCTCTAAGTCACCCAAATCTGCATTCATCAGTGCAGCCAAAAAGGCCAAGTTAAAGTCTAATCCGGTCAAAGTCCGCTTTGCAGAGGAGGTCATCATCAACGGTCAGGTCCCAGTAAGTGGCACATCACACTTTGATTCATTTACTACTGTACATCACTGGCGGACTCAGGGGGGGGCAGGGGAGGCGACCGCCCCTCCTGGTGCCCCCACGGTTGAAAAACGTCTCTCTTCCCTTTTGAGTGGCAAAAATGCCCTTTTGAGTGGCGAAAATTAGAGGATGTGCCCTATTGGTGCCCCTCCAATGGTCTAAACTTGACCATGTGCACTGATGGGGTCCCATGTTGTGCAGTAGGTGCCCTTTTTTTCTTTTCGCCCCTGCCCTTCAAACAGTCTGAGTCCACCACTGCTGTACATGTTAATGTCCTCCGAAGGCTGAACATGTCCAATGGCATCACACTGACTTGAAAGAAAAACGTGAAAGATATGATGCACACTTACTCACACTGTATTTTAAACCATTCATGTACACATGTTCCTGTTATTACCCACTATGACAGTTCAACAGTTTCATCTCCTGATCAATATGTTAAGTATCATCCTTATACCAATTTTATTAAAATCTTCAGGAGAGTGTGAAGGACAACTCGCTGCTGTTCATGCCAAATGTTCTGAAGGTGTACCTGGAGAATGGACAGACCAAATCATTTAAGTTTGACAGTAACACATCCATTAAGGTAAGTGTGTGTAATGTTCTAGGAGATATTGCATAATCAAAAGTGATTGTTAATTTAACCTTACATTATAGTGGTATATAGTCCACTTATTAATAGATGTGTTAATTCCTTTGATCGCTGTTGCATACAGTATTATCTTTACTTAATTATGATTCAGTAAGTGTCAAAACCTGCATAACATAAAGCACTCACACATGGCAAATAAGCTTTAACTTAATTAAGCATGCAGAAGTCAGAACTTTTCATCCTGTATTCATAAAGAGAACACATCCTAAGTGCTTTTTTTTGTATGTACATTAATTTTATGCAGCAAAATTCACAGAATGTCAAGTTATACACATTGTTATGCATTTTAAGAGTCCTCCATTTCTGAAAAGAAAACCCATTTCCACATATACAAGTTTGTGTATGTATGTAAAATGTAAAATATTGCACTATAATAGTTCATGATACAGTACCGTACTTAATTTTAACTAAACATGTATTTTTTATGATTTATCCATAATGCAGAAGAGTTTCCTGCATAGACTTTCGACTTGCACTGTGTTCACGTGGTGTTGTTGTGTGTGGTGCGCGTGCCTTGCACATGTTGTATTAATAATGAATGTTGTCTATGTAAAAGGATGTCATCTTGACCCTACAAGAGAAGCTGTCCATAAAGAGCATCGAGCACTTCTCCCTGATGCTAGAGCACAGAGCCGAGGGCACCGCCAGCAAGCTCATGCTCCTCCATGAACAGGAGATGTTAACTCAGGTGAGACAGACACACCCTGAGGGTAGACCGGTAGGGGCTGAGCAGGAGATGTTAACTCGGGTGAGACCGGTAGGGGCTGGCTCATGGATGGATTGACAACCGACTGATAATATCAGTCCCTCATTCAGTTACAGTGTTATCAAGTATGACCTGCGTTAATTCATGGATAGTGTGACATGGGTGGGCTTGTGATTAAACAGGAAAATGATAACGTAGGGTAACTGACTGCAGATGGAAATGATGATGATATGATGACGTTGTATAGTCTTCATCCCCTAAACTATATGATACAATAGCAAAACAAGACTGTATACACATATTCATTCTATTGTACACTATACTGCTATTACTATCTCCTATGGAATGATTAGCATTCTAATTTTACCTAAGACTGCTTTCAATTACATGTAATCAGATTTGTAGACATCGGCATGTGAACAGCAGTATCTTCTGGCTTTTTTATGAATTAGTCATGCCATGGCTGTCTCGTCACTAATAGGTCCTTGTCCTTGTCCTTGTCCTATGACCCTAGGTGACACAGAGACCAGGGTCACACAAGATGAAATGCTTTTTTCGAATCAGCTTCGTCCCAAAGGACCCTGTGGACCTGCTCAGGAGAGATGCAGTGGCGTTTGAATACCTCTATGTTCAGGTGATTTCCAACATACTGTATATTAGACAACGGTGTGATATACTGTACATCCGCTACTTTATGTTTCTTGTTTTAGCAAATGACACATTCTTCGGATAATTGATCATATTAGTCATTACTGACTATCTTTTACGTATATGTATATGTATTGTTGGCTCAGAAGTAAAGATTGTGAACATAGTGTTTATCATTGACCTTGGAGTCATGATCAGAATTCTGCTATCAGGGAGCCAAATATACGGCCACAGACGTCTTGTACAGTACAGTCCTGTATATTATGTTTCATGGTCAGTAAGAAGAGTCCGAGGAGTGTAACCTCGTCCTGTCCTCTCCCTCTCCTCCAGAGCTGCAATGACGTGGTGTTGGAGAGATTTGGGTCAGAGCTGAAATACGACACAGCCCTGCGTCTGGCTGCCCTGCAGATGTACATTCTCACCATCAACACCAAGCAGTCCCAGAAAGTCTCCCTCAAGTACATCGAGTGAGTGACTTGTGTTTCACACTGCAACCAGGTTAACATGGACCTACCTGTCTCCTAGCGACAGGACTGCACACATGACACTCAAGAGCCTCTCTTGCTGTTCTTAATGACTTAAGAGTGTGACTTAATGAGTGCTTTGTTGTGGCCCCCAGATCATTGTGAGGCCATTTCCCCACCACACTCCATCTCTCACCCCCCTTTTGAATTTAAATTCATTAAATTCATTAACGACTGTATCTAACTGCTACTGTTCTACAAATAAATGTCAATAAATAAATGTCAATCATGTCAGATAATTAATATTTTTTTATTTTATGAGAATTAATGAGAATATAATTTATTATGATTGACTACCTGTTGGTTAATCAATGCATCCTCTCTGTCTTGTCCTGTCTTGCACCTGTCCTGCTGTAAACCGTGCTCCATGGTACCAAACCAAATTCCTAACATGTTTACATGTCATGGCAATAAAAGTCTCTGATTCTCTGATTCTGTATACAATGACAAATTACTATGGCCAAGAATGATGACTGTCTTCAAAGAATAGATGTCATTGAATAGATCTATGATACTCTCAAGGAGGTCTTATTCAGTGTAACCCAAATGACTGTGTTTTTTGTTCCACAGAAAGGAGTGGGGTCTGGCTCTGTTCCTGCCTCCTGCTGTACTTTCCAGCATGAAGGAGAAGAACATCAAGAAGGCCCTCACACACATTCTCAAAACTAACCAGAATCTTGTGCCTCCTGGTAAAAAGGTAGAATACTGTAGTATTTCTCATCCCGATTGTCTCTTGTTTCTACTTCACTCTGACGCAGCACAATGAAAAACACTGCCACCTTGTGGAATACGCAACTGAATATTTTCAGCAGTTGTCATGCTGTTAAATCGCCCATGGTTGAACAATTTAACTCTTTATTGTGATGAATTATACCACCAGAGCATTTGATTTGAAATGAAATTCACAGTGTACATCCATACAATTTATTTGTTGTTTTTTGCGTTTGTCTTTCAGCTGACAGCATTACAGGCAAAGGTCCACTATCTGAAATACCTCAGTGACTTGAGACTATATGGAGGACGGGTGTTTAAATCAGTACTTCTGGTAAATGAGCACCCCTTTTTCTCTGAGTTCATACCATTCAGAAGATGTCATACTATTTCATCATAATTAACATGATGATGGAAGAAGTGGTGTGTTTCTATTAAAATGGCCCATTTTTCTGCTCTCTGCTCACAGCAAGGAGAGAAACACACAGAGGTGACACTACTGGTGGGGCCCAGGTATGGCATAAGTCATGTGATCAACACCAAGACCAACCTGGTAGCCCTGCTGGCTGACTTCAGCCACGTCAACCGCATCGAAATGTACACAGAGGACGAGAAGAACGTCAGGGTGGAACTGCATGTGCTGGATGTCAAGGTAAAACACACCCAATAGACATCAACTACTGCTTAATGTGTTTTAGTTGGTTCTATGGTTAATGGTTTTTCATTGTTTTGTTGAGATATGCGTATTAGCCAGGCAGATTTGAGGGAAACAATTAGAGTAACTGAGGCTGCAGTCTTGATTCAGCATGTTGCAACCTCATTCTAACAGGCTACAGTTTCCATTTAGTGTGTCAATTCAATTCTGTCTGCTTATGTCCCTGTTCTACAGCCCATCACTCTGATAATGGAGTCTGTCGATGCTATGAATCTGGCCTGCCTGACCGCTGGCTACTACAGACTACTGGTGGACTCTCGCCGCTCCATCTTCAACATGGCCAAAGGCAACACAGGGAACACAGACACCGGTGAGCCTCCACTGCCATATAGAAAGCAAAAGTATTGATTTGATTGTTTGGATGCTTTCAGTTGTAGTCAGAAAGTAGTAAAGAAAGTAGTAAAGAAAGTATGTGATACCAGACAATCAAAATTCCTATTTGATTCCTCTTCCCAGGCCATGAGGCGAGAGTCAAGCAGAATTACCAGGCCATCGAGTGGACATACAGCACCCCGTGCAGAGGATATGAGGACCACAACAATCAGAGATGTAGTCGAGAATTCTCGGACAGAGACTCGGAGTTCCTGGATCATGGGAGAAGTGAGAGTGAGATGATCTCCCCCGTCTACATCACCGAGATCCAACCGCCCTACCAGCACAGCATGTATATGGCAGAGAGGCCAGAGAGGGGCAGCAGAAGCCCACACCCCCCGCCTTTCCTCTGTGTACCCAGGGCCATACCCCAGGACTCCCCCAGGAGCGCCAAGGTCTCCTTCATCTTTGGGGATCCTCCTCTAGACAGTGTGAACCCCCAGAATCTGGGCTACCGGAGGCTGATGGACGAGGGTCCAGAGATTGTAGAGGATCATAGTCCCATGTATAAAATACTAGAGGAGGACTATAAGACCATGGACCCCATCATGGATGGAGAGGGGTACCACCAGTATGCCGCCAAAATCTTCGGCACCACCGAATGCATCGAGGAGCCGTTGCTGCGGGACATCTGCTATGCAGAGACCACGGATGACGCGGAGGACGAGGACGACATCAGCTGCGAGGAGGACATGAGCATAATGGGAGACATGGACAAGCCCACTTTCCTTACACTCTCGGGATCCAGCGATGACATCATCGACCTGACCTCCCTCCCCCCACCACCGGAGGGCAACGATGAGGAAGACAATGACGTGCTGCTGCAGTCCCTCAACTTGGCCATCGCAGCCCCTCCGCCGGGATTCAGAGACAGCTCTGATGAGGAGGAGCAGCATGGAGCCCAGGGGCCAGCCCCAGTCGGGAGGGGCCAGGGGGCCCGAGACGACATCCCTGTGTCTGTCATTGACTCAGTCCCTACCCAGGGAGAAGGGGTAGAGTGTGAGGATGGGCCCCTGGACGATGCTGTTGTGTCCACCTTACAGGCCCTGGAGGCCCTAGCAGCATCTGAGGAGCAGAGCCACCCGCAGTCAGAAAATAGCACAGGTTCTTCTTATACTATTGTAACATTTATTCATTAATACCATGCAATGTTCCAGCCATTCACTTTTGATTTGTTGTTGTTGATTTTTTCAATAAAACCCCATTTTGTTCAATGTTTACGTTTTGTATGAGCATTGTTTCATTCATTTGAACCTAAACATTGCTGTTTTGCACTCATTTTGGTTCAGAGCCTATATGTTGTTGTTTTGTCAAGTATTTTATTTGATCATGTATGTGCAATGGCATATATGCATTTCAATCCACACTCTTCATTTGTTTTGCACAAATATAGTGGGGGAAATAAATATTAAACAACATTTTGTCCAGTAGGCTCCAATGAGCCTATTTAAGTGAAATTTGCACCAGACTTTGGTATTAACTCAAACAATCCAGACAAAATCTAAACATTAAAGTCCATATGTAAATAAAGTTATGTGTAATAAAGTGGAATGAAACAGGGAAAAAGTATTGAACACACTAACTGAAATTAATTCAATACTTAGTGGAGAAGCCTTTGTTTGTAATGACAGCTTCAAGGCACTTTCTGTATGAAGTAACTAATCGCCCGCAGTATTCAGGTGTGATTTTGGCCCATTCCTCTACACAGATTGTTTTTGCTGTATGCTTTGGATCATTGTCCTGCTGGAAGTTCCACCCACATCTCATCCTCAGCATCCTGGTGGATGGCAGCAGGTTATCTCAAGAATCTCTCTGTACATGGCTCCATTCATTGTTCCTTCAATGATATGAAGTCTGCCAGTACCACAAGAGGAGAAACAGCCCCACACCATGATACAAACTCCAAACTTCACTGTTGTTATAGTGTTATTCTGGTGATGTGCAGTGCCATTTCTCCTCCAAACATGGTGTGTTGTGTGACAGCCAAAAAGTTCCATTTTGGTCTCATCTGACGAGAGTACATGCTCCCAGTAGTTCACTGGCTTGTTTGGCAGACCTTAAACGAGCTTCAACATGTTTTTTTTCACTAGTGGTGTCTTGTAGGCTGAGCGTGCACAGAGGCCATGGTGGTGGAGTGCATTGCCTACTGTCCTTTCTGTCACCTGCTGCCTCCAAGTCTTTCTGGATATCTTTCCTAGTGGTCCTTGGCTCTTTGGCTACTCTTCTAAGTATCCTTCTGACTCCCTGATCAGAAATCTAGCGAGGAGCTCCTGTGCGTGGCCGGTTGATGGTGGAGTGATGTTGCTTCCACTTCCGGATAATTCCCCCAATGGTGCTTACTCGAAGATTCAGAAGTTGTGAAATACGTCTGTAGCCAATTCCATTTTCATGTTTTGCAACAATCTGGTTGCGAAGTTCTTGAGACAGCTCTTTGCTTTTACCCATCATTAGATGTTTGTTGTGTGACACCTTGGTAACAAAAAAAAACTTTTATAGCCCATCAATATATTCTAACCCAGCTGACATTAATTAGCACAGATTGGAGGTAGAGTTGCCTCCTAATTAGTTATTTTTTCTAATTTTAACTTTAGTTTAAGTAACTTCTCAGTGTGTTCAATACTTTTTTCCTGTTTCATTCCACTTTATTACACATCACTTTATTTACGTATGGACTTTAATGTTTTAGATTTTTTTGTCTGGATTGTTTGAGTTAATACCAAAGTCTAGTGCAAATCTCACTTGAATAGGCTAATTGGAAATACATTTACTGGACAAAATATTGATGTGTTCGATACTTATTTCTCCCACTGTATGCACCATTATATGATATTTATGAGGTGCTTTAGATGAAGGTGATGTTAATGAATTGTCTGTCTCTCTGTGGCTCACAGGTGTAGAAATATCACGGGCCTTTAGCCCTGAGTCCTCCTCTGATTCTGGCAATGAGACCAACTCCTCTGAGATGACTGAGAACTCAGAACTAGCTCAGAAACTTTCTGAGAACCACCTGAGGATGTATGTGGCTACAGCCGACCATACCCTGACGGAGGAAAAAACGGAGTTCCCTGTAACTCTATGTGAGGGCGGGGCTGTCCAGGCGATTCAGTACAACCCTGAGGAGTCCCAGGATAAAGAGGCCAAGTCCTCAGCTGCGTCTTCCTCCCAGATCCTCCGCTCAGACGGGGGAGAGATGGAGCCAGAGACCATGGAGACTAAATCACTAACTGGCTACTTCAGTAAAATGCACATGGGTTCACTAATGAACAAGCAACCAGGGAAGCAGGGTGAGGCTGAGGGCAGAATTCAGGGAGATGCCGGTGATTCCACAGAAAAACGTCACATCAATGCCCAAACCCCAAACAGAGAGGACCCTCCGGCACACCTTGAGGGGAAGTATAATGCTTTCACTGTGAGAGATTCTCAGTATATGAACCAGCTTGACTTGGGGCGGACGCCATTTCCATATCGAGAGAAGCCTCAAAGATGGCAGCGAACCACTGAAAACAAAATGGCAGACAATCCCTCCCTAGATTGTGTGAGTGACTCACATGCCTCCCACACTGACAGAGTAACAATAACAAGAGACAAACAGGACTGCGATGAAAGAAGCCAGCAGTTAGACATTCATTTACGCTCCCCTGCCAAAGACACCCACAATCCTGAGGAAGCCAATTCGCAGAGTAATGAACAGCAGCGGCCGCAGAACAAGATGCCACAGGCTGAGCAGGACGTCACACGGTCATATGAGTTCCACCTGAATAAGCGTATGTCGTCCATCCAAAGTGAGGGCATCCATTCTCTCCAGAGTTCTCGGTGCTCGTCCATTGACGCCGGCTGTAGCACAGGCAGCAGCAGCTGTGTAACTCCCATGGACTCTCCTCTCTGCGCTGCAGAAAACAGTCAATGTTTCCTCACTCAAGGGCTACATGAGTCCTCACTCAAGGGCTACATGAGTGCTGAGGAGAAGGCCTATGGTGCTCCAGGCCAGGGGATGCAAGGCAAGGTTAGCCATCACAATATGGACCCCACTCTGCTGAGGAAGATCCATGCAGCAACTAGTGCAGAGCCTGGGTCCGGCACCATGCGGGATGGGTGCCACCGGAAGCCCAAGATAAAAGAAACCACAGGTACAACTAAACAGAGCAGAGCATTCTTTGATGTCTATGGGTTTAAGTGAGTGTGCTAAACACAATGAGGCAGTAGCTAAATGATTCAGTAGTGGGCACACTATGCATCAAGGAAACACTGTGCCATCATCAGAGATTTTAGACAGAGGGAAAAAGCATAAAAAGCCTGTCACTAGTAATAACATTTCAACTATACTGCAAATGTATAGTGTGTAGGGCACATTGTTTAAGTGATATTGCTGTGAAATTGCATGAGGCATTAAGTCAATGCACTAAGTCAATACATAACAATACACAATAGAGACTTGGTAAAAGGGCTGATTGCATTCTTATGTCAACTCACAACTCATTTCCTCATGACTGTGTATTATCATAAGCTCTTATGAAGTGAGGCTATGTTAAGAAGTGAAAGGCTCTAATGATAACAGCACAGGGCTATTGCTGATCAAAGCGTGTGTGAGTCTGGGAGATGCTTAATGATTCTCTTTGTTTCTCTACTACCCCTAGTGTAGCTTGCACACAGCTGGAGAAGGCTGGAGGACAAGACACACCCTCAGTTCTCTCTAACCAGGTCAATGCCGCCACCACCACATCACCACCATCATTAATGAGTAGCACAACGGCCAGCGTGACGACCCAGGGCTGCCTTGAGCCCCTCCCACATGCCCAGGTTTACCCCTCTAGCTTACCCACATGTGACCCTGCTATCCCAGACCGCCTCAGGAGGGTGTGCAAGGGACGAATGCTGAGGAGGAGCTGGAGCAGCATAACACCGGGCTCCGGGAGCTTTGAAGCGCTGTTGGAGAGAACCAAAGCCACGCTGAGCAGGAAGAGTGTGCAGAACCTCCAGTCACCGGACACCACAAAACCACAAAGGGGATTTTCTGCCAAGACCGTGTCCCAGAGCTCTGTTGGCTCTCACTCCTCTGGCACCAAGCTCTTAAGAGGGGCCTCCATCCTGCTGCCAGTGTCAAGGGATGCCAAGCAGCTCAGAGGCGTGCCCAGTCTGGACCCAGGCACCTGGAAGTGCCATGGATCCTTCACTTACTGCTTCCTCAGGAGGAAGACTAACACGGTTGTTGATGCTGATGAAGATGGAGGAAATCCTTCACAGCCATTCTGTAGAGGCAAGAGGGCTGAGCTGCCCACCCCTGGTGTTGAGGCAGGGAATACTGCCTCTGTTGACTCCTCCACTGAACAGCCCAACATGGCCACTGGTGTGAATGACACGAGCCTCAGAACCAGACAGGCTCGTGTGAACTCCATGAAGGGGAAGACGTACAGCCTCCCCAGGGGCTTCTCAGATGCACAGAGAGATGCCCTGGAGATGATAGACCTGGTGCAATCCAGCCTAGGTCATAGAGACGGGGACGAGAGTGGCTCGTCAGAGGCTAGCGAAGCTGACCTATGGAGGTACGCTCAGCTACTCTCCGCGGAGGCCAACATGCTAGGCAGAGCCTGCAGTCAGATGGCCCTGGTGTATGACAGTCTGGAGGAAACACTGCTCACCCTGACTCACAGCTTCCACACTCTTTGCTGCCTGACACAAGCCTGCATGCTACTGGTGGAAGGCCTGACCTCCGAGGCCAAGCAGTGTGAGGTAGTAGCCAAGGTGGAAGATGTCTTCATGAACTATGTCTGTCTGCTACAAGCTGCCCTTGCTGCTTCGGGCAGCTCCCCCAATGACCAAAGGGTGAATGCATTGACACGTCACTCTTCCACCATGTCTGCAATTGTCAACACACTAACTCGCTCACTTAAAACCCTCCTCAACAAGTAAACACGTCTGTCTTTCTGATTAGCGATTTCAAAGCCATACATAGACATGGGTGTATTCTACCCAACCAATGTGAACTGCTGTGACAAACCTTGCCTTGTGTATATTTTGTTTGATATGTAAAGTAAAAGGAATTATATCAATCACAATTAAACTTTTAAAAGAGATTATATTCAGGCCCCTGAGAAGAAGATCATGACACTAAGAGTATATTATCTGATATTACTTGATAGACTTTTACCAATTGCTAATCATATTTTGGGGCTTATTGTGTAGATAAACCTTAGAATCGGTATATTATTTGTATTCATCATATATTGTAGGAATATTATGTCACACTTAATGCATAACAACAAAGATAGTATAATAGCTCTAGACAAATCAATGCGCAAGACATTATATTATACGACAAAAACTGTCCTATGACCTCAATATTTTCCATTTGCTGTATCCAACATAGTTTTATGAATACTTTGCACATGATCACTGAGTACTTTCCTGTTATTTTTGTCAGCACTGCTATACCATATTAAAAGATAAAAGGTTAAAGATTATTATTGTCTCCTTTGTTATTCTTATGACATTCCTCAAACTAAAGACGTGGGTCTTAATGCATTCACTATTAACATCCTGTGACAGATACTTGTGTTAATTCGTCAGAGTGCAAAACACTAACTTTCACTAGGCATTTTAACACTAGAACATTCATGGATGGGGTCATTTTGACCAAGTGAGTAAAATAAATGTATACCTTTGCACACAATTTCAGGACCCTTTCATGACTTTTCCTAGATATGTGCGTTCTACCAACCAGTATCCTTACATTTTCTAAATCCAATCAGGATAAGCTAGTATAAAGCTGTTTTGCAGTTTTTTCTGTGTAGGAGGCAGGCTAATTTACAAGACACCAACTAGTGGTCTTTGTGTGTAAGTAGCAGCTTCCAATTCTAAAGACTATGGTTATTTGACCCCCGAGGTGGCGCTTATGTATGTATGTAAAGTAGGCATGGCTGTTCTAGTGTTATTCTGAATACTGAGATTGGTCCAAACACTACCAATGATTTTGATTTCAAAATATTTAACAAAATGTGTGTATTTGTTTTAACACTATTTTCTGCTGACAGTGAGAGGAGCTTTCTCAAGCTTTCCCTTCATCCTAAAACCAGTTAATCATTGAAGTTGCATAATTCAACCACAAACTCTCCCAGACCATGTTTGGTTGTATAACAATCTTGAATGATTTAACATTTGACCATTTTACTCAGTCCTGGGTGATGCTAATGGTTTTTGCATTAATGATGATGGCCTGTGTTAGTTTGAAGGCTGGAGTGTATCTGCGCAGTATCATGTATGATAGTCTACTGAGTAACCTTGCTTGCCAGGCAGGCACACATGTGTGCACAAAATGGTAAATGGACTGACTTATATAGCGCCTTATTCCAAAGCACTTTACAATGGATTCTCATTCACCTATTCACACACCAATTGCGACAAGCTACCATGCAAGACAAAACCATGCAAGACAAAACCGTAAACCATAAAGGTTTCACATTCATTTACTGAAAAAAGCAGATCTGAAACTCACATGAAGAAAATATGTTACCTAAGGCTCTACCTAAATTATGAACATAACCCAACAACAGACGGATCCATGTTTCTGACAATACATGTTTAAAAAAAAAAATGGAACAAGCAAAGGCTGGAAAACACTGATACTATAGTGTTATTGTGTAATTTGAGAACAATTAAAATCAGTTCAATGTAGAACAAATATTACTTGAATATTACTTGAGAGTTGTCTGGTGCTTGACAATGGAGAAGTGATTAGGTCTAAATATAAACACTTTCACTAAGGCCATCTGTTGCTCTCAGGAACATCACCCTATGTACTGTAGGCCTATTACAAAACATCTTTCAAATCTCTATCATTTGATCATTCTTAGTGCTCCTTCCATCTTCTTGAAAACAAAGCTACAGAACACTGAGAACTTGTATACCCCATCATGGTAAGTTTCATTTTCTCTTGATATACAATTTGCATAAATACTTTATTTCTTTTTACTTTTATTATCTCCTGGTGACATACAGTACAAAAGTATATTGTGTAAAAAAAACAATATATAGCACTGTAATAAAACAGCAGAGTTAAGGAAAATAGAGAAATCCCTTTTTAAAAAGGAAATAAGATATGATAATGCATTTCTGTTTGAATAATTTCCAACCAACAACTCTACAATGGTTTTGTTGTTACAGTGTGTACTACAGTCATGGAAATGTGCACTTATGTTGAGTATACTCTACTACAGTATATTCGTAACTGCTGCGGCTGTGTGTGTCTTGTAATGAGAGAGACGCTGAGGCACCATACAAAAGTACATCATTACCATTAACCCTCTGTGATAGTAATGGAATGTTCCTTTCCCCCTCCCACCAGAAGACAGAGTATGTGTTGTTACAGATGTGTGTGGTGCTCCTGGGCCTGTGGAGGTCCTCCATACTGGCAACTGGTGCCTGGTACCCAAAAACCCTGCCATGTGACGTCACTCTGGTCAGTAATAGGAGTGAAGTCACCGTAGACTGCACTGAGAGAGGGCTCACCTCAGTTCCTAAAGGCATTCCCGGAAACACCACAAACCTGACCCTCACCATCAACCACATCCCTAAGATAAACTCATCCTCCTTCCAGGGGCTGGAGAACCTCACAGAGATTGACATGCGCTGCAACTGTGTGCCCATTAAAATCGGCCCCAAAGATCGCATATGCACTACGAGTGTAACCATCGAGAACGACTCCTTTAAGGGCCTGAGGAATCTGAAGGCTCTGTACCTGGATGGTAATCAGCTCTATAGTATTCCAAAAGGCCTCCCTCCAAACCTCATTCTGCTCAGTCTTGAGGTGAATCACATCCATTCCATTCTAAAGGAGAACCTCTCAGATATCAGTAATGTCCAGATTCTTTATCTAGGTCAAAATTGTTACTATCGTAACCCATGTAATGTATCCTATGAAGTTGAGGAGGGAGCTTTTTTACAGCTTAGTAACCTGACTCTGTTATCCCTCAAGTCAAACAACTTATCCTACATTCCCCCCAAACTACCATCAAGTCTCAGAGAGTTGTATCTCTATAATAATAAAATTGAAATGGTTACTAATGAGGATTTTCGTAACTTAACCGAGCTGGAAATCCTTGATTTAAGCGGCAACTGCCCACGTTGTTACAATGCGCCATTCCCTTGTGTCCCATGTCCTGACAATTCACCACTTCAAATTGATGAGAATGCCTTTAAAACGTTGACAAAACTGAGGATATTACGTCTACATAGTAACTCTCTCACATATGTGTCTAAACAGTGGTTTCAGAGTTGTACTGAGCTGCGAGTACTTGATCTTTCAACCAACTTTTTAGCAAGACAGATAACATTTGCTTACTTCCCAGAAGCGTTACCCAACCTGGAGGAATTGGACCTCTCTTTTAACTATGAGCTGCAGAGGTATCCAGCTACCTTAAACCTGAGTCCCGCCTTCTCCTACTTAAGATCACTCAAAGTTCTTAGACTCAGGGGATTTGTATTCCAGCAACTGACCTTCAGGGACATCAAGCCTCTGATCTCTTTAGAGAACCTGGAGGTCATTGACCTTGGCACCAACTTTATTAAAATGACTAACCTCACCATTCTGATGCAGCTGAAAAGCTTCAAAATGATCATTTTATCTGACAACAAAATATCGTCCCCCTCTGACGGACTAAACACTGTTGCATTTTCAGGTGGAGAAACCTTACATGGCTCCCCAATGTCAGGTGCCGACCATTACCAGACTAGAGAAGTGAGAGAGATTCATTATTTTAGATATGATGAGTATGCACGCAGCTGCAAATACAAGGACAAGGAAGTTGGAACAGTAAATTCATTTGTCAGTAGCCAGTGCAGCCAGTTTGGGAAAACACTAGACATCAGTAGGAATAATATATTTTTCCTTCACTCAAGTTTCTTGAACCTTGGTGACCTTAGATGTTTAAATCTCTCTGGAAATGCAATGAGCCAAAGTTTAAATGGCTCTGAGTTCACATACCTAACCAAGTTACAGTATCTAGACTTCTCATACAATCGTTTGGACCTGCTCTATTCCTCTGCATTTCAAGAACTGAGAAATCTAGTTATTTTAGACATCAGTCACAACAACCACTATTTTGAATCTGAGGGCTTGACACACATGCTAAATTTCACCATCAATTTGCCAAATCTTAAGATTTTATTGATGAACTATAACAAGATCTCAACCTCAACAAACACACAGCTGGAGAGTCTTTCTCTGGAAAGATTAGAGTTCAAAGGCAATCGTTTAGATATGTTATGGAGGGATGGCGATCTAAGATACGTCAATTACTTCAAAAAACTACTTAATTTGACGATCCTTGATATCTCTGGCAACAACCTCAACTTTATCCCCCAGCAAGTGTTCAGAGGGCTGCCAGATAAACTCACAGAGCTCTACATCAATAACAACAAACTGAAGTCCTTTAGCTGGGAGAAGCTGAAGATTCTTCAGTCTTTGCTGGTTTTAGATCTTGGTAGAAATAAATTAAAAACGGTTCCCCAGCTCGCCAACTGTACCAAATCTCTCCAAAAGCTCCTCTTGTGTAAAAACCAAATATCAAAACTCTCTCAGTATTTTCTGAAGGATGCCTTCAGCTTAAAGTATCTGGACCTCAGTTTCAATAACATCCAATACATTGAACAATCAAGCTTTCCAGATAATGTTGTCAATCACATGGACATGTTAGTGCTGAACAATAATAGATTCCTGTGCACCTGCAGTGCCATTTGGTTTGTTATGTGGATCAACAATACTGTAGTGAATATCCCTCGGCTGGCCACAGATGTGACCTGTGCTGCACCTGGTGCACAGAGGGGCAAACCTGTCATCTCTGTGGACATGCAGGCCTGCCAGTACCACTTCCTGTCCATCTTCCTTTACATCCTACTGACCTCCCTGGTACTCAGCTTCGTCACCCTCTCCATATCCAGCCACCTCTTCCTCTGGGATGTCTGGTACATCTACCACTTTTGCCTGGCCAAGATAAAAGGCTATGGCCGCCTGTCCTTGCAGAGCACCACCTATGATGCTTTTGTGGTGTATGATAAGACGGATCCCGAGGTAGTGGAGTGGGTGCTGCAGGAGTTGCGTGTTAACCTGGAGGACCATGAGGACCATCACCTGCAGCTGTGTCTGGAGGAGAGAGACTGGATCCCTGGGTGCCCCCTAATCGACAACCTCTCCCAGAGCATCCATCAGAGCAAAAGAACTGTCTTCATACTGACCAACAAGTACATCAGGAGCGGGAACTTCAAGACTGCTTTCTACATGGCCAATCAGCGGCTTATGGATGAGAAAGATGATGTTATCATCTTGATTTTCCTGGAAAAGGTACTTTGTAACTCTAAATACCTGAGACTTAGGAAAAGACTTTACAGTCAGTCAGTGTTGGAGTGGCCATCAAATCCTCAAGCACAACCATTCTTTTGGTTTTGCCTAAGAAATGTACTGGCAACTGACAGTCAAAAACAATACAGTAATCTCTTTAAGGAGACTCTTTAAAAGAAAAAAAGACAAACCTGCTATGAATCTGTACTGTTGAAATCAATTGTATACCTGTAGTTTTGTGATTGTGGCTTTGTAGCAATGAGGCAAATATCAGTATTTCTGAATGTTAATTTTAACAGTCATTATATAGATAATATATATAATAAATATATAATAATGTATATATTATATATTATATTATTATATAATAATACAATAATAATAATGATTATTATTGTTATTATTTCTGTTATTATTTCTATTATTATTATTTCATTTTATTTTATTTCATTTTATTTTATTATATTTTATTTTATTTTATTTTATTTTATTTTATTTTATTTTATTTTATTTTATTTTATTTTATTTTATTTTATTTTATTTTATTTTATTAATATTAATATTATTATTATTATTATTATATATAACAACGTAACCCCTCAATTCCATTACCATGGAATTACAAAGCTTTTTACAATATGTAACAGTATGCTAATATGATATTTAACATATATTATATATTTGATTGTTTCATACAGTATACTGTATGGACCACGCTGGTGGCATGACATGAAATAAATAATTTGTTAATGAATTTAAATGCAAATGTATTTTTGTGAAATGATGGATGTGACCTTCAAACTGATTATGTTTTATATATGCAATGCTTTAAAGTGTCCCCCAAAGAGGAAGAAGAACATCATTATGATAATTATTCATTAAGAATTTAGATTGATTCAGACCTGCATCTCTTGTATGAGACACATGTATGAGAAAAGAGAAGAAAAGGAAGAAAAAGAGGGAAGAAAAAGGGAAGTGAACCAGGAAACCCCAACTCACTAATAACCAGCGCTTCTTACACAGATTGATTCAGTTTGATAGTGTAACCATCAGCCAAACATAACTTTATATGTGGGGGCATTTTGGGTTGGGCTTTACGTGTGATACAGTTAGGTGGAGAGGGGTTGAGTTGAGTGAACACAGCAATTCATCGCCCCAAACAAAATAGCAACCAGACACATTCATCAATATTTCTAAAGCTTACAAGGAATCAAAGATAAACAATATGGTGAGTTGAATTAATTACCAAAATCAAGCTGTTTTTGTTAGGATAAAGTATCTGTCACTTTTTCTTACTTACATTTGTTGAATTATATTGCATTCCTTTCTGGTTTAATAAACACACTAACAATTTGAATGAATTCGATGTATTGAGCTAAACCTAGTTTAATCACATTTGATAGAGTATAAAGTGTCAAAACTGTGTAGAATACTACAATACTATAATGTTGGAGATTCAATTCCATTATATGCCTACTGTTATTGTGTCTTCTTGTTGAGCTTTTATTACTACTGTACATGTCTAGACATTTCGAATTTCATGACTAAATAACTGGTCATAAAATACTTGTGAGAAAATGTTTGAGATATAATTGTCATAAAATGTGTGTAACCGTGGCTATATAAAGCTTATGGCAACATGTGTGATTGAGACGTTTTTATGGAAGCTAGCTTTCTATCATCATTAATTTAACATCATCATGAATGTATCATGTAGTAGTCCTTCATTTTATCTCCACTCTTGTTTTAATCAGGTCCGCCTTCTGTTTGTGTGCTAATATTCTGTATTGTCTGTTGCTCTTTGTTGTCTGTTGATCTTTGTTGGCTGCTGTGGGGTGTAAGCCCAATACAAATTTCCCAGTGATGGGACAATAAAGTGACTCTTGACTCTTGACTTGACAAGTTTGTATACTTACAGGCTGCTACCACCTTCTGGTTCAAGTTGGCACTGTTGTTCCTGTTTTACACTATGGTCCAACCTGCTGCATGTGCCTGGCGGTCACGACAGTTCCCATGTGATGTCCAGGTCAATATTACCAACACCACTGATGACATCATTTTCAATTGCCAAGGACGACAACTGAAAGTGGTTCCTGATGGTATCACCGGGAACGCCACTGTGCTAGACCTCTCTGAAAACCAAATTCTGAATGTATCTCTTGGTGCATTTTCTAATCTGGTGAACCTGACTCTCCTTAATCTCAACTGGTTGAATAGAGATCATCATCCAGTATACATCTCTCAGGGTGCCTTCACAAATCTGACGAACTTGCAAGAACTACGGCTCAATGGCAATGGCCTGACTGAAGTCCCCAAAAACCTTCCACCAAGATTACAAATACTCAAACTGGATATCAACAAAATAATTTTGTTAAAGAACAATTTCTCCTCTATAATACATGTGAAGGAACTCTTTCTATCCAAAAACTGCTTTTACTGGAATCCTTGCGGGGAAAGCTTTACTATTGGAAATGACATCTTCTCAGCATTGACTAAACTGCAGGTTTTGACTTTGGCTTCTAACAATCTGACTCAAGTTCCAAAAGGACTGCCAAACTCTATACAAACATTAGACCTTGGTTCTAATAAAATACAATACATTTCAGAGGATGATTTCCGTGAACTAACTCAGCTGAGAACGCTGAAACTACAGGGAAACTGCCCACGATGTAAAACTGCTCCATATCCGTGTGTTCCCTGTCCTAATGTCTCACTGGAGATCCATCCTCGAGCATTTTCCAGTCTCAACCAACTGACAGAACTGCACTTAGCTGGAAACTCACTCCGCATCATCAAGAGCTCTTTGTTTACGAAGTTGACAAACCTTAAAAACCTGTTCCTCTCTTGGAATTTTCTGTCAAATGCTATTGCTGAAGGCGGATTTTTGAGATATCTACCCTGTCTAGAGAGGATTGACCTTTCGTTCAATTATGATTTTAATGTCTACCCTAAAACCCTGAAGCTTTCAAGATATTTCTCAAGTTTGGTGTCACTTAGAACATTACATATAGAGGGTTTCGTTTTTAGGGAAATCCACTCAGATACACTCAAACCTCTTCGTGACCTTAGAAATCTGTCTACATTGAACTTGGGAACTAACTTCATTGTCCACTCGAATACCACCATATTTAGCAAATTCACACACCTGAAACTAATATACCTTGCAGAAAACAGGCTGTCTCCAGTTTCAGTGGCTGGTTCTCCAAGCCGTGGCTCACAACGCAATCTAAGGTCAGTTTTGGACACTCTGTCTCTCACAGGGTTCTATCCAAAGGACTTTTCTTATGAGTTGTCACACAGACTTGTGATGCCTGAGTGCTTTCAGTCTGGTCGTGTACTTGTTCTCAGTTCAAACAACCTGTTCTTCATTTCTCCAAAGCAGTTTGAAGGCTATGGGGACATAGCATGTCTCAACCTATCAAGAAATGGATTTGCATCAGCACCAAATGGGACAGAGTTTACAACATTACCAGACCTCAAATATTTGGACCTGTCCTATAACAAGATTGACCTAGCCTATGATAATGCTTTCAAGGAATTAGTGAAATTAGAAGTCTTAGACCTGAGCTACAATCCTCACTATTTTGAACTGTCTGGAGTGACACATAATTTAAACTTTTTAAGAAATCTACCAGCTTTGAGAGTATTGAATATGAGTCGCAATTTCATTTTTACATTAACCACCAAGATGATGAGGAGCACATCTTTGAAAGAGCTTCAATTCCAATACAATAACTTAGGCACATTATGGAAAGAGAGGGATAAAACATATTACAGCCTTTTCGAACATCTTGAGAATTTGACGTTTCTAGATATATCTTTTAATAACATTGAAAAGATTCCAATCCGAGTCTATAAAAAGTTACCAAACAACCTTGAGAGACTACATATAAGTCATAATTCACTCACTGATTTCCAATGGGATGAACTGGTACGCTTCAAACAACTTAATGTTCTAGATTTAAGTTACAATTATTTACATCATGTGTCAGTAAATATTTCTTACACAATTCAGATGCTTGACCTGAGCCACAATCACATTTCACAACTATCTAATGGATTTCTAAGGGGAGCTAAAAACCTTCACAATCTTGACCTTAGTTACAACAAATTGAGCATCATCAACCAGACCACCTTCTTATCAGGACCTGATAATTACATGAAGACCTTGTGGTTGCAGGGTAATCCATTCCAGTGTACCTGCAATTTATTAGAGTTCATCCTTTGGATTGAGAACAATGATGTAGAGATCCCTAGACTGGCCACTGATGTGACCTGCAACATGCCAGAAAACACAAGAGGTCAAGAGGTGATTTTCTTTGACATTAAGGAATGCATAAACGACAATGAAGCCCTCATATTTTACTTCCTATCAACTTCCATTGTTATTTTCACTATGTTAATGGCAATAGCAACACATTTGTTTTATTGGGATGCCTCCTATATCCTATACTACCTGAAGGCTAAACTAAAGGGCTATCATTCTTTGAGGTCAACAGACAGTGTGTATGATGCCTTCATTACATACGACACCAGAGACCCGTGGGTGTCTGATTGGGTTTTGAACCACATGCGGGTGCAGCTAGAGGAGATGGGAGAGACACACCGGCCTCTCTGTCTGGAGGAGCGAGACTGGACCCCTGGTGTCCCCTTGATAGACAACCTCTCTCAGAGCATCCGACAGAGCCGCAAGACCGTCTTTGTTCTGACTGAGGCCTACGTGAGAACTGGGGCCTTCAGACTGGCTGTGTACCTGGCCCACCAAAGGCTGCTGGATGAGAACATAGATGTGATTGTGCTGTTGCTCCTGGAGCCAGTGTTGCAGCACTCTCACTTCCTCCGTCTGCGGAGGAGGCTATGTGGCAAGAGTATTCTGGAGTGGCCCAGGACCACGGCTGCAGAGCCCTGGTTCTGGCAGCACCTGAAGAACGCAGTCAGAGTGGACAACCAGGTGATGTACAGCAAAATGTACTCCAGGTACTTCACCGACAAGTAGGCTGCTGTCGGCCAGAAACTCAAGAGGAGCCATCTCAATTAGAGAATCTCTCTGATAAAGTACTGTAGCTCTATTCTGTCACTCCAACTCCAATATTTTTCATGAGCTCTGAGTCTGTCTGTGTGAGTTTGTGTTAAGCTGTGTTGTGTGCACTGACCAATATGGATACTCTTGAAATGCTTTCCCCAATACCCAATTGACTTGATACGTATGATGTGCTCCTCATGAAGTAGCTCCAATGCTAAACTATGTGTTGTTGGGATTGTTCTGATTTAACGACTGTAGCTAAATGTTTCCATTTCCAATGTCTTTGCCAATATATCTTTTGTAAGAAGATCACTGATATAAACATTACTATAATAATCCATAAGAAACGTTCCAAAATCTAATATGAATAAATTATTTGATTACTGAGGATTTTTTTTATTCTTTGATGTTTTTTCCCACTACACATATTTGAACCTTGACCAGCTCTTTATATATATATGTATTGAATCTTAATTTCAAGTACCTCATTTGACATAGCAGACGATTAATTAATTATTTATTTATTTGTGTCCCATCTGTCTGTCATGGGTTATAATGGGGGCGGCGGGAGCCTCGAGGTTAGAGAGGACAGCTAGCAATCGGAAGGTCTCTAGTTCGATTCCGTACGTGGAGTACCCCTAATTGCTCCAGGGGTGCCGAATATGGCTGACCCTCTGCCTAGACTCTGTGCCTAGAGCAAAAATACCAAATTCCAACAATTGACTGACAAGTTGATTGCATGGCAATAAATCTGTTAAAAAAGGAAGTGTATCAGCTAAGTTCCTGTTACTTTTAATAACATACTACTAATACTTGGGGATGTGAACAGTATGTCAGTCCATCAGTGGCAAAGTTTTACTATAGTATAGTATAGCTTTCTGAGATGTCATAACTGTTTTAGTATACAGTAGTATAGCCTTCTGAGATGTCATAACTGTATGGAGAATAGGTTGAATTGATATTGTTTCATTATTATTCTAATGTCAAAATCACTATTTTTAAACCAACACCATTATGGCATATGTCTTAGTTCAGACTCTCTATTTATTCTATGAGATCTATGAGAGAGAAAAATGTACAGTGTGGGAACAAATTGCACTCAAAAAGGAGGGAAGTGAACCTACCGGTACATAACTTCCCCAATTTTCCACTGCAAACACTTCTCATCCATCTTGTAATAAGAACCAATCTTCTGGTTGCTAATCATGAGACCACACCACATAGATGCATAGACACACATCAAACATAGAGGCAGCCCTTTGCAGCTACTAATAAACATATTTGTTAACAGAACAAAACTAAGAGAGCAGCCACCTTTCCAAAACTTACAAAGAATCAAAGAGAAACTATGGTAAGTTTAATTAATTACCAATATCAAAGCAGTTTTTGTAAGGATAAACTATGTTACAGTACTTATTTTTTACTAGTTTTTAAAAACTATATTACATTTTTCTATGGTAGTAGGCAACACACTGATAATTCGATTGATATTTAGTAACACCTAGTTTAATCACATCTGTTAGAATATACCAAAACTGTGTTGAATTCTGTTGCAGAATCACTAACATTATCCTGTTATTGTGTGTTTTTTATGAGTTTATATTACTACATTTCTAGCCATACAGCCATACACCACACTGTTCATCAAATGTATTGTCACTAATAGTAGGCTATATAGACTACATTACAAAATATGTGTCATTTTTATTTGTAAATATAATGGTCAGATAAAGTGTGTGTGAACCCTTAGTCTATAAAAAGCTAATAGCAACATAATAGGTGTGATTGAGACACTTTTATGGAAGCTACTGCAGTTGTCTATCATCATTACATTAACATCATATCACCAATTTATCATCTAGTCCTGACAAGTTTGTATACTTACAGGCTGCTACCACCTTCTGGTTCAAGTGGGCACCGTTGTTCCTGTTTTACACTATGGTCCAACCTGCTGCATGGCGGGTGTCACGACAGTTCCCATGTGATGTCCAGGTCAATAATATTACCAACACCACTGATGACATCATTTTCAATTGCCATGGACGACAACTGAAAGTGGTTCCTGATGGAATCACCGGGAACGCCACTGTGCTAGACCTCTCTGTAAACCAAATTCTGAATGTATCTCTTGGTGCATTTTCTAATCTGGTGAACCTGACTCTCCTTAATCTCAACTGGTTGAATACTGAACTACCGGATCATTGTCAGGTAAACATCTCTCAGGGTGCCTTCAAAACTCTGAAAAAACTGCAAGAACTACGGCTCAATGGCAATGGTCTGACTGATGTCCCCAACCTGACTGATGTTCCTGGATTGGAAATACTCAAACTGGATAATAATAGGATCATTTCAATTAACAACCTTTCTGCTATAACACATGTGAAGAAACTCTATCTATCAAAAAACTGCTATTTCTGGAATCCTTGTGGGGAAAGCTTTACTATTCAAAATGACAGCTTCTCAGCAATGACTAACCTGCAGGTTTTAACTTTGTCTTATAACAATCTAACTCAAGTTCCAAAAGGACTGCCAAACTCTATACAAAGATTAGAGCTTGGTTCTAACCAAATACAAAACATTGCTGAAGATGATTTTAGTGAACTAACCAATCTGAGAATCCTGAAACTACAGGGAAATTGCCCAAGATGTAACAATGCTCCATATCCTTGTCGGTCCTGTGATGATTTTTCACTGAAGATTCATCCTCAAGCATTTTCCGGCCTCACACAACTTATAGAACTGCACCTAGCTGGGAACTCCCTCCGTTTCATCCATGACTCTTGGTTTGAGAGTTTGACTAATCTTAGACACTTGTTCCTCTCTTTCAATTTTCTGTCCAAAGCTATTGCTGAAGGGGCATTTTTTAAATATATGCCTTGTCTCGAAAAAATTGACCTAAATTTCAATTTTGATTCGAAATCTTACCCTGAAACTGTAAATATTTCAAGACATTTCTCGAAATTACTGTCACTTAAAACGTTGCATTTAGAGGGTTTAGTTTTTAGGGAAATCCACTCAGATACACTCAAACCTCTTTATAACCTTAAAAATCTGTCAACATTGAACTTTGGTACTAATTTCATTGTCCACTCAAATTCCTCCATATTCAGAAATCTCTCACATGTGAAACTAATATACCTTGCAGAAAACAGGTTGTATCCAGTTTCAGTGGCTGGTTCTCCAAGCCGTGGCTCACGACGCAATATTAGGTCAGTTTTGGACACTCCGTCTCTCACAGGGTTCCATCCAAAGGACTTTTCTTATGAGTTGTCACACAGACTTGTGAAGCCTGAGTGCTATCAGTCTGGTCGTGTACTTGTTCTCAGTTCAAACAACCTGTTCTTCATTTCTCCAAAGCAGTTTGAAGGCTATGGGGACATAGCATGTCTCAACCTATCAAGAAATGGATTTGCATCAGCACCAAATGGGACAGAGTTTACAACATTACCAGACCTCAAATATTTGGACCTGTCCTATAACAAGATTGACCTAGCCTATGATAATGCTTTCAAGGAATTAGTGAAATTAGAAGTCTTAGACCTGAGCTACAATCCTCACTATTTTGAAGTGTCTGGAGTGACACATAATTTAAACTTTTTAAGAAATCTACCAGCTTTGAGAGTATTGAATATGAGTCGCAATTTAATTTTTACATTAACCACCAAGATGATGAGGAGCACATCTTTGAAAGAGCTTCAATTCCGATACAATAACTTAGGCACATTATGGAAAGAGAGGGATAAAACATATTACAGCCTTTTCGAACATCTTGAGAATTTGACGTTTCTAGATATATCTTTTAATAACATTGAAAAGATTCCAATCCGAGTCTATAAAAAGTTACCAAACAACCTTGAGAGACTACATATAAGTCATAATTCACTCACTGATTTCCAATGGGATGAACTGGTACGCTTCAAACAACTTAATGTTCTAGATTTAAGTTACAATTATTTACATCATGTGTCAGTAAATATTTCTTACACAATTCAGATGCTTGACCTGAGCCACAATCACATTTCACAACTATCTAATGGATTTCTAAGGGGAGCTAAAAACCTTCACAATCTTGACCTTAGTTACAACAAATTGAGCATCATCAACCAGACCACCTTCTTATCAGGACCTGATAATTACATGAAGACCTTGTGGTTGCAGGGTAATCCATTCCAGTGTACCTGCAATTTATTAGAGTTCATCCTTTGGATTGAGAACAATGATGTAGAGATCCCTAGACTGGCCACTGATGTGACCTGCAACATGCCAGAAAACAGAAGAGGTCAAGAAGTGATTTTCTTTGACATTAAGGAATGCATAAACGACAATGAAGCCCTCATATTTTATTTCCTTTCAACTTCCATTGTTATTTTCACTATGTTAATGGCAATAACAACACATTTGTTTTATTGGGATGCCTCCTATATCCTATACTACCTGAAGGCTAAACTAAAGGGCTATCATTCTTTGAGGTCAACAGACAGTGTGTATGATGCCTTCATTACATACGACACCAGAGACCCGCGGGTGTCTGATTGGGTTTTGAACCACATGCGGGTGCAGCTAGAGGAGATGGGAGAGACACACCGGCCTCTCTGTCTGGAGGAGCGAGACTGGACCCCTGGTGTCCCCTTGATAGACAACCTCTCTCAGAGCATCCGACAGAGCCGCAAGACCGTCTTTGTTCTGACTGAGGCCTACGTGAGAACTGGGGCCTTCAGACTGGCTGTGTACCTGGCCCACCAAAGGCTGCTGGATGAGAACATAGATGTGATTGTGCTGTTGCTCCTGGAGCCAGTGTTGCAGCACTCTCACTTCCTCCGTCTGCGGAGGAGGCTATGTGGCAAGAGTATTCTGGAGTGGCCCAGGACCGCGGCTGCAGAGCCCTGGTTCTGGCAGCACCTGAAGAACGCAGTCAGAGTGGACAACCAGGTGATGTACAGCAAAATGTACTCCAGGTACTTCCCCGACAAGTAGGCTGCTGTCGGCCAGAAACTCAAGAGGAGCCACCTCAATTAGATCTCTCTGATAAAGTACTGTAGTTCTATTCTGTCACTCCAACTCCAATATTTTTCATGAGCTCTGAGTCTGTCTGTGTGAGTTTGTGTTAAGCTGTGTTGTGTGCACTGACCAATATGGATACTCTTGAAATGCCTTCCCCAATAACCAATTGACTTGATACGTATGATGTGCTCCTCATGAAGTAGCTCCAATGCTAAACTATGTGTTGTTGGGATTGTTCTGATTTAACGACTGTAGCTAAATGTTTCCAATGTCTTTGCCAATATATCTTTTGTAAGAAGATCACTGATATAAACATTACTATAATAATCCATAAGAAACGTTCCAAAATCTAATATGAATAAATTATTTGATTACTGAGGATTTTTTTTATTCGTTAATGTTTTTTCCCACTACACATATTTGAACCTTGACCAGCTCTTTATGTATATGTATTGAATCTTAATTTCAAGTACCTCATTTGACATAGCAGACGATTAATTAATTATTTATTTATTTGTGTCCCATCTGTCTGTCATGGGTTATAATGGGGGCGGCGGGAGCCTCGAGGTTAGAGAGGACAGCTAGCAATCGGAAGGTCGCTAGTTCGATTCCGTACCTGGAGTACCCCTAATTGCTCCAGGGGTGCCGAATATGGCTGACCCTCTGCCTAGACTCTGTGCCTAGAGCAAAAATACCAAATTCCTACAATTGACTGACAAGTTGATTGCATGGCAATAAATCTGTAAAAAAAGGAAGTGTATCAGCAAGTTCCTGTTACTTTTAATAACATACTACTAATACTTGGGGATGTGAACAGTATGTCAGTCCATCAGTGGCAAAGTTTGACTATAGTATAGTATAGCTTTCTGAGATGTCATAACTGTTTTAGTATAGTATAGCCTTCTGAGATGTCATAACTGTATGGAGAATAGGTTGAATTGATATTGTTTCATTATTATTCTAATGTCAAAATCACTATTTTTAAACCAACACAATTATGGCATATGTCTTAGTTCAGACTCTCTGTTTATTCTATGAGATCTATGAGAGAGAAAAATGTACAGTGTGGGAACAAATTGCACTCAAAAAGGAGGGAAGTGAACCTACCGGTACATAACTTCCCCAATTTTCCACTGCAAACACTTCTCATCCATCTTGTAATAAGAACCAATCTTCTGGTTGCTAATCATGAGACCACACCACATAGATGCATAGACACACATCAAACATAGAGGCAGCCCTTTGCAGCTACTAATAAACATATTTGTTAACAGAACAAAACTAAGGGAGCAGCCACCTTTCCAAAACTTACAAAGAATCAAAGAGAAACTATGGTAAGTTTAATTAATTACCAATATCAAAGCTGTTTTTGTAAGGATAAACTATGTTACAGTACTTTTTTTTTTTTGTATGGTAGTAGGCAACACACTGATAATTCGATTGATATTTAGTAAAACCTAGTTTAATCACATCTGTTAGAAAACTGTGTTGAATTCTGTTGCAGAATCACTAACATTATCCTATTATTGTGTGTTTTTTATGAGTTTATATTACTACATTTCTAGCCATACAGCCATACACCACACTGTTCATCAAATGTATTGTCACTAATAGTAGGCTATATAGACTACATTACAAAATATGTGTCATTTTTATTTGTAAATATAATGGTCAGATAAAGTGTGTGAACCCTTAGTCTATAAAAAGCTAATAGCAACATAATAGGTGTGATTGAGACACTTTTATGGAAGCTACTGCAGTTGTCTATCATCATTACATTAACATCATATCACCAATTTATCATCTAGTCCTGACAAGTTTGTATACTTACAGGCTGCTACCACCTTCTGGTTCAAGTGGGCACCGTTGTTCCTGTTTTACACTATGGTCCAACCTGCTGCATGGCGGTTGTCACGACAGTTCCCATGTGATGTCCAGCAGATCAATATTACCAACACCACTAATGACATAATTTTCAATTGCCATGGACGACAACTGAAAGTGGTTCCTGATGGAATCACCGGGAACGCCACTGTGCTAGACCTCTCTGAAAACCAAATTCTGAATGTATCTCTTGGTGCATTTTCTAATCTGGTGAACCTGACTCTCCTTAATCTCAACTGGTTGAATACTGAACTACCGGATCATTGTCAGGTAAACATCTCTCAGGGTGCCTTCAAAAATCTGAAAAAACTGCAAGAACTACGGCTCAATGGCAATGGTCTGACTGATGTCCCCAAAAACCTTCCTCCTGGATTGGAAATACTCAAACTGGATAATAATAGGATCATTTCAATTAACAACCTTTCTGCTATAACACATGTGAAGAAACTCTATCTATCAAAAAACTGCTATTTCTGGAATCCTTGTGGGGAAAGCTTTACTATTCAAAATGACAGCTTCTCAGCCATGACTAACCTGCAGGTTTTAACTTTGTCTTATAACAATCTAACTCAAGTTCCAAAAGGACTGCCAAACTCTATACAAAGATTAGAGCTGGGTTCTAACCAAATACAAAACATTGCTGAAGATGATTTTAGTGAACTAACCAATCTGAGAATCCTGAAACTACAGGGAAATTGCCCAAGATGTAACAACGCTCCATATCCTTGTCGGTCCTGTGATGATTTTTCACTGAAGATTCATCCTCAAGCGTTTTCCGGCCTCACACAACTTATAGAACTGCACCTCGCTGGGAACTCCCTCCGTTTCATCCATGACTCTTGGTTTGAGAGTTTGTCTAATCTTAGACACTTGTTCCTCTCTTTCAATTTTCTGTCCAAAGCTATTGCTGAAGGGGCATTTTTTAAATATATGCCTTGTCTCGAAAAAATTGACCTAAATTTCAATTTCGATTCGAAATCTTACCCTGAAACTGTAAATATTTCAAGACATTTCTCGAAATTACTGTCACTTAAAACATTGCATTTAGAGGGTTTAGTTTTTAGGGAAATCCACTCAGATACACTCAAACCTCTTTATAACCTTAAAAATCTGTCAACATTGAACTTTGGTACTAATTTCATTGTCCACTCAAATTCCACCATATTCAGAAATCTCTCACATGTGAAACTAATATACCTTGCAGAAAACAGGTTGTATCCAGTTTCAGTGGCTGGTTCTCCAAGCCGTGGCTCACGACGCAATCTTAGGTCAGTTTTGGACACTCCGTCTCTCACAGGGTTCCATCCAAAGGACTTTTCTTATGAGTTGTCACACAGACTTGTGAAGCCTGAGTGCTATCAGTCTGGTCGTGTACTTGTTCTCAGTTCAAACAACCTGTTCTTCATTTCTCCAAAGCAGTTTGAAGGCTATGGGGACATAGCATGTCTCAACCTATCAAGAAATGGATTTGCATCAGCACCAAATGGGACAGAGTTTACAACATTACCAGACCTCAAATATTTGGACCTGTCCTATAACAAGATTGACCTAGCCTATGATAATGCTTTCAAGGAATTAGTGAAATTAGAAGTCTTAGACCTGAGCTACAATCCTCACTATTTTGAAGTGTCTGGAGTGACACATAATTTAAACTTTTTAAGAAATCTACCAGCTTTGAGAGTATTGAATATGAGTCGCAATTTAATTTTTACATTAACCACCAAGATGATGAGGAGCACATCTTTGAAAGAGCTTCAATTCCGATACAATAACTTAGGCACATTATGGAAAGAGAGGGATAAAACATATTACAGCCTTTTCGAACATCTTGAGAATTTGACGTTTCTAGATATATCTTTTAATAACATTGAAAAGATTCCAATCCGAGTCTATAAAAAGTTACCAAACAACCTTGAGAGACTACATATAAGTCATAATTCACTCACTGATTTCCAATGGGATGAACTGGTACGCTTCAAACAACTTAATGTTCTAGATTTAAGTTACAATTATTTACATCATGTGTCAGTAAATATTTCTTACACAATTCAGATGCTTGACCTGAGCCACAATCACATTTCACAACTATCTAATGGATTTCTAAGGGGAGCTAAAAACCTTCACAATCTTGACCTTAGTTACAACAAATTGAGCATCATCAACCAGACCACCTTCTTATCAGGACCTGATAATTACATGAAGACCTTGTGGTTGCAGGGTAATCCATTCCAGTGTACCTGCAATTTATTAGAGTTCATCCTTTGGATTGAGAACAATGATGTAGAGATCCCTAGACTGGCCACTGATGTGACCTGCAACATGCCAGAAAACAGAAGAGGTCAAGAAGTGATTTTCTTTGACATTAAGGAATGCATAAACGACAATGAAGCCCTCATATTTTATTTCCTTTCAACTTCCATTGTTATTTTCACTATGTTAATGGCAATAACAACACATTTGTTTTATTGGGATGCCTCCTATATCCTATACTACCTGAAGGCTAAACTAAAGGGCTATCATTCTTTGAGGTCAACAGACAGTGTGTATGATGCCTTCATTACATACGACACCAGAGACCCGCGGGTGTCTGATTGGGTTTTGAACCACATGCGGGTGCAGCTAGAGGAGATGGGAGAGACACACCGGCCTCTCTGTCTGGAGGAGCGAGACTGGACCCCTGGTGTCCCCTTGATAGACAACCTCTCTCAGAGCATCCGACAGAGCCGCAAGACCGTCTTTGTTCTGACTGAGGCCTACGTGAGAACTGGGGCCTTCAGACTGGCTGTGTACCTGGCCCACCAAAGGCTGCTGGATGAGAACATAGATGTGATTGTGCTGTTGCTCCTGGAGCCAGTGTTGCAGCACTCTCACTTCCTCCGTCTGCGGAGGAGGCTATGTGGCAAGAGTATTCTGGAGTGGCCCAGGACCGCGGCTGCAGAGCCCTGGTTCTGGCAGCACCTGAAGAACGCAGTCAGAGTGGACAACCAGGTGATGTACAGCAAAATGTACTCCAGGTACTTCCCCGACAAGTAGGCTGCTGTCGGCCAGAAACTCAAGAGGAGCCACCTCAATTAGATCTCTCTGATAAAGTACTGTAGTTCTATTCTGTCACTCCAACTCCAATATTTTTCATGAGCTCTGAGTCTGTCTGTGTGAGTTTGTGTTAAGCTGTGTTGTGTGCACTGACCAATATGGATACTCTTGAAATGCCTTCCCCAATAACCAATTGACTTGATACGTATGATGTGCTCCTCATGAAGTAGCTCCAATGCTAAACTATGTGTTGTTGGGATTGTTCTGATTTAACGACTGTAGCTAAATGTTTCCAATGTCTTTGCCAATATATCTTTTGTAAGAAGATCACTGATATAAACATTACTATAATAATCCATAAGAAACGTTCCAAAATCTAATATGAATAAATTATTTGATTACTGAGGATTTTTTTTATTCGTTAATGTTTTTTCCCACTACACATATTTGAACCTTGACCAGCTCTTTATGTATATGTATTGAATCTTAATTTCAAGTACCTCATTTGACATAGCAGACGATTAATTAATTATTTATTTATTTGTGTCCCATCTGTCTGTCATGGGTTATAATGGGGGCGGCGGGAGCCTCGAGGTTAGAGAGGACAGCTAGCAATCGGAAGGTCGCTAGTTCGATTCCGTACCTGGAGTACCCCTAATTGCTCCAGGGGTGCCGAATATGGCTGACCCTCTGCCTAGACTCTGTGCCTAGAGCAAAAATACCAAATTCCTACAATTGACTGACAAGTTGATTGCATGGCAATAAATCTGTAAAAAAAGGAAGTGTATCAGCAAGTTCCTGTTACTTTTAATAACATACTACTAATACTTGGGGATGTGAACAGTATGTCAGTCCATCAGTGGCAAAGTTTGACTATAGTATAGTATAGCTTTCTGAGATGTCATAACTGTTTTAGTATAGTATAGCCTTCTGAGATGTCATAACTGTATGGAGAATAGGTTGAATTGATATTGTTTCATTATTATTCTAATGTCAAAATCACTATTTTTAAACCAACACAATTATGGCATATGTCTTAGTTCAGACTCTCTGTTTATTCTATGAGATCTATGAGAGAGAAAAATGTACAGTGTGGGAACAAATTGCACTCAAAAAGGAGGGAAGTGAACCTACCGGTACATAACTTCCCCAATTTTCCACTGCAAACACTTCTCATCCATCTTGTAATAAGAACCAATCTTCTGGTTGCTAATCATGAGACCACACCACATAGATGCATAGACACACATCAAACATAGAGGCAGCCCTTTGCAGCTACTAATAAACATATTTGTTAACAGAACAAAACTAAGGGAGCAGCCACCTTTCCAAAACTTACAAAGAATCAAAGAGAAACTATGGTAAGTTTAATTAATTACCAATATCAAAGCTGTTTTTGTAAGGATAAACTATGTTACAGTACTTTTTTTTTTTTGTATGGTAGTAGGCAACACACTGATAATTCGATTGATATTTAGTAAAACCTAGTTTAATCACATCTGTTAGAAAACTGTGTTGAATTCTGTTGCAGAATCACTAACATTATCCTATTATTGTGTGTTTTTTATGAGTTTATATTACTACATTTCTAGCCATACAGCCATACACCACACTGTTCATCAAATGTATTGTCACTAATAGTAGGCTATATAGACTACATTACAAAATATGTGTCATTTTTATTTGTAAATATAATGGTCAGATAAAGTGTGTGAACCCTTAGTCTATAAAAAGCTAATAGCAACATAATAGGTGTGATTGAGACACTTTTATGGAAGCTACTGCAGTTGTCTATCATCATTACATTAACATCATATCACCAATTTATCATCTAGTCCTGACAAGTTTGTATACTTACAGGCTGCTACCACCTTCTGGTTCAAGTGGGCACCGTTGTTCCTGTTTTACACTATGGTCCAACCTGCTGCATGGCGGTTGTCACGACAGTTCCCATGTGATGTCCAGCAGATCAATATTACCAACACCACTAATGACATAATTTTCAATTGCCATGGACGACAACTGAAAGTGGTTCCTGATGGAATCACCGGGAACGCCACTGTGCTAGACCTCTCTGAAAACCAAATTCTGAATGTATCTCTTGGTGCATTTTCTAATCTGGTGAACCTGACTCTCCTTAATCTCAACTGGTTGAATACTGAACTACCGGATCATTGTCAGGTAAACATCTCTCAGGGTGCCTTCAAAAATCTGAAAAAACTGCAAGAACTACGGCTCAATGGCAATGGTCTGACTGATGTCCCCAAAAACCTTCCTCCTGGATTGGAAATACTCAAACTGGATAATAATAGGATCATTTCAATTAACAACCTTTCTGCTATAACACATGTGAAGAAACTCTATCTATCAAAAAACTGCTATTTCTGGAATCCTTGTGGGGAAAGCTTTACTATTCAAAATGACAGCTTCTCAGCCATGACTAACCTGCAGGTTTTAACTTTGTCTTATAACAATCTAACTCAAGTTCCAAAAGGACTGCCAAACTCTATACAAAGATTAGAGCTGGGTTCTAACCAAATACAAAACATTGCTGAAGATGATTTTAGTGAACTAACCAATCTGAGAATCCTGAAACTACAGGGAAATTGCCCAAGATGTAACAACGCTCCATATCCTTGTCGGTCCTGTGATGATTTTTCACTGAAGATTCATCCTCAAGCGTTTTCCGGCCTCACACAACTTATAGAACTGCACCTCGCTGGGAACTCCCTCCGTTTCATCCATGACTCTTGGTTTGAGAGTTTGTCTAATCTTAGACACTTGTTCCTCTCTTTCAATTTTCTGTCCAAAGCTATTGCTGAAGGGGCATTTTTTAAATATATGCCTTGTCTCGAAAAAATTGACCTAAATTTCAATTTCGATTCGAAATCTTACCCTGAAACTGTAAATATTTCAAGACATTTCTCGAAATTACTGTCACTTAAAACATTGCATTTAGAGGGTTTAGTTTTTAGGGAAATCCACTCAGATACACTCAAACCTCTTTATAACCTTAAAAATCTGTCAACATTGAACTTTGGTACTAATTTCATTGTCCACTCAAATTCCACCATATTCAGAAATCTCTCACATGTGAAACTAATATACCTTGCAGAAAACAGGTTGTATCCAGTTTCAGTGGCTGGTTCTCCAAGCCGTGGCTCACGACGCAATCTTAGGTCAGTTTTGGACACTCCGTCTCTCACAGGGTTCCATCCAAAGGACTTTTCTTATGAGTTGTCACACAGACTTGTGAAGCCTGAGTGCTATCAGTCTGGTCGTGTACTTGTTCTCAGTTCAAACAACCTGTTCTTCATTTCTCCAAAGCAGTTTGAAGGCTATGGGGACATAGCATGTCTCAACCTATCAAGAAATGGATTTGCATCAGCACCAAATGGGACAGAGTTTACAACATTACCAGACCTCAAATATTTGGACCTGTCCTATAACAAGATTGACCTAGCCTATGATAATGCTTTCAAGGAATTAGTGAAATTAGAAGTCTTAGACCTGAGCTACAATCCTCACTATTTTGAAGTGTCTGGAGTGACACATAATTTAAACTTTTTAAGAAATCTACCAGCTTTGAGAGTATTGAATATGAGTCGCAATTTCATTTTTACATTAACCACCAAGATGATGAGGAGCACATCTTTGAAAGAGCTTCAATTCCGATACAATAACTTAGGCACATTATGGAAAGAGAGGGATAAAACATATTACAGCCTTTTCGAACATCTTGAGAATTTGACGTTTCTAGATATATCTTTTAATAACATTGAAAAGATTCCAATCCGAGTCTATAAAAAGTTACCAAACAACCTTGAGAGACTACATATAAGTCATAATTCACTCACTGATTTCCAATGGGATGAACTGGTACGCTTCAAACAACTTAATGTTCTAGATTTAAGTTACAATTATTTACATCATGTGTCAGTAAATATTTCTTACACAATTCAGATGCTTGACCTGAGCCACAATCACATTTCACAACTATCTAATGGATTTCTAAGGGGAGCTAAAAACCTTCACAATCTTGACCTTAGTTACAACAAATTGAGCATCATCAACCAGACCACCTTCTTATCAGGACCTGATAATTACATGAAGACCTTGTGGTTGCAGGGTAATCCATTCCAGTGTACCTGCAATTTATTAGAGTTCATCCTTTGGATTGAGAACAATGATGTAGAGATCCCTAGACTGGCCACTGATGTGACCTGCAACATGCCAGAAAACAGAAGAGGTCAAGAAGTGATTTTCTTTGACATTAAGGAATGCATAAACGACAATGAAGCCCTCATATTTTATTTCCTTTCAACTTCCATTGTTATTTTCACTATGTTAATGGCAATAACAACACATTTGTTTTATTGGGATGCCTCCTATATCCTATACTACCTGAAGGCTAAACTAAAGGGCTATCATTCTTTGAGGTCAACAGACAGTGTGTATGATGCCTTCATTACATACGACACCAGAGACCCGCGGGTGTCTGATTGGGTTTTGAACCACATGCGGGTGCAGCTAGAGGAGATGGGAGAGACACACCGGCCTCTCTGTCTGGAGGAGCGAGACTGGACCCCTGGTGTCCCCTTGATAGACAACCTCTCTCAGAGCATCCGACAGAGCCGCAAGACCGTCTTTGTTCTGACTGAGGCCTACGTGAGAACTGGGGCCTTCAGACTGGCTGTGTACCTGGCCCACCAAAGGCTGCTGGATGAGAACATAGATGTGATTGTGCTGTTGCTCCTGGAGCCAGTGTTGCAGCACTCTCACTTCCTCCGTCTGCGGAGGAGGCTATGTGGCAAGAGTATTCTGGAGTGGCCCAGGACCGCGGCTGCAGAGCCCTGGTTCTGGCAGCACCTGAAGAATGCAGTCAGAGTGGACAACCAGGTGATGTACAGCAAAATGTACTCCAGGTACTTCCCTGACAAGTAGGCTGCTGTCGGCCAGAAACTCAAGAGGAGCCATCTCAATTAGATCTCTCTGATAAAGTACTGTAGCTCTATTCTGTCACTCCAACTCCAATATTTTTCATGAGCTCTGACTCTGCTCTCTGAGTTTGTGTAAAGTTGTGTTGTGTGCACTGACCAATATGGATGCTCTTGACATACCTTCACTAATACCCAAACGACTTGTCAAATACTTTTGATGTTCTCCTCATAATAGTATCTCTAATGCTAAACTGTGTTGGTCTACTGTATTGTTGGGATTGTTCTGATTGAATGTTCTGTAGCTAAATGTGTTTGTTTTTGCCAATATGTTGAATATTGAATATGTCTTTTGTAATAAAATCACTTCTATAAACATTACTATAATAATAACCCATAAGAAATGTTGCAATAAATAAATTGATGACTGAGGATTTTTGGGAATTGTTGAGTTTTTTCCCCTCTACACAAGCTAGACCAGTTTTACAGTATGAATCTCAATTTAAAAACACTGTCTTTGTTAGTATTTTCAGTCCTTCAAGACCAGAATGGATTTCATCATTTCACATTTCAGATGATTCAAAGTTCATTTCCCTTCCTTTTTCTTTTGCCATCTGTCTGTCATGAGATAATAGGAAGTGTGCCCACCATGTTCCTGTTTCATTTGACTGACTTGGAGATGTGAAGTCGGTCAGTGAGGGGGGGGGGGGTTCCTCTGATAGTGAGGAATGTTTTGTTCATTAGCAGTAGGGTACTTAATTTAAAAAAAAATATATCCACAGTCACAGTCACACCATATCCATGATAGATATGAGATAGTGAGACTCCATCCACATGCGGGTTGCAAGAATGACGACGTAAGACAATGCGGTCACATTGCTAATACAGTATGAATGGCTCTTAGACTGTAGAAGAATAGGTCTAGTGAAAGTGCCTCTGAAAGGCCCCTCTTAGCCTCAAAAGTAACAAGAAATAAGCATTTAAAATGGTATATTCTATGAGATCCGATCAAAGTAACCAGATGTGGTAGCTATTGAATCTGACCCGAATGCAGTGCAGACACTATTGAGTATGCTGATGGAAAACATTTTGGACAAGATGTGTCCACAAACATCTGTCATCAGATCTAGATGTAATCATGATCTGAAGACAGCGATAATATGCAACCAACAATGGGACCATGCGATGTGTTACTATAGAAATCCACATGATGTCGTTATTGGCACAATTTAAAAGACACTGAACTGCTTCCGCTTACATGCAGTCAGTAAAATGGAAATACATGAAATACCGGTGTTTGGTGTTTCAACTATTTGACAATTAGACTCTAAGACAATTCAAGACAAACTATTTTTTGCCTTCATTTACTTACAAAGATAATCTTCTTGACCAAGTTTATGTACAAGAATGAAGGGACGTGACGTCACCTAATTTGCATATCGCGGGGTATAAAACCCTTTGATTGAACTCGGCGACGCCACTCGTGTTCTGCGCCACACATTGACATACTCCCTTCATCACTCCGACTCCGGTAAGTCCCCGCACTTATTTCTTTCAGTGGGCATGTAACAAAGTAACCTATTTGTACCGGAATATTTTCAGATATGTAATAAGTAGCCAAACCGCTGCAATGGAGCCCTTTCTTTCACGTCCTAAAACAGTTAGTGATGCTCAGCTTTCGTACCTTGGCTTGATTACTAAAGTAGCCTACACTTTTATGGATCTTTTTTTTTTCTATGGCCCTCATCTTTGAAATGTGGGTCGAAGTCGTTTAGCTGCATATTGTTTGCTATCTGGTTTTCGATGTCGCTTGTTACAATGTTACAAAAAAGGCCAAATGCTATTGTCTTTTCGTGTAAAGCAAAGGTGCACATGGTTTTCTGTGGAAGGTCGACACAAACACGTTTGCTTCAACCTGTCTGAGATGTTGCCAAGTAGGGCGGTGGTTTCCCCGCCCCGTCGGAGAGAATGGCATCATTCTTATATGAAGTATATCGCCTAGACCGACACGTGCTCCTGAAATTAACGGCCTAATTTAATGCAATTTAATTTGAATGTGTTTACCTGAGATCGTTTATTGGCTCTAATTAGAAGCATAGGCTACCATAGTGCATGTTTTCCCCATGTGCGGATGGGTATTTTGCTCATAGTTTGTCTGTTTTATAGATGGGCCTCTCTTAGAATGTATTTTGTCAGTGTGCACTACACACTTTGACGGTCCCTACTTCCGTAGCCTATAGTTAAGTTAAATCATGTCATGTTAAAACGAAACTGGGCTCTGTTGAAACTGACACTGAAACCCATGAAGGCTTAATTGCGGTTTTCCCTCTTCCTCTTTAGCCAGATCCCACAGTGAACATGTCTGACAAACCAGATTTGGCTGAAGTCTCCACCTTCGACAAGACCAAGTTGAAGAAGACTGAGACGCAGGAGAAAAACCCCCTGCCCTCCAAAGAAAGTAAGTTTAAAAGGTTTACATAAAAAAAAAAATGCTGTCCAAAACCTCACCAGTCATTGAACACTTGTCCAACACTGAAGCATTTCAAACCCTAATACACCAACTTTGTGTTACAGCAATCGAACAGGAGAAGCAGGCATCGTCATGAAGACTGAACCGCCTCTATGCACTGTATATTCCACGAGCATTGCCTTCTTTTTCACCTTTTAGCTGTATAACTGTGTAAATTAAAACCTAAGTTGCATTGTGATTGGATGAAAGCAGATGACTCTACTTCCCACCCCACCCATCCCACCCCACTTCCCCCCTAGAATCCTAGATCCCCTTTTTACAGCAAGAATGAAAAAAGGCTACTGGCTGGCAGTGTGAATAAGGACATGTTTCCTGTCCTGATGTTCCAAGTTCCAACTCACTTCAGTTCTTGGTCACCTGTCCCTGTGTGCTTAAAACAATGTGTGATTGTCAAGGGAAGGGAGAGGGTGACTGATCAGCCCAGGGACCTACACTTCTGAGTCTTGTATGGCTTCTGGCCACCTGTGAAATGCTTTAAAATCAAAGTGTTTTGTTTGCTAATCTACTCAAATTGTTTTGTATAAGTTCAATTATTGGAATGCACAAAAGTTTGTTTTGATATGCAAATTAAAAAAAATGGAACATGTCATGGTCTTCCGCAATTTATTTTCTACTAAATGCTGGAGAGCACTTGCATTTCAGAACACACTGTACATGTTTATCAAAAGACATGATTTCACTGGATACAGTTAATGTTTCTTACATCAGGTACATTCTCAACTAGATCTGCTGTTTGCCTATTCCTTTTGCAAATGGTACAGCAACTTAATTTTGTTAATGTATACCAAGTAAACTAGAGAAGAAATGATTTTTGACACTAGGAAACCACCCAAATACACCTAAATGTAGCAGCAAATAATTGGAACACAAGCAATGTTTTGCCAATTACTAAGCCACCGAGGTTTCTGGAGGTTTTCATAATTTGGATTGACTAATTAGGCTAACTAACAACTGTCAGGTGGTTACGATGGTTGAGATCATGTAATTTGAAAATTAGTGTTAATGTAGTTGAATGTATGCCCATAAGTGATATTAATGGCTTGAAAGCTTCTGAGTTTACTGCATAAACATTAAGTTTACTGGTTATTTAAATCACCCATTTTAGATCTCTAACACCAGGTTTATGGTACGTCAGGATAAGTGAATTCCGGTTAAGCAGGTTACTCTTAATGACGTATTAATCCCATTGGATGCCACAGAGATCCAGCCAAGTGAGATGAAATCAAGCTTGCGGGCCATTGGCACTTTGTCGCAAATCTTGAGCGACAGAAAATATACAACTGTGACATACACTATGAAAATTGCATTATATAGAGAAAAAGGTTATGTTTTGTTTAAGTTGGAAATATGCACGCATCATTAATCTACCCCTAGTAATGAAACATACTCAGCCATTTGTACAGTATCTGCAATTATTTGCCGACATTTTAAAGGGTTTCAATGTAAACTCAAACCGATATTCTAGCCTTTGTGGTAATGGTGTTTACTCCCCACTATCCCCATTAAGCTCTTGTCTTGTTATCTAATCAACCCGCCCAAGCATGACTCTGTCAGGCTACAATAAGAGCACATGTCCTACACTGACCTGGGCGTTTGTTGGATGAGTACATATCCTCTTTGGATAAGTCAGGCAGGCACAAGCTAAAACTTGTCATCCCCTCCCCACTGCTACACTGAACCTCAGGACTGAACGGTGCAGTTAAGCACAGCACAGTATGGTGTATCTTAGCCCATTCAAACCTAGCCCAGCCCCCAGCCTAACTTGTCACGGCCTGCTCAATCCAGCTCAGCCTTACTAGTCAAGGCCTGCTCAGTAGCCTTGGCTTGCTCAGCCCAGCAGCCTTTCCTAGCGCAACTATGCCCAACCTAGTCAAGTCCAGGCGAGCCCAGCATAGCACAGAACAGCATGGCTTCCTTCCTCACAGCTGCATTAGGCCATTGTTCTGTCAGCTCAGAGTAGGAGCCCCCTCTCTCCCTCCCCACTCCGTCTCCAGCTGTGGCTGCAGCGACTTCAGACAGCCAGGTGACGTAGACACAACCAGAGGCTCCGCCTTCTCTGTCATACCAGCCTCTTACTCCCCAAACACTCCCCTGGGTGAGTGTGGGTGGGTGTGGAAGAGGGAGTACAGTCTCCCTGTGCAAGCTAACACACACACACACACACACACACACACACACACACACACACACACACACTCCTTGTGTGGGCACCAAGAGAAATGACTGCTGACTACATCATTGCAGCCTGATACAATACACTTTAATAGAGAGTTGGGAGAGCTATTGAGTACAATATCAGCTGTGATGCATTTGCCTGTCTATATGACACTCCTTGTATGCACACTCTATGGTGTATTTAATCAAGCAAACATGATTACGATTTAGAGGAAATATTGCAATTTAAAAATGAAAGTATAGCAGTATTGTGAACACACTCTCTCTCTCTCTCTCTCTCTCTGTCTGTCTCTCTTTCTCTCTCTCACACACACACACACACACACACACACACACACACACACAGAGCAGAGGAGACAGAGTGGGTTTCCTGTGTCTACAGTGGCTCCCCTGACCTCGTCAGTAATGAGGGGTGACAGCTACACAGTTGTTCTGCCTGTACCTAATAGAAGGTGACAGGCCCCGGCAAGCAACTTCTAGGTCATGTGCTCTAATGTACAGGAGAGACAGAGGAATAGAACAAAGCTAACACCGGTGCAGGTGCAGCTTCAGTACTGTAGGGAAATATCACAGGGCATAGGAGTTTGAACTTTGAACTCTCTGTGTGATTGAATAGCTACTCGGTAGGAAGATGCCTTTCCTGTGCTGCCAGGTCATCTCAACCTTACTGTAGTTGATGATTCTGACTACTATGATTATTAAACATTGATGGGAAAACATTGAGAGACTCACTGTGTGTAGGCACCATGAATACACACAGGGGAAAAAAACACCATATTGAGAACTTCTTGGTCAACAGATTTGTGCGATTATGGCTGTATTGCTGGGTTTAAGAGCTTAACTCCGTTTTCTGTGGTCTCTTTTCTCAGTTGTGTTCATTTAGTTCCAGAGGAGAAGTGGGTGAGCCCTTTTCCCCTTTTAAGTCAGGGTCACAAGGCAAATGAGCATTGGCTTTGCTGTGGGAGCACTCTGCCAGTCTGACTGGCTGCCCTGGCTAGCAGCCAGCTGAAGGTGTGATTGTGTAGCAACTCTAGACTGTCGAAAGACATGAGGGCCTATGTGTCTGATGACTATTTTGTGTCCAACCCTCTCTGTGCAGGGGCTGCAGCTGCATCTTTTCACCCTGTATGTGTGTGTGTGTGTGTGTGTGTGTGTGTGTGTGTGTGTGTGTGTGTGTGTGTGTGTGTCTGTGTGTGTGTGTGTGTGTGTGTGTGTGTGTGTGTTGTTACGTAACTGACTTCCAGGCTTGTATAGTGCATCCACAGGCAATAACAGCTGCGCTGAAATGACAACAATGGGTTCTGCTAAGGGAAGGGCACAAGTTCGCATGCATCATTTGGATTCCCAGGCCTCCTCTAATCCAAATTCATTCTCTATTCGGAAAGTGAACATGGGGGTTATTTCTTTTCTATTTGCTATATTGTGGGAATTACAGTAAAAATCTCCCTTACAATGCCTGGAAGCAAGCTACACACTAACAAGAAACTGTAAAGACAGAAACAATTTGACATACAGTAGTACTGTGCATGTTCTGCAATAGAATGCAAAGTTAGGTTTTTGTTTCCTTTTAACGTAAAATCTTAATTGAACCCTCTGTACACTGTAGCTCCCATAAGCTGTAGAACGGTCACACATCTGTGATGCCAACCCCCCTCCCTCCCTATGTGCAGTTCAGTCACACAACAACTCTTCAGTGTCCTAACACAATGTGTGGACACAGGGGCTGAGAGGGCATACCGGTCTATGCCACACACCCCAGGGGCAAGGCGCTACCATGCCAGCCAAGAACGCTGCCACCCTTCTGTTCTCTCATGTCCACAAATGAAGTAACTGTCTACTCTATCATCCAATGATGTGTATAAACACATGCATGGTATCCCAAGGAGAGGATTCCCAAATCTGCAATTCATTTTTAAAAATTGCCCAAGAACTACAGTATCAGGCTATGACCCTACTCTTAGTACTTGCCATTGACTTATGTCACTCTTATCAAACTTTTGGAGATTCTAACTATCCCTGTACCCCCCAGTCAAATCGGTGTAAAACTGATTAGTATTGTCCCATTCTGGAAGCAAACACCTGTTTCATCTACCGTATGCATTTTGGCATGATTGGAATAGTGTGACTCCCTTCATTCAGATGAACAGAGGCTACGGGTGTTTGGTGAGCAACATACCCCCAGAATATCCATTGTTACTCTCCAGCCCACCACAATGATAAATACAGTTAAAATGTATTCATCCATTGAACTACATCGACAAAAGCCTAATCTGTTGTTTTGTTTGACCGATAGGGCTTTAGATTGAAAGCCTGATGTAATCTCTCTTGTGCCCAATCTGTGGCTCCACTGACGTTACCATGGCCTTCTGTGGAGCGTAATGCCATTATGGCATCTGCACAGTGATGAGGAGACGGTTGACCAGAGAAAGGGATGCAAATGGCGGGCACACTGAGTGGTGTGATTGTGATGTATTTGGCCCAGAGCGCCAGGAGGCCATCTGCCAGTGTTGTGACGGGCAGCTCGCTGTGACCGACTGGCTGGGGACTGCAACTCTCTGGGAGGAACACAGATGCCTTTGAGACCCTGCCTCATCCTCATGATGGCCTGAGTGTCAATCTAATAAAGGGCTTCAGGAGTCAGACCACAATGATGCTGCTGGATCTAATTATTCTATACTATCCCATAATGCAGTCATACTGTCTTATCCATTATGTATAGTTATTATGCAAGAGTAACACAAGCTGAAAATGCATAGTAAATCTGGCAAATTCCTTCATTCATGTGAAGTCATGCAAGCAGCACATTATTTCTCTGAGCACACTGCAGGAGGAAACAGGGCTGATTTCTACAGGTTACTATAACTGGTTCAACAAGCAAGGAGGAAGTTACATGTCGAGGACAAACCAAATTAACTGTAGCTTATGCTGTAAAACATGGAATTTCTGTCTTGGTGTTAAACCTCTAATGATCAGCCTGAGATTCAGAGCTGAAAGGCTAGGTCTTTCTTTCTCTCTCGCTCTCTGTTTCCATGGCAGCAGACAGGTGCTCTGGGCTCATAACACGTTCAGCCTCTTAAAGAGACTGATGCTGTTGACTTTCAGACTTTCAGAATCAATATGCTTTGTTTGATCCATGTGGTGGGCCTAATGGAATACAACTGTTGGCTTTCTCCAAATTCGCAAGAGGACCAAGAACTGCACATACAGAGCTATCATGTCCACAAGGGATGAGCAGTACGTAGTTGTTTGGTTTTATTGATTTCTTTGCAGTAGAGCAATGCTGACCAATTTGTCCAAGGCTATTTTTCCTTTCCTTAAGGGGAGCATTTCACAGTATTATAATGTATGCACTAAAATACAGAGAGGACAGTCAACAATATCGTATCATATTGAATATATGAATATACTGTAGCCTATATTTTTTGTGGTAGCTTGAGACATTAGAGGTCTTATTTTGGCACTGTTGTTGTGTGCTGTTGTGTGGGTATTTTGCTCAGTAGAACATTTTCTGTTGTTCAGTATCAGGAAGTAAGATCCTCAGTGCTGATTACAGTTCCTGTTTTGTGACTCTTACAGCAGTCAGTCAGTAGTCAACTTGCCCTTTGTCCTCTCACAGCAACCCTTTTACTGAAATGTATAAAAGAAACCAAATAGATAATACAGCAGGATCATACAGCATAAAGATTATCTAGTTTTATTAATCCAGAACAATTTGATATCATGTGCATTTAATGGATCATAACAGGGATCCTTGATGAAAAGGTGAAAAGCAATTACTGTATGTCTCTATCATTCGAAATCTTTTTGGATTATAATTTGATGTTAATTCACTATCAGGAAATGATTGAATTGTGAGGCTATATAAACACGTATGGTCTCTCCTTGGACTGGCTGCACACTCCTCCAGTCGAGAATGGGCTCTTTTTTTTAATTGCAGACAAGCTGGTGACATAACTCGGCATGTAACCCAAACCTAACAATTGTGAAAACAAATGCTCCCCCCCCAAACAACTATGCAGTTCCATTCTGAGAATGTAGAGAGAACTGGAGCAAGAGACACTCCCTCTCCTGCTGTAGCCACCGTTGTGGACTGCTGGGATAGTTCTCAGTGCGACAATCAGGACAGGTCAGTACATGAATCCTCCTCCCTGGGGAATTCCAGGGGGAAAGAACAGGCTGGCCCGTCTTCAAGGCAGAATCAACACACACATGCTCACAATGGTGTAACTGTCGGGAAACAACCTTTGTGCTTGGGGTGTGGCTTTGAGAGGTGATTACAATAATGAATCAATGATCAGTGCTCTGTGCTTTGGTATTCATCTCATGTGCACCCAATGACACTCACTGCCATCGCATTGTACAGTAGTTAAAAGCTGTTGTAGTGGTTTGCTTGTCATTACCGTACATTGTGCAATAGAAATATTCACTTGCTCAGTACAAAAGAGAGAGAAAACATCCGACTCAGCTAACCTTTTGGTAAAATGCCATTGCTGAAATGTTATTTCCTTGTTGAACTCAAATAGACAGACAATAACATTTGTACTGTATACTGTATGCCTAAAGAGATGGATTCGTTAATCAGTAATTATTATATTAGTCATACAATTAAATGTAGCAGAGAAGTTTGAAGAATTGTTTAGACACACAAAAGTTTGGTCACAGAATCTATATCTAAGCTCTTTGTCAGAGAGCACATCCTCCATGGGAAATTCAGAGACCGTGGTTGTTTATTTTAGCGAGTGGGTTACCATCGTGACCGTATTCCATGGGAAAAACAAGTCGCTTGGAGGAAAGTCTCAACAACACATTAACTGAAGCTATTCTTGACTCTACTTACTTTACCACAATTTTAATATAATCAACATTCATCATCTTAACAGAAACTAACAGAACAGAGAAATGAGACAGAAACTAATTGAAATATCCATCACTGTTATTCACAGTACAGTGCAGCTCATGGTGGAGCCGTATGGGGAAGTGGGGAACATGTTCATTAGCGGAAGGGGGGATGAACTGTAGTTGTATTACCCCAGGACAGGGCAGGGGGACTCACCACTGATTAACCCAATCAATGGCATCAGTCCCTGAGGCCATGGGCGTCCATACGGGGCAGACAGATGCAAGCTGCCCAGGGACCATCACTAATTCATTTAGCTTATGAAGGGGCATGGGCCTCTCTTCTGCCTCCTGCAGAGACACCCTGTTCAGACAGGAGAGAGACAGTTGTCTGGGGTCACTAATGGAGCCTCCCCTGGAAAAACAAAGTGACGAGGGATGAATAATTAACCTCTTTAGCATCAATCTAGATCTCTATGCAAACCTAATGCTGCAGGCACAAAATGGAGGGTATTGTAGCACATTACCATATATATAGTGCAGTAGACTGTACACTGTACCTGGTGTAGTACTTAATTGATTTATTTAAATTGTGAACTATTTCAGACATACATTAGTTATAATGTGTACATACCGTGATCTGGTCTATTGATTTATTTGACCTGATGAGACTATGTTGAATTGACCAGTTGTTACTGTAGCCTATATTTCATTGTAATGTGTAATATTGCAGCTTACCAGTATGATCTCTGAGCAATGTGAAATGCTTTGAGTCAAAACAGATTTCAAAAATACTACTTATTTGTTAACCACGATAACCATAGACACAGACACAAGCAGTGCGAAAGAAAGGAGATATGTAGGGAGTATATTTTTACGAATGTTTCTCCAGAAACCACGTACCCTAAAGCTATCACTCAGCTCCCTTTTCTGAATGCTGCTTTCCCTGCCTGACAGGGAATAATGGATCACACATAGATGACTGGTCCCTCCCCTGGGCCTCTCTCCTCTCTCTTGAGACCTGTCTGAGCAAGCCTACCACACCACACCCACAGTTTAAAGGTCATCTGTCCCATTTGATAACATCCCCCAAGTGTCCTTCGCCCCCTTGTGACAATACTGGCCTACCACAACAATGAAGAGGATTGTTTCCTGATCCCATAAACAAGTAACCACATTGCTCTATATTTCGAAGCCTATCAATGTCCACATGATTATGTCTCTCCATGTTATAATTTATCTACTGGAGTTAGGGTTAGGGTTAGAGTTCAAATGGTAAACATGAACATGTTGAATAGATGCAGTAGTATAATACCTTATGTACTGTGGCTGCCCAATATATATTCATGTCTCATTCCAGCTCACTGGTTGCATTGCTGAATGAAGAGCAGTTTTGAATGAAGCAAAAAAAAAAGAGCAAAGAAGCATTTGTATCAGTGAAAGCCCTTAGCAAGGTGAAGTAGATAACTGTTTGCATGAGAGCACACAGCACAAGAGGCTGCTTCTGAATCCTGTAACAGAACCTCACTCTGGTGCCAATGATGACTCACACTATTTCTGTTTAACACGGATGATCTCAGGCCTTCAGCAGTGTGTCAGTGGGTCGGTCCTACTACACAAAAGGCACAGAACAATCCACAAGAGTGTAGTCATTGTTTTGACCTATCACACAGAGGCTATTTGAAACCATTTAGAATCGACAATACTGAATGAATTTTGACATAATCATGTATGTCGGCAAATTAATGTATAATGTAATGCATATAATGCACGTATGTACCGTAATGCAACAAATATATTGTTTGTGAGAATGTATAGTATTCATGGATCCAGGGGGTGTTCAGACTCTTTTTGTTCTCATTCAGACAGCACCCAGGGAAGGACTATTCTTCTTCTTCTTCTCCATTATCATATCCATGGTGGGAAAAAGTTCCCCTGCTATTGTGTGATTGGTAGGCACAAAAGCTGAGGGTGTCAGTTGGCCAATGGGGTAACACCCCCGTAACAGTTGCAATGCATGACAAAGTGATTCTCAGAATGTTGCCTATAGTGCAACACTCCAGATTTGAGGAGAGGAGGAGGGAATACAAGAGAGAGAGAGAGAGAGGCATTGGAGGGACACTGAATGTCAATCTTATTGATTCAAGGACATTTCATCATGAAACATTTCTTACACAGATGTTGAACAACTATGGAATGTTCTAAACACAGTCATTCAAAATAGCATAAAACAATTTGATAACCTGTTATTATATTTTGTTTGCCCAGATAATAACAGGGCCATGACATAAAGACGGTTGTTAATTCCCTAGAGTGTGCAGTGTGAATCGCAAGCTTATACAGGCCAGAGAGCTTCCTCTCACAGGAAGTTGCTCCCACGGCCCCTTTCCCCAAAGGTACATCAGGGAAAAGTCCCTAACAATTCTGCTTCAAGTTGACCAAATAGTATGCTGTGCTTTCTTGTATGGGACCTGAAACAAAACCAGTTTGATATCATTTCTGAAACAAACGGCAATGCACTTAGTATTACTAGTATGTATGGTTTAATATTTAAAATAACTGGATACACTGCAATGCACAGTATTATGGGTGCATTAATTGTGGTAAAAGCCAGATTCAAATCCATATACAATATACTATGACCATGAAGTTGGTATTTCAATTTTTTGCCAGTGTAGAAAGCAAGCATTTTTCCCAAAGAAAGGCCTGCTGTAGAGAGCACTCAGTGATGTGACCACATAGCTATCTCACTGAGGAGTGAGCCCATGCCCATATTAGGATGTGGAAAAAACAGGCTTTTTCTGCAGAGGAATTTGCCTTTCTCTATTGCTTCTTCTGCATTCACACAAAGGTGGCTTGTTTCTGAGTGGCTATAAATGACACATACTTATCCTGTGCACCCGATAAGAAAGAGTGAAAACACAGGGCAGGGATTAGTTTGTACTGTTTACAGTATTATGTGGTTCTCATTTGATCAATTTTACTCATGTCTGAAATAGCTCCAACGTTTCTGCTTCCTCATTTTATATATGAAGGCTTTAATTTTGTCCTGCCGACGATTTTGCGTACTGTACACTATTGCCTCAGAGGGTGGACAGCAACCTTTAGCTCCTACTGCTAACAAGGAAAAGCCATCAAAGCAAACTTGTTATAATAGTCATTGAGGTCAACATAGACAATGTTTAAATGTGAATATCTGGTAATGTCAACACATTTAAGGCAAAACTACACTACTCTGTCTGACTGTTTGAGATATCAGTTTCAGAGAGGTACTGTAACAAAAATACCTTTGTGAGTGGGTTAATCGTTGTTTGTTGAGCTAGTAATCTTGTGAAAGGGGGTAGCTCTTCTATACTCTATTGAAGAATCTACTTTCTTACCCACTTAAAACCTGCTGTGGAATTTTGATTCCTCTGTAAAGACTCCTAAATTATGAAATTGAACATTTGTGGAATTCTATTGGTAGTTCCTGTCGGTGTCCTGTGTAAATTGTTCCCAGTAAATTGAGCATTGCCAGTGGAGTCTTAATAAGTCAGATTACTCAAGCAGACATTTCCTGGGCGGGGGGTGCACTGAGAAAGATGCAGCCGATGCAATGTGACATATGCATGTGACCTTTCATCTGGAAGAGAGTCGCCCTGCCGAGAAGAGTAGCACTCCAGCTGTGAGCCTGGCACAGGTCCATGGAGCATACACTCACAGTCACACTTACACACACACACACATGCACGCACGCACACACACACACACACACACACACACACACACACACACACACACACACACACACATGTACATTGACAATGGCAAACATGCTTAGGCCTACAGTAGATTCCTAAGCAGTACTGTAAACTCCCCCTGGCAGTCCACTACAAACACAAACTCTGTAACACATGAGAGGCTTGAGGACAATTGAAAAATAGGTTGTGACACACTGTGATGGCAATCTTCCAGTGTAGCTTTGTGTGAGAGGACAGGTTGGGTCACAGTTATGTAATTATCTACATTATCTAGTTAATAACAAAGTCCATCCAAAACACCCATCCAAAACATCAAAAAGCAAACACAACATTGTTATTGTGAAAGAGCCTGTGTTACTGTGCACATCCTGGGAAAAGAGATATATCGAGGGAGAGAGATAAATCAAGGGATTGAGAGAGAGAGAGAGAGAGAGAGAGAGAGAGAGAGAGAGAGAGAGAGAGAGAGAGAGAGAGAGAGAGAGAAAGAGAGATAGAGAGGCGGAGAGGCGTGTATGTGTGGGTGGGTGTCTACACTAGACATCACATTGTTTGTACCCTGTAGGTGAATGTTTAAGGCCTGTGGATAGACATCAGAGGAGAACACGGGTCTCTCTGACACCAGCCTCTCACTGATGCATCTGACTGCTTCCCCCCTGACATTATCTCCAAGTCTATCTGACTATCTTTAACACAGGCTAAGTAATGTGAGGTCTATACACAGGAAATAGAGTGGGTTGACTAGGCATACAGCTCAGTGACAAAGCTCTGGGGAACTGCAGAAAAGCAGAGATTGTGATGAAAGCGTGAAAACACTTCTTCTGTTAATTTGGACTTTTAACGGCTTGCTCAGTTATCAGTAGGATTTAGCATTTGCTTAGAGGGGGAAATTGCTAACTAAAAGTTGAAAAAGACATACTAATGCAAAACTATACAGAATGCAACCTGAGAGCTAAGGTTTACACTACCCTGTTGGGATAATTGAGTAAAACAGTGATCTCATGGGTTGACAATGTGGGCAGCCTTGCCCCATGACTCTGAAATGAATGCATCAGATAACATGACCCCTACAGGGACACTGTGTGAGTGTTACCATGCCAACAGTGAATTATGTGTTGGGACAAGAGACTCTCTATTTTAGCAGATCTACGTCTACCTACTGTAGCGTTCTCATGGTCATGTTGGCCCTAGCCTGCTCACTTATTTTGGGACTCATTTTAATCAAATTAAATCAAATCAAATCAAACTTTATTTATAGCACATTTCATTCACAACTGTAACACAATGCAGACAAGAAGAAAACTACTAAGAAAACATATTTAAAAAGACAACGTAACAAAACATAAAGAGGATAACACATGATGCGGTTGTTCCTTAGTCATACTGTAGTCACAAGTTCAGAGAGTGAAATGCTAATGTCTTCTGCATTTTTTAAAAGTGATATCGGGAAATGAAAGAGCTGGCTTCCCGTTGAGACAAGACAAAGTGTTCAGTGTCTCCCCACTGGTTCATACTGAGGCTGAGTTGCTCCGCAGAATCGACCAGCATAGAAGGCTAATCTAGATTCTGCAGCTCAGTCTGCCTCTCTGAGCACAAAAACAGGAAACATGCACAATTGTGATACAGAGCTATCTCAGAGCAGTTTTTTTAAAAACAACATGCTTTTTTTAAACAATTGTTTTTAAACAATTTTTATCACTGGTTTAGGGCCAGCTAAGGCTCTTGAAGGCTCTCTTCAGATGTAAAAGGGTCAGCTAACGCTCCCTCTATTGATGCTTTGGTGCTTAACAGACTCAAAACTGTACAAGTCATTGTACAGCAACAAGGCCTGTTAACAAACCCTCAGTGCTCCCTGAAGTGTCATCGCATCCTGTCCCCTCCCACTTCTCATGCACACTTCTCATTTTCCTATTACAGACTTTTTTTTTTCTTTTACTTGGTTTAATCCAATCCTGCAGTCGTCTTTTACTATCCACAATGAGAACATTCCATCCATTTGAAGTGTTGTTGTTGTTGTTTTGTCTCTTTCTCTCTAGTCTAAAGCAATGCTAAAACTGCTTGTTCATGTTATTGCTGGATGATGGGATGAAACAGTGCAGTATAAACATATAGTGAACAGTCAGTTCTCCAAAGTCCAATTAAATAAAAAATTAAAGAGAGAGAGACTAATAACCTGCTCTATCGAGAATGCTAAAGGTTAAGGTTTGGCTATGTACATGTAACACTGCTGAGGGCTGGGCGGTTTCACAACCTATACTGTGAGCACACCAAAGACTGTGTTCATTGACGTGAGACGGTGCCACAGTAACCACAGTCGTGCCTCCCCCTAGCTCCATAGCCAGATCATTGGGCGCCGGTTAGATGTTTTATGGTTTGTGATTAAGAGCACTCCTAGGTTGTGTAGGGAGGAAGTGGTTAACAGGAGGAGCGGCATACTGACAGCAAGACTCCTGCTGAGCATCTGGAACTCTCTAGAAAAACTATAATCTACAGTATGCACTCTGACCAACCAGAACCTCAGAGCAGTAGTGCAGACTGCACAACTGCATTTATTGGACAATCGTATTTTTCATGGTGAATTACAGTATATCCCTTGTTTATAAACAGCTCACTGAAGAGACATGAGGTCAACAAACCTCCATTAGGCCTACATCCTGCATATTCTCTGCCCCATACCAATAATGAAAGAAAACAAACTCTAAATCTTTACTCATGAGACAAAAAGCTCCACTAGTGATGAGATGTTTATCTTGTCAGGACAGGCCCTCAGAGATTCCATCTTGACTTTACAGACAGAGACACAGTAAACCCTGGGGTGGATTTAGCCAGCTTGATGAAAACCGTCTGAGGAATGTGCTTATCGGTCACCCCTTCCAGCAACGCAGCCTGATACAGCTTGCCTGGATGTACAGTATTGGATGCAATGCAGCATTTTAATCAAAATGCATTGTGGGGAATCTGTGGATCAGGCATGATTGTGTTTGAGTTGTGTGGGGGCAATCATAACATCACAACAGCTTTGAGAATGCAGCACATCACCTCCCAAGGGCATTCCTGTTGAACACCCTGAAAAGCCTTTTGCGAAATAAGATAACTGACAGCTAATGGTGTAAGAAGTAGACCACTTTGTTGCAGCACGGTCTGAGAATGTCTTAATGTCACTGCTCACTGGAATTATATACTGTAGCAACTTCAGTGTGTGTGTGTGTGTGTGTGTGTGTGTGTGTGTGTGTGTGTGTGTGTGTGTGTGTGTGTGTGTGTGTGTGTGTGTGTGTGCACTGTGTTTGTATGTGTGGGTTTTAGGATTTTCTGTGTCTTCCTCCAAAGCCATTGAAGCTATTGAGACAAAGCCTGGTTAGAGATTGTTGAACTGTGAGATCAGTCTTCCGCTCTTTGTGACTTTTTTTCGGTTCCCTTTGTAGCTGTCTGCTTCCTCTGTACACAGTGGCCCAGTGGAGAAGAACGTGGGTGTAACATGCAAACTTGTATCTGCTTTAAAATTGAATTTACGATTATATATTACTCAGTTTCAACACTGATTTTTACAAGTTAGCGATGAATCATGTGCATTCACATCAGGATATAAGATCTCAATGAAGCTTGCTCTGAATGGAAAAAGTCATACTATAGGAGCATGTGGCATCACATTCACCATCGTGGGTAATTTGATGTCAGATACATATCCTTTCACTAGCAGTCAGAGCCATAGATCATCTGTTTATTTTGTATCATTCAGTTGGGCCCAGTCACAATGTCCATTAGTAGTTTCATCAGGGAATGAAATTAGCTTGTTCTCATTTTCACAGACTCAAGGCTTACAGACACTAGACAATCACCCTGACAGCACTCTGACAGCCATTGTGAGTGTTCCCATATTCTGACACAACAGTAGTGTATTTCAGTACAAAAAGCCTAATTCAGGGCAAGTCATTTTGCATCAATGTACAAGTCGTATCCTGTTGAGCACAATCATGGTGTTACTTAGCAATAAGCCAAATCTCAGAGTGGTTTGGTTTGCTGTAATAGACATACAACTAATTGAATAAAAACGAAAACCGTTGTAGTTTTATGTCCTTCCTTCCGTGGAGAAGGAGGAAACTCTAGCTCTCAGCTTGAAGCCCTCCTGTTGAGAAGAATACGTAGATTGAGTTCAACTTTGACACCTAGGGCCTGACCCAGTCAAGAGTTCAAACTGACCACAGTCATATGAGCCCTGTGCTCCTATTGACATTAAAGGAGGGAAATGTGAGCCACAGTATAAATCCATGTCAATCTGACAGGTGCCTCACTTTCTTACGAGAGGTATCACTCTCTCAATAGAGTGGCAGGGGGAACTCATGCGACCCTAGGCCACCTTTGATAATTCTGACTTGCAGCATGACTCCACATTATGTGAATGCCAAGCTCCAGGTGTTACAAAATCAAGTTGTAACATATATGTACTTGAATAATACAAACCATGGATGTATGCCAAGAGAGTAGTGTCTAAGCTTGCCTTATGATGTGCAGTATATTAGAATAAAAATATACATGCAAAGTAGTTCTATCTAGTAGTTCTATAATCTAAAAAGGGTTAGGCCTACTTGTTGTTCAATGAGAGAGAGAGCAGCTAAAAGAGAGGCTATGGTATAACACTTTATCACTGTAAGTGATTTGTATTGTATAATATCTCTATCTCTAAAACATGTCTCAAATGTGTAATAATCTCTCCTTGATAATCTACAGTAATCACAGTTTCTTAAGTGTTACCAAAGCCTCCACTAAAGTGTCTTATCACAACTGAAGTAATTCTAATGTATGTCCTTTGTCACATATGAGGAACTATTTTCCTGATTTGTTTGAGAACATCTGCTAATACAGTATAAGGGAAATACACACCTTTATTACGAAGGATGCAGCTTTCATTTGAGCCTACGTTGGTTATTGGAGAGGAAAAGGAAATTGCTTGGCAGAAGCCTGGGAAGAGAAACAGGGTCATGTGGCAGAGGGTGAGCAGAGAGGAGGTCTCTCAGTAACAGACAATATTGGTGAGGAAACATAGACAAACAATACGTACTGTAAATTCCTCAAATATCTACCTCATCGTGAATAACTGGAAGGCTGCAAGCTAGTAAATAAGAGAGCCTGGCTTTACAGGGCCTCCAGAATAGCCAGAGAGAGGAGAGACAGTTTGTTGTTGCTTGGCACTGATGTCGGGTCTAGTGAGAGTGCACGTCTTCTGAACGGCTTTGAGGGGAATCATGAGAAAGGAATGTTGAGAAGCACTAGTTAGATGAATTATAAACTCCTTCTTGCTTCAGCCAAGTAGAGTAGACCTTCCTCCCCCTCACATAATACAGCACTGCCTGGGAAAATGTCTAAGGGAGCAAAACAAAGACAGTGATCAATTTCAAAGGTATACTGTATATCAGATATTATTGAAAGAAAAAGGCAGATAAGGATGCTTTTGATTTTTTTTTAACCACAAGATCAACTTGTTGGATTTGTTCTTTTTGTGCAGATACAATGCTTTAAGAAATGTAATGGCTTCAGTGTAGCAACACATTTCTTGTTAAGAAGACATTTTATAATTTATGCTCAGTGTACACAATATGAACCATTACCACATTGATCTATAACTTTCTAGCTAATACCAGTAGGCTCTCAGGACCGGAACTGTAGAGCAAAATGGTAGTATCAGCTGGCTTGTCTGTGAGTGTGCCAGTCCTAATGGGCTCCCATAAGCATGGCTGTGCCTGTCCAGCCAACCAGATAAATAAGTAATACCCAGCCATACTGCAACTCTCCAGGGAGAGCCAGGGCATCCTCATCCAGCCCCGACATTAACATGGCACAACACTGTCGGCTGCGTTATTAATGACCTGAGCGTGGCAGGTGTCCAGCTGACGAGACACGCTGTGTTTACCCTGTCATACCAGTCATGTGGAGGAGTGAAAGTACCTCTGATCTCATAGACAAGGCAATCCTGAGGTCAATCTCTTTGATTGACTGAGTCCAGGGACCTGTTCTAACCATGCATATTAGTCGTTATAAGCTGAGGAGAACAGATGTTCACCAAGGGCCACCTAGAACAGAGTGATCTATTTTATGGTCTTGAAATTACAGGTGTACTCAGCTACAGATGCGCGGTTAGATAACCAAGCTGCAAAGGCCAAAACAGTGACTATGTGATAACAAATATAAACATAAACTATGACAGAAGATTGTGAGAATTGTGACAGATCTTTTAAACTAGATTTACCACCTGATTTCGACAGCAGAAAAGCGCAGAGAGGAAGTTAACCTCATGTGGTGATTGCTGAACTTAAGTTGCGCTCTATAGAGAGAACACTTCTGATGTTTGCACCGGGTATTTTTAGAAATGTCTGCCTTTTGTTTTCCTGTGTCAACAACACAGACTGTGATCAGACTGTCCTTTTCTCTTCACTATAAAGGTTCTAAAAGCACTTCCGAAATAAGGGCAATAAGCAACCACCGCACAAAAGAAAGATTTTGTCAAAATATAATTGATCCCACACATCACAAAGACTATCCGTTCACAGGTGGATCTGTTCAGCCAGAATCATCTGTGCATGCTCTCAAGGTTACAGCTGTTCCAGAGGTAGGTCATGTCTGCCTCCTTGCAACTACACTGGCCTCAGTCGCCAGTTCACTTCACAGGACACTGGGATAGAAGGCACATTAGAAAGACATTAAGCCTAGCTTACTAGTGTATCTAATTTTGTTCAGGCCCAGAAAGCACTGCTGCATCATCTCGCTCTGTGAAAGGAAACTGTTTCTTATGTAAGTGTGTCTTTGCTTAGAGGTCTCAGTTAAATGGATGCTTTTCATTCATACAACCTGAATAAATATTATGACACAATGCTAACACAATGGTCATTCTGAGTACCTACTTTAAGTACCCTTAAAACAACAGAATGTAGGTGGATCAAACCAAGACATTGAGTCCTGTTTTATAGTGTGTGTGACCAAACATTTGACCTGTAACAGCTCGCTGCCGAACAGTGCCTTTGATCCTTTATAGCCTTCAATCTATAAGAAGATTGCAAGATGTGCACACACACACACGCACACGCACACGCACACACACACACACACACACACACACACACACACACAAACGCATGCATGCGCGAGCACACACACACACACGCGCGCGAGCACACACACACACACACACACACACATATACACACACACCGCTCACATCTCATACAACTCAGGATGTGGTTGTGATGACACTTTCAAAATAACTCCTCAACTGTCTTCTCTCTCCTTTTATAGTCAAAGCCATGTCAAGGCCCCACAGTGAGGGACAGTTGAGAGACATGGTGTGTTCAACCTGTGATGTTATGGACTCCTTATTGAATGTAGCTACATTTTATACTGTCTAGACATAAACAAAAATAACTTAAGCATTATCCTCATTATCAGAGGCTGCTCTCTTGATATTGATCTGCAGGGCAAGAGTCAATTGATGTGAGAAGCAAAACTGCAAAACATTTTTAAGTAGATGTGAATTCCAGGAAGTAGTCTGACAGACTTCCTGAAAGTATGAAGTTAGCAGTGAATCAACAATAAAGCAGCTTGAGTAAAGCTTCCTGCAATTTGAAACCACAGTAGAGGCTCATATTTCAAATAATTATATTTATGATAGAAGAAAGGTTTTCTTTTGTTGAAATCAACCACTAGTATGTTTATAGTGAAGGAATTCATCATTGTGAAAAAGATTCAGTTTTAACATATATCTGAAATCTATATAATCTCAAATTATATTATTTCTGAACCTGACACGGTTTGCATCACAGAGACAGCAAAATGGACGAATGGCCTGCCCTTCATGGTGTTTCAAGATAATTCTCATTCAGGATGTGAAATAAGCAACTTCCTCTAGTCAGACTGGAACATAAGCAAACAGAGACCTCTGCTGACAGAAGAAATTAAATGGCTGAAAATGTCAGCTCCTCCTAGTAAAATTCCATTCACACAGAGATTTCTACATAGAATCTGCTCACATACATACAAACTGCACGACATCACAGACTTTGATTCACCCGGATTTAATAAAACCAGAGACATATTGAAACATGTGAATATACATCACAATTTAATTAGGCCCCTACGCTCATTTTGTGCTATGTTGTCCTCTCCAGCCAAATCAAAGTTTGCCTTTCAATTTGTTTATCATAAATGAAATAAGTTGTTGGTCTTTATGCTGGGTTTATGTCTTTATGTTCATGCTATGCAATCATGTTGGAGCAGTGGGACCTGGCTCCCCCTTGTGGAAGAAGACTGTAACAGGAAGAGGAGGTAAGACCTCTCCCAAGAAGATGTTGGTCTTGCCCTGTTGATTACTGTTTTTCCTCTACCACTTTAACACTAACATCCGAACTTCAAACACAATGACCAAAACCTGAAACTGGTGTATTTTATCTCACACCAATTCTTGCAACAATGACAAACACATTTCTTGCTTATCACTCATTTTGCCACTCTAAACCACACACAGTTAACAAAACACTAAATACAATTCTCTACATTTGGCACAATCTTCCTTGATAAAATCTCTTGTGTTCACATGGAAAATACTGTCATTCAGAATGTTAAACTCAAACCACCAATCACACAATCACACTCCTCATATGAGCAAACACCTATTGCATTAAATTGAATTGAATTAACAATCATAGCTTTACCAATAAAAATGTCAAAGTTGAGCTCTCCTGTGTTGAAATATATCTGAAGTATATCAGGGCTGGATTCGTCATGCCAGGCGATACTTTACCATCTGCTTGGCCAGGGAGAACATTGCCTGTGATGTCAACGAGGTCTTTGTGTAGAGTATATGAACATCAGTGTTCAATTGGTTGTTACAAGACGGCTATTCATTTGATGGTGTGTTTGTCATTTGACGACAAAATAAAAATGTTGTCTGTGAGTTTTGGGATTTGTGTTCAGAGTTAAGAGAAAATTAGCTATGCTAACCCTATGCTTTGAGAAAAACTGTAAAGCATATGAAGTAATTAAAACACAGTATGTGACAATTTCAGTATTTCCTATTGACTATTTCAGAATGTCCTATTCCTGATTCTTACTATACAAAGCACTCTATACTGTCATGTATGTACTGGTCAAATCCACTCAAATCCACTGTCCTATTCGATAGAAACCTCATCAATTGTCGTACGGTACACAATGAAGGTCAACACCACATTCACACTAATGAGCACCACAATGACTAATAGAGAGGCACCATCTGTCCAGAACGCTTAAAGCCACTCAGATGAAACAGGAGCCCCTCTGGATCTAAGTCAGTAGCCCTGTGTCCAGTGGGAAACCCTGGGTGGTTTACCCTCTAAAGCAAGTCGCAGACTGGCCTGCAGTACTGAGGAGGGTGCTGTTGTTGTAGGAATAATGGCTTCATCAGAGCGAGCTAGGAGCCACTCAGGCGTGTTGAGCAGGCTCCATCACCTGTCGTCCTCCCCAGCGCCTGCACAGCGCCTGCCAGCACACCTGCCCGCACGCCTGCCCGCACACCTGCCCGCAGCACCCAGGAAATAGCTCAGTGTCGGCTGCTTGCATGAACCACATGCCTAAAATGCCTGCCGTAAAACAGGATTCATCAAGTTGCACTGGTCCAGAAGTAGGCTATGCATAGAGATGGTAGCAGGGTATCCATGGAGATGGTATAGCAGACTGTGACTGTGACTGAAGTTATTCTGAAGCTCATGCTTGTCATGTCTAATTTAATGATGCATTATAGTAGATGGCCAAGTTACCCATTATATTATTGCTAGAGCATGAAGGAGGAGGCTGGTTGTTTCAAGATCGGTCTGATCCTTATCAACCTTGATGTGAAACTGCAATCTATACAGTAGGTATGGCACTTGAAAAAATACAGAGAGGGCAGGATATTTCTAATCTGGTTTCATTTAATTAATCAATATAATACAGAATGGATCCCCAACGTATTATTGAAAGTGCTTGTTTGAGACACAGTCAACTGTACATCCATTCACTCGACAATGCTTCAGTAGTTGAAATGATAAGCTTTACAGCTTTGCCAAAAAAGCTGTAAAAGGTTTTTGGGTGTAATGTGTGGAATCTTCTCCAAGAATCCAGACTTGACTACAGTCCGTAGATTATTATTAAGTCATATCTCATATGTCTTAAGCCAAACATTCCAGAGCGTGAGTATGACAGGCCAAGGGGGAACACCTGGGCCAAAAAGGCCAGCGCCTGCTGAAAGGTGGCAGATTTCGATCTCACTTTCATCAGTGAATATCTCAGCGATGATAAGGATAAGAGGACATGTCATTGGAATATGTGAAAACAATAGTCACAGGCCACAACCATCCCCCACAAACTACATCTGAGCCAATTATGGATTTCTATCACATTTGAAGGAAATATTTCCCTTGGTCTGTATTTGACTTCAGTTTCCTTAATGTAATACAACAATCCCCCCCCCCCCCCCATGCTTTATGTCTTCTTTTATTACATACTGTGCATGTATAAGACTTCATAGTTATGTTAGCTCTGCAAGCCAGAGGCCAGGACACATTCCTCATACAGACATTCATACTCAGAGCTCTGATTAGATTATGATTCAGTCACAGAGATCTGGGCTCATTTTGTTTTCCTTCCGCAGACTTGCTAAGCCATCCCCCTGCCCTCAGCACTGTCTACACACTACCATAGGGCTGGTCTTGGAGATTATCTCAGAGACAGAATAAGCCTCATTTGCTTTTAACTCAAAGACTTTAGATTTATATTCAAGTCAAGTCAAGGGCATGCACTACATCAGGTCTGAGCCATGCTTAACATGATTCAGGATTCTGACAGAGCATACATTCTTTGGATAGTGTTTAGAGTTTTCTTAAACCTTTCTTCCAAAATGTGGAACAAATGACCAGGTCAAGTTAAGATATGATCGGATACAATCTAGTTGTTATTACCCATTAGGTCACTTGAATCCTGAATAAATGTGGGAAACATTAACCACTTTTCTGGCACTCTTTTTCTCAGATTTCCACATTTAATGCTCCCGCGCTCCGTTTTGAGTGTAGTTAGTTAAGATACACTATATCCTTTCCTGGCAGAGAAATCACTCAGCTGTATTTCATAGCTCAACTATCTGACTGTACAAGCTTTCTTTTCCTCATGTGCAAGTAATTTCCATTTCACTTCTCAACTCAGGTAGATTGGCAAACTCTTTTGAAGGCGTGGTCCTGGATACAAGCAATAGAGCACAGACGTTTAGAACATAAAAATGAATGGCTTCCATAAATCATTAGTTGTTGGGGGAAGAGGAAAGGTGAGGGGGTGATGAAATAGAGATACTATAGCTCCCATTTTGTGGATAAAAGACCATTGAGAAATATCTGGGGAAAGTGTAAGAACTGGTTCAGACATTTGTTTTTAATAGCGTAATAGCAATAAACTGAAGCACTTAGGTCAACAATCAAAGAAAAAGATGATAGATTAAATGATTTTTTAAACATAATTAAAAACACCTGGGGTTCCCACAGAGCTGGACCAGTTCACTTTGGAAGTTTGTGAACTCATTTAGCACTTTCTCTTAACTCTTAACACAAATCCAAAAACTCACACACAAAACCCTAAACTCCACAAATATTTTGCAAAAGCAAACACTGCATTCAAAATAATGTTATGACTTCTCAAAATGAAATGTTGTCGTCAAATGACACACACAAACCATCAAATGAATAGACACTTATAAGACACTTTAAGAACCAATATTGAACACTGATGTATACAATGGAAAACATTATGATCAGAGGAAAACAGTACTAGGATACAATTATCAGTAGGCTTTTTGCATTTTCAGTGTTACACTACATACAGTAACCTGTTATATGAACTGTTGTGTTTTCATACTCAAATATAAAACACACAAATATGATCACATCACCCCATCCTCAAATCACTTCACTGGCTCCCCGTCTCCCTCAGAATCGAATTCAAGGTCTCCCTCCTGTCCTCACCCACCAGTGCATTCATGGAACTGCCCCCCCTACCTCAAGGAACTCCTCCATACCCCTCAGACCTCCTCACGCACCCTCCGTTCTACTGCCACCAACATCCTCAAGACCCCCAGGACCAAGCTCCGCACCATGGGAGATCGGGCCTTCTGCTCGGCTGCTCCCAGGCTGTGGAATGCTCTCCCTGACCACCTAAGGGCACCACAGTCTGTGGATGCTTTTAAACGAGGCCTTAAAACCCACCTTTTTAATAGAGCCTTTTTTTAGCCTTTTAATTGAAAATGTTTATTGTTTTATCTTCCTGTTTTTAAATTGTAGCACTCTGAGATTTCATATGTAAAGTGCTTTTATAAATAAAATGTATTATTATTATTATTATTATTATTATTATTATTATTATTATTATTACAAATACAAGAATAGAATGTTTTTCTATTCTGAAATACTCTATGTACGTATCTCAGCAAACACAGTTGGATTCATAAAATGTTCTTCATACAGAACAAACAATAGAAAAAATAAAATAAACCTACTGCATATACTGTAAAGAAAAAGACATTTAGGCTGCATCCTGCCTTTTGTTTGCTCATCGACATCACACTTCTCGCTCTACCGTTCTCTACAAAGTTGGCATACCGTGCTTAGAATGATACGGTTCTATCTCTGTTTAGGGCAGTTCAGAGATATTGAGGGTCAAAGTTTTTACATTCCATTATGTTTTGTGAGATGGAACCTTTGTATTTTATGAATTACTAACTCAAAAATGTCAACATTTTAAAAATAACACCACACAGGCATTATTAAACACCTAATGCATCGGATTATGTAAAAAACTCAATTTTGACAACAATGGAGATAGAACCTTATAAGTCTAACATCACGATACATTGTTCTCCAACTCATCTTCTATTGCTAAAGCTATGATTGCTAATTCAAAAGCAATAGGTGTTTGCCCATATGAGGAGTGTGAGTGGGTGAGTGGTGGTTTGAGTTTAGCATTCTGAATGGTGGTGTTTTCCACGTGAACACAAGAGATTTTTTTAGCAAGGAAGATTGTGCCACATGTAGAGAATTGTATTTAGTGTTTTGTTAACTGTGTGGTTTAGAGTGGCAAAATGCAGGATAAGCAAAAAATGTGTTTGTCATTGTGAAGAATTGGTGTGAGATAAAAATACACCAGTTTCAGGTTTTGGTCATTGTGTTTGAGGTTTGGATGTTAGTGTTAAAGCAGTAGAGAAAAACTCTAATACACTGTATTTATTTATTTATTTTCATATCTTTTTTCTTCAGGTCTTATATCCTATGTTTTAATATGTTATAGTTGTAGTAGAGTAGAGTTTATCTGATTAAAGTCTTTTTTATTGTTGCTTTGGACATGCGATGTAATGCGATGTAAATGTAAACATTAACTTCTCTTGAACTTGGAACATGCATGTGTGAGAGCAGCACTTTAGGGATGGTGCTCATGAGCAAGACATCAAAGGCCAGTGCAGCTGCTAATGACAGACCCTTACATAACTGAGCCCCACAATTAGCTGAGGAGATCCAGCTAATTACTAACAAACACAATATCAGGGTGCAATGTGCAAGATAGGAGTGGCATCATAAAGCAACACATTGGCATACAAAAAACGTCAGGCTCGAAACACAGGTATGTGAAGTGCATCAACCTGATAGCAAATTCTTTTAAGTATAACTGTAAACCCTTAGAGGATATAGTATATCCTGCTGGTGAAGTATTGCAGGAAAAGCGTCATCAATCATGCAAACTTGGATTGTGTTTCAGCGTAGTGATGTCTGAAGCACCCCATAGCAACCCCCACCCCCACCACTCAAGACTCCTTCCCAGCTTACACCCCGGTGTCATTCATTGTAATGACAACCCACCTCTGGAATTTCAGTCGATAGAGAGAGAGAGAGAGAGAGAGAGAGAGAGAGAGAGAGAGAGAGAGAGAGAGAGAGAGAGAGAGAGAGAGAAGAGGACACCCAACATATGGGACTCAGATCATAGGCACTGCTCTGAGTGGTTGAGCTAGAGAGAGAGAGAGAGAGAGAGAGAGAGAGAGAGAGAGAGGGAGAGTGAGAGAGAGAGAGAGAGAGAGAGAGAGAGAGAGAGAGAGAGAGAGAGAGAGATAGAGAGAGAGCACACAGAGGAGTTTTCTGGAGGGGAGTGTGAATGTGTGTGGTGAAACACATGAACTGAGATACTCCATTGAGACTTGTGCCTGGGATCTGTGGCTGAGTGTATGGAGTAAGAGGAAGCCCCTGGGAGGAGAAGTTTGAACACACCAGAGCCAGAGTCAGTCAGCCCAGTGAGATACAGACACCAAGAAAGAGAGCTTCAGTTGTACCCAGTCAAAGACATGCAGCCCTTTACCTGGATCGGTGCACTGTTCTTCCTGTTGTACATTTCCTCTGGGAGTGCAGATGTCAACAGGTAAGTAAATAATCCATCAGTTATATGGTAGGAAACCATCCTTAGATACATCTAATGTTAGTGTATGCAACTGTCTTTGTATCCATTCACTCTGGAGGTCGCAGCAGCTGTAAAGTACAGTGTTTATTGGTGTGGTTCAGCTGTACATTAGAGAATTCAGTAGGGACATTCCATAGCAATGTCAAGAGCACAGCAATGCAAAAAGCAATTGCTACATCACAGAAATTCAGTATAGCCACAGCTGTGTGTGGCTAATGTTGTATAAGGGCAACTTAATGTAACGTGTTAACAGTGTGTTATAGTCGTAATTCAAGTTGTTGAACTATCATGTCCAAAGTTACCTGTTGCTATCTAGGAGATACTGTATGTTATATGGTCATATGTGCAGCTAAAGACAATCATGGCATTGCTAGTTTTATAAACCCAGCATTATAGGAATATTGCATATGTTGTTTCACTATTTGCATAAGGAAACTGTTGTTTTGATGGCATGTATGAACCTTCGGCTTCCTTCCCCTTGGCAATGACTATGCTAGGTATGGGGCTTATGTCTGCTAAATGTGGCACTGCAACTGTTAATAACTGAAGGACACCTGCCACACTCCTGTGGGCTATTCTGGTTGATTTCAATCAGGTCTCAGATTCCTCCAGTCCCCCTGGAGCCTGGGCTGCTTTTAGGAAGCCCCCCGGCCTTCCATCTGGGGCATTTGAGTTTGGCACTGGGGTAGATGTCACAGGGGTCCCCAGATCACTTATATCAACTATAGGCTAAATGTGATCTAGAGAAGGCTTCTCCAGATATGTGCTTTTCAAAAGTAACTGTACTGTGGCCCTTAGGGGTCATTTCATGGTAAGCAATGGGGAAGTGGCACATCGACATCCCAATCTAATTAACAGTTTAAAAATACACATGCAATGCAATCACTGTGTAGGTTATTTCAAATGTGCTGACTTGTTTACAGGTACTGGGAATAACTTTAAGTGTGATCTGATGGAGATCATGAAAACTAGAGGAAATTGGTTCCTGCTTGGGGTATCCATATAACACTTTTAAAGAGTGTCTGATTACATCTAAGTAGAGAGTGTGTACAAATTCCTCCTCTGTAACCTACATCCTGTCAGCTTGTCTGCTCTCCATAGGGAGGGAGCAAGGGTAAACTTTATTTGGCTTGTTTGTTTTCCACGCCACCACCATTAGGGCCATAATTAGATGTGGATGCCTGAAGGCCTGCATTTGGGAGAGCTGAATGATACTCTGTTTGTGTTGATTAAGTCGATTGTCACCTCAAAAACTGATGAGATGAGATGCAAGAGGTTAACTGCAACTCTTTATTTGTGTCATCTGTATCCATTTCATTAGACATCATACATTTGTAAGTTATGACTTTAAATTATGATCATATCATGATCATGATCACGACCGAATTAGATCACATTTTTGACTCAACAATTGCATTGAATCCCTAACCCTAATTTTTAAGAAAACTGGTGACTGGGTTGAAAACAGCAGTGTTTCAAGATTGATCGGATTGATGAAAGTCATTTCAAAGTAATGTCATTTATACTATAGTTATACTGTATGTCACTGACTTGCCCTCTTTTACCTGCAAAGGCACTACAGACAAGTACCTGCCGGAAACCAACCAGGTGTATGTCGCTATGGAAGGAGACTGGAGTGTTGCTATGGCTGGAGAAAGAACAGCAAAGGACAATGTGAAGGTAAGCATCTCAACAACAGAGGGAGATTGATGAGATTGGATAGGATCCTAATCATTTCATTTTCTAAATGACAATTGGATGATTTTTTTTTTTAAAACATTGCTTTGGTTATTGACTGAACTGTATGTTCGCAAAAAGTCACTTGAATATTTCATATTTCACAAATGGATATTCAATGAATGGAAAAATAACGCATGTAAATTGTTCTCCACAAAAACAAAAACAAATGTACTTTTCCTTTTGTGGTGGGGTGTTTTCCTGCCCCAGAAAATACGGTCTAAATTACATCTGGAATAGAAAAAAACTGGCATGTATGTTGAAAAATATGTGGCTTCACTTTGTGTCAGTGAACCTGTGTAACCCTCCCTCTAAACCACCATTGCTGCTGGTGGTATGTCTCCCTGTGAATGCTTTACCAGCTCAGTGCGAACATGGCTGCAAGCACGGAGAGTGTGTTGGCCCCAGCAAATGCAAATGCTTCCCAGGATACACCGGAAAGACGTGCAATCAAGGTCAGTGGGGTCAATAGAATGTGGCAGAGAAATATGGGCCAAAATGGTCTCTTCATGAATATGAACTCACTACTCAGTTCTGTGGCCTGTTTCTGTCATTATCTTCTTTTTTTGGGTTGTAGAAGTCGACTATTGAGTTCAGCAACCACAAAAAAACTTCCAGCAATATCTATCTAAAGATAAAACTGAACTTGTGGAGGATGACTGTGAGAATCTCTCTCTAGATCTGAATGAGTGTGGGCTGAAGCCTCGTCCCTGTGAGCATCGCTGCATGAACACCTATGGCAGCTACATGTGCTACTGCCTCAATGGATACACCCTGATGTCCGATGGATCCTGTGCAAGTGAGTCAAGGTTTCAACCCCTACTGTATTTGAAATCATTTGGAAATATCGAAAAAAATATTGTTCTAAATGACAAGCAGTGTTCAGACATTCATGGTGCTGTGTGTTTGTTTTTTTATAGACTCCAGGACGTGCTCCCTGGCCCACTGTCAGTATGGTTGTGAGGAGGTACAGGGGGAGATCCGTTGTCTCTGTCCATCTGCTGGACTCCAATTGGGGCCAGATGAGAGGTCCTGTGTGGGTAAGTACCACTGACCACATACACTTACCCATAGTGACACTTAACTTAGCAGCTATTTCACACAATGAAGGGGTCAACTTTCAGACACAGCTCTGTAAAGACTCCACTGTGTCTCACATTCCTGGTCTATCTCAAGGCTTTTCACATAAGAACTTAATCGTAGTGTAGCCAGTTGTAGTGTGTAGCCAAGATGTAGTAGTGTGTCCGGACTGTGTTCCCACAAAACTGCTGGAGTTTAGTGGGAAACAGTATTCCATTGTGATGGTAAATCTAAAACTAGTGCCATTAAGCAATGTGGTAATGTGTATCCAAATGATGGATCATATGATTGATGATATCATGGAGAAATCAGAGATAAGTCCATTGCTAACCATTTGCTCCTGTATTCCCCCCTTCATTTTAAACCAGATATTGATGAATGTGTAACGGGAAAGAACCTGTGCCCTTACAACAGACAATGCGTCAACACCTTTGGCAGCTACTACTGCAAGTGCCAGACCGGATTCGATCTGAAGTATGTCAACGGGAAATATGACTGTGTAGGTAAGGTATACATAGGTTTTACGAAGCAAACCATTTGTCATCAATAATTCTGCTGAGAGAGATCCAATCAGCGTAATTCATTTTCAGACCTTGACGAGTGCGCAGCCAGCACACACAAGTGCAGCCACCACGCTGCCTGTCTAAACACTCAGGGATCCTATAAGTGCAAGTGCAAGGCCGGCTTCCGTGGCAGCGGCTTCGACTGCTCCGGTGAGTCCATCAACTGATCTGTTTCACATCAGCTTCATAACACTCTGAGAGTGAGCTGTCATCTTGATAGTCGCTTGTTGACGTACAAGGTGGCCACAACAGGACGGTGTTTATGTTCCCGAGACGAAAATATACCCTTCCCTCATAATATCCGAGAGTCTGCATCTGAGAGGAGACTAAAAAGTCTGTCCGACATCCTTCTTAGTGATTTTACAGTCGCATATTTCATCTGCGCTCTTAAAACATCAGCAAAGTTGAGCACTGCCAAGGCCAGTTTCCTGTTTTCAGACCCCTCTACAGATGTTAGTCAGGCAGAGCGTCTGATTCAAATCACACCTGTGTAAATATCTGCTCGTGTACCAAGCCTAGCCATCTGAAGGACAGAGGCAAGGCAGGGAGCCACAGTGCACTCCCTGAACCAGACACCATCAGTCTCTAGTCTAGCTGTAGGCGACACTGACACAAGGTAAACCCAGGCCACGGGGCTGTGTGTAAATGAAGATGCCTTTATGTTTTGTAGTCAAGCCCTTTTATCAAAGCTCGTGGGATGGAGACAAAGGCAGTGCAGATGATTTCCTCAATGGTGAGATTGTGTGGAATGCAAGGCGCCATGCTTCCTCTGTTCGCACCTTGCCCCATACCCCCCCCGCCCCACCTCTCTCCTCCTCATACCTTCCACATGTGCTTTGTGAACCCCTGTACTCCCCTCCCTCTCTCCAAGGCTCAAGGCTGGCTATGCGTATGTTTGCACCATACACAGCTTGATCTGCGTTGTTGAGCTCAGCATGAAACCATTTGCAATAAAGTCCCTGTGCCTGTGCAGAGAGCAGTAAATTGCATATGCTGTATCTGGCTGTCATGCTTCACATGCATGGTATATGATATTTCCTGTCTTTCATCCCACCCACTGTGCTCATATATCAATATCTACAGATAAAAAGTGTTACAATAAAGGATAATGAAATGTATTTCTATCATTTTGCCAGGTAAGTCACTGAACAAAGATATTTTACAATAACAGCTATGATACATTGTCTTGACACATCATTTTTAATGGCTTACAGTATAAACAAAGTAAACAAAGGTACATCTAAACCTGTCATAGCTAATGCAGGTTCCACTTGTGATCGTAGTTCCAGAGGTAGGTCCTTAACCGTTTCCTTTTCCGGCAGCCATCCCAGACTCCCCAGATAGGCCCAGGATACTGAAGCTGGACAACGAGCAGAAAAACCACATCCCTGAGCCAGAGGTGACCCCTCCCCCTCGGATCCTGCAGCCCTTTGACTATGAAGGTGAGGTCTACATTGGCGGCTCAGAGGAGGTGGGCCAGGAGGACTTCCCTGAGGAAGAGGAGGAGAAGGAAGCTTGGGAGGAGGAGGCCAACCAGCTCCCTCCAAGAGGAGATGTTTTCAGTAAGCCTCCTTTCCCATAGATCCTTCCCACTAATCCAGGCACTTTATGACCACTGTGGGTGGTCCAAAATCTGATTTAACAAACATTAATCCTAAGGACTTTCACACACCATGCTGTTGTGATCTAGAACTCGTATTAATACAGAACAATAATGTAGTTATTTAAACCTAACCAAACAATAAAATAGGTGTATAAATTGTTAGGGTTAGGGATGTTCCTAACCCTAACCCTGTTCCTGGGTGGGATACACAACAATGAAAATGACAGAAGCTTTCAAATGCATAACCAGGCAAAGATAAGAGACATTTTACAGGGTTAAAGGTCTGTGAGAGTTAGTGTACAATGACCTGATGAGCCAGCTGTCCATCTGTCTAGTCTCTCAATTACCCTCTTGTGAAAACCTATATCCTCTCCGGCCACAATCGTACAGATGTCTCCAGTCACAGAGAATTTATGGAGCCCAAGCTCTGGCCTAATTACAGGCACCAAACCTGGCTGCACATTTCTCAGGCCTCAGGTTTCCTGCTTTCCATGCTTGAAGGGAGTCTAGTCTATCTGTCCTCTTATGGAGAATCTCTCATTACAATAATTTGATAGTTACCATCATCTACCAGGGAGTAGTTCCTTTTAGTTTACTACAAGTGCTGAAGTGACTAGTATTTAGGTACATGAACTGTGATATACTGTAGTAAACAGGTTTATTGTTTATTGTTGCTGAACAGTATATATTATAACAAATATCTCAACATTACCTGGACTGATGCTTTTTTCATATGATATTTTACAGTTTTATTCAGAAAGAGTGAAGAGAGTATATATTGAAAAGAAAAGATCTTTGCCTGGAAAGAAAGAAGAGAAGATTATGTCCCTCACTTTTAACTTTAAAGATGTTGCAAAGCTAAAATGTCGTGTCATTCTGACAGAGAGCATTAAGTTGAGGATTACCATTCCACAATGGAAGGTCAGCCCTAAGCCCTGGACCTCAGTGTACCATCTAGACCTGTTGCTTCATGTTCTGCTCTTGAATGATCTCACATCTCTCCTGGGCACTTAGAATAGCTCAGACTGAAAGGCTCATTCTACCATATGCAGGGAATATTCCATGTTATATGTGCTGATAATGCATTTGAGTGAATGCACTGCACCAACAGATTGCTCCATAGTGGTGAAGCTGATGGCACATAACATAGGCTACATACTAAGCCTTAGCCTTACTAACGTTGCCCAAACATACAACATCAATCCATGAGCCAATACTATAATATCCGGTCTCTGTGTTTGAAAGAGTGTACTGTTTCACCCCTGTTTGTGCCTGTTTGTGACCTCTGCAAGGAGAGTAAGGACAAAAAAAGCTGTTATGAACTAAATACTGACTATCCCAGACAGGGTGGGTAGACAGTTAGACATGGGAAAAAGAGCCATCACTCAAACTGTCACCTATGACCAGTTCTCTACCCCTCACTCACCCAGGGCTGGAACACTCTCAAGGTGAGGAACAAAGAAAAAACATTCAGAGATATGTTCCAAATGTTCATTTAAGTTGGACGGTAATGTTATGAAGATATGACATAGAGATAAGAGAGGTCATGAATCCATTAAAGCAATCAAATCAGCATCATATGCCAAATCAGCAATTTGCTCAAAAGACACGTGGCTTCAGTGGGAGCCTATCTTTTGGGATGTTACACACTCATTGTAACGCATGGAATGGAATGAGGAATGGTATCAAACACGTGTCCTCCGATTTCTACCCACATCAGCCTCCCCTGATCCACATACAGCAATGTGTTTACATCATCTTATATTGTAAGATGAAAGCACAGATTGTATACAAGTGGCCAAAGGATTGCTCATACAACGGTATGCCTCTAGTTGAGACAGTATGAAGGCTGCCTTTCGCCTGCTGCTCTTGATCTTTATGAAAACAAGCTTGACAGCAGGCTGAGCCACCTTCAGAACTCAGATAGCAAGAGGAGACAGGCTCCGAGACATCCATCAGCTCCAGGAAGGAATTCCACTCTGCCGACATCTGATTGCCTAGGGACACACACGACTCTCCATAGGCCTGCTCCCCGTGCACTAGGAAGGGGGGAAGGAAGGGAGGGGGGGGGGTGTGAAGACTCCAAGCCTTTTATTATCGTTCACCCCAGAACAGCTGTTGAGCAAACATACTTTACTCTCAGAGAGAGAGAGAGTCTGTCATCAGCCTTCAAATCCTCTCCAACACCAGCACTCTCCGCCTGTGCAGGATCAATTAGCCAAGCCGCCGTACATCTGGTTGTCTAAGGCCACTCACCAAGGGGGAAGTTTGTTGGGAGAGCTTTAAAATTCTAGGGTTACAATATCCTATGGTTGAAATGCACCATCTCCAAAGATAAATGGCAGCAGGGCAGGCTTCCACTTGCAGGTGAAAAGCCCCTGACTGGCTTTTGTTTTATGAGGGGAAATCTCTCAACTGCATGATTTTTGGAATGATCTTTGGGGATCACATATTGTCTGAGGAATGCTAATAACTTAAATATCCTGTTTTGATTGAGCAATACTAAGTACTGTATCTGTTTAGACAACACCTGTGTTGCCACATAGACATATTGTGTATACACAATAAACCAACTACTGAAATGTTATAATCTAAAGCTCACGATATTTTTTGTATCAGTTTGTATCAATTTGTGAATGCTTATATCGTTATTGGGTGACTCCTTAGATGCAGGTGATGCACCATATCTTGACAGTGAGTTTTCCCTCTTTCAAAGCAGGTCCAGAGGAGTTTGAATCAGTATTTGGTCCAGTAACAGAAGTCAAAGAGATTCCCTTAGCTCCAGCACAGGAAGGTAATCCTCAGTGTATTTGTTGTCTCAATGTGATGATAACAAATGCCTTTTTAAAATCCATGCTACTCTTAGAGTAGCTGACCTCTAATGCATCTGTATGTTCTTCAGAGTTCATCATGGATTGCAACTTTGACCAAGGTGCATGTGAATGGGTGCAGGAAAAGGAGCAGGATGACCTAGACTGGAGCGTGGCCTACCATGAAAATGGTAAAATACACTACTACAGTTAGAAACACATCTTACTGTGCATTTAACATTCTCCATGTGGATGCATAGTGTTTTGTCCAATGATTTATAAGTGAAAGGCAATGTTTCACATCCAAATATCCATCTGAATCTAAAGACTGTTCTTTGCTGGGGTTTATCAGTTGATTTGCATTAAAATGGGCTCTTACTGTATCTTAACCTCCATCTATGATACTAATCCTGACCCCCCCCCCCCCCCCCCAACAACACACACACAACACACCCATCCTACCCCCAAAGGTATGGAGTACTACATGGCTGTGAGTGGCGTCCTGGGTGAGAAGAAGGACCAGGCTAGGCTAAAGCTGCTCCTCAGTGACAAGGCCCAGCAGGGCAGCTTCTGCCTGACCTTCAACTATCGCGTGATGGGGAACCAGGTGGGCACACTGAAGGTGCTACTAGACAACATTGTCACAACACCAGTGTGGGAGCAGAGCCGGAGCCGGGGCCAGGACTGGCAGACAGAGCTCCTTACCGTGGCATGGAAGGAGGAGGCCCCGGAATCTGTGAGTCACCATTCCACTGAATCAGTTCAATGCAATGAAATGCAATCCAATTCAATAAAATACAATACAACTTTATTATTCCACATGGGGAACTTAATTTGATCCACATCACAGAATACAAAAGACAAAAGCACAGCACACATTACAAATGTGTTACAAGGATAATTATTTAAATATACTGTATATCACCTTCTAAACACCTAGAAAGATAAGGAACTCCTTAGTGCATTGCTGCTGTCTCCTTAGTGCACTTGCAGTTTTAATTAATAGGTGAAACTCGCTAATGCTTCCTAAAACATGTAATTAATAGCTTTGTTCTCCTTGTGCAGATCATCTTTGAAGCTGAGCGTGGGAACGGTGTCACAGGAGAGATTGGACTGGACAATGTGGTGCTGACCTCAGGCTCTTGTCAAGAAGAAGAAACTATCTTCTAAACTGTTCCACTTCCCATGACCCTAAAAAGTCATAGTCATAGTCATAGTCAACACGCACCAAACTACACCAGTTTAAGGTGCCCTGCCTGTTTAGGGGGACCTGCCTGTGTTTGACAACCACATCAGAGACACAAATGTGTCTCTACATTCAGTTGGCTCTCTCTCTGAGAGAACACACACATCTTCCCCAAAATTAGTTATTTCTCTGTGTAGTGTAATTGACATTTTGTGAAACAAGTATTAGGGAAAGATCATGACTTAATGTTTGGCTCAGTTTAGACACAATGGCATGGAAATCAATCCGATTTGGAGGATTTTAACATTAGTGTGTGCAAGATTCTCACATGTTGACAATAGTCTCCTTTCAAGCAACATTATATTTCCCTTAATTCAGCCACACAAACAAACAAACAGTAAATCCATTAAATTAGGGATGCACCAATACCACTTTTTCAGACCAAGTATAAGTACTTACATTTGGGTACTTGCTGATACCGAGTACCGATACAAGTACTTAATAATACCATTACAGTTCTAACAATGACTTTGAAAACATGTTTTATTTTCATCAGCTGTTGTTCTGTTCATCAGCACTTTCTGACTGTAACAAATGAAATATGTGACAGGGTCTGGTGTTTTGGTCCCCAAGTCGGCAAGGTTTTTTGTTTGACAGATTATGAAAGTGCAGATTGTAAGCTTTAAATAGATAGAGTGCATTTTTCATATTCACAAATATTTCCATATCATTTCCATATATTCACATACAATCTCAGGTTTTATGAGGAAATGGCAGGCCTGATCCATCTCTTGTCTACAAAAACAGTATTGTGTGTTGCTCTTTTATTTGGTATGTGATAGTGAAATACTGCAGTTAGCTGTGATATAGAAACATATATACTAAGACGTGATGTCACGTGACTAGTTACATGAAATGAAAATATGAATATTAGATTCATCAAGAAGTCTGCCTTTGAAGATTGGTTAGTTTGAATTATCATATTAAGAGTGTATGTAACAATGCATAACTGCTGTAAATTGCGCTTTCATATTGTATTTCATTAAAGAATTTTTTTTATAAGTATGTTTCATTAATCAATCACAAAGGGTATCTCTCTTCTGACACAGACATAATCTATGATAGGTCTATGTAAATAACATTTAAAGTTCAGTGGTAAAGTGTATTATTTTTCAGACTTAGCCTCAAGCTAAATGATAACATCTACAGAATTGTGATTTCGAATCTGCTCTAAATTCACATCAGACAAATGACTCCAACTATCCACACAACATTATTTACGTGATTTAGTCATCACGTAGGCCTATAATTAGGTGACATGATTGTGGTGCTGAGTGTTGGTAAAGCAGCTGTGATCCCAAGGGGCCCGGTGTGTTCTCACTGTCTCAATCTTTCACTCATGTTCCGTCTCAACCTGCCATAATATTCAGAGAGATGCAGTTCCTGGAACTTTCTCTTGTCACAGAAATCCACAGGCTACCTTGATTTGAGGGGAGTCGAAACCTAGGCCTTGCACAGTAAGGGAATTTAAGACAGAGAGTTGAGATGTTTGTTAGTTTTTAGTAACAATGTTAATAGATCATTAAAGTCATGGTCATTCATCAATCACATGGCCAAACATGGCGAACATTTGCTGCGTGCATAAGCATTACACACAATTTAATTAGAGTTGAAATGATAGTCTACCAGGATGTTGTGTCCTGTTTATACCGCCAGTGGGCGCTAGTATGCTAGTGATGTATGCAGTGACGGAAGTGATGTATGCACTTACGGATGTTAAGAGAGAAGTTGAATAAACGTGCGAAGTGAACAGCAGCTGCGTGTCTCCCGGTCTCATGATTTCCTAACTACTTTCTTACTACAGAATACCACATTTTTGGCGACGAGGATGGCTATTTCCGTACCCTTACCTACACCGTTCATGCCTGTGCCAGGCGAACCTGCTATTTCTTTTCCTACTTGGTTGAGAATGTTTGAAAATTACATGCTCGTAATTGATGCTACCGGAGAAAAATGGCCGGAGGAAAGAAAGCGCGCGGTTCTTCTCCATGCACTTGGGACCGAAGGACAAAGACTGTTCTACACTCTAAAGGATACGGGTGTTACCTACACTTCTGCCGTGGATGGACTGAAAAAGTACTTTGTTCCTAAGGTGAATGTGATTGCTGAACGTCACAAATTTCGACAGAGAGCTCAGGGTCCTGACGAGACGGTTAATCAGTTCCTTGCTTCATTACGCGAGCTAGCTGCAGCTTGTGAATTTGGTGCCATGGAGGAACAAATGATTCGTGATCAACTGATTGAGCGTGTTGCTAATACACGCATACGAGACAGACTTTTGCTTGAATCGGACTTGTCTCTGGACAAAGCTACTTCAATGGCCTTACAAATCGAGGCTGGACTACGGAACTCCAACGTTCTCTCTGGAGCTACAGCTTCGGTGAGAGCCATGGAGAAACAGCCGACGAGGAGGAGGTTCGACAAGGGCAAGAAGAAAGCTCCGACGACGACTGCACCTGCCACGGTCTACAGCCAGCCAGCTACAACTGGGAATCAGCGCGCCTGCTTCCGATGCGGATCCACAGGACACTTAGCTAACAAGCCTACATGCCCGGCGGTTAAGGTGACTTGCAATACATGCGGAAAAGTTGGACATTTTTCCAAGGTGTGTAGATCGGCTCAAAAAGAGGTGCGTGAGGTAGTGGTGAATGACGTTACTGTGCTTTACATGCAGGGGGCCGTCGTGAATGATAAAATTATGTGTACTGTACGAGTTGATGCAAATTATCATTCCCATGATGTTGAGCTGATAGTGGATACAGGCTCATCTGTTTCTTTTATTCCAGAGAGTACTTACCAGACACTTTTCCATACATGTGTCCTTGCTGAGCCTACAGTGAATCTGCTTACTTACTCCAGAGAGAAAATTCCTGTTAAAGGTTGCATGCATGCTACAGTTGTTCATAATGGACATTCAGTTACAGGTTCATTGATAGTGGTTGAATCAGGAAATGCATTGCTGGGACTAGATTTATTTGTAGCATTGCAGATGTGCATTGAGGGTAACAAAATTATTACTGTTAGCTCTGCTAGCTCTCCTACTGTGCTCCGAGCACCTACTGTACAGAGTACCACTCCACAGACCGAACCAGAGGTTCTAGTACAGGAGTTAGGGTGTGCAAAAGGTTTTATGCACAAAATACAGGTTAAACCAGATGCTGTGCCAGTACAGCAGAAACTGAGGAGGCTTCCGTTCTCAGTGAGGCAGGCTGTGACCGATGAGCTCGCAGATCTACAGGAAAAAGGCGTTATAGAACGTATAGACGCATCTCCATGGGTTTCCCCTATAGTTGTGACCCAGAGAAAGGGGGGAGGAAAGCCTCGCCTGTGTGTTGACCTCAGAGAACCTAATAAGGCAATCATCAGTGACTGTCATCCCTTACCGCACATGGATGAACTGTTCGCTGAGCTCCGTGGAGCCACAGTCTTTTCTACTATAGACTTAGCCTCTGCGTATCACCAGTTGCCATTGCATCCAGATAGCCGTGATTTAACTGCGTTTATCACGCATGAGGGTCTCTTTCGTTTCTGCCGAGTGCCATTTGGCCTCGCTTCTGCTCCTTCAGCTTTTCAGAAAATGATGTCGACTGTACTGACAGGCCTGCCAGGCGTACAGGCCTACCTGGATGATGTGATTTGCTACGGCATCACACAGCAGGATCACGATGTCAGCCTACGGAGAGTGCTACATGCTCTAAATGAAGTGGGACTTAAACTGAACATGCACAAGTGTAAGTTCAACCAGAAAGCTCTGCGCTTCCTGGGCCACACTGTGTCCAAAGATGGTCTTCATCCTGACCAAGACGGGGTCAGTGCTGTGGCGAACGCGCCTGCCCCGCACGACACATCCTCCCTACGGTCCTTCCTAGGACTTGCATCGTGGTATAGTAAATTCATACCTGACTTCTCTACTGTGGTGGAACCGCTACGTGCTACACTCAGGGAATCTACTGACACTAAGTTTGAATGGACAGCGGATGCAGAGTCCAGTTTTACTGAGGTTAAGAGACTGATTACTGAGAGTCCTACCTTAGCATTATATGATCCTGAGTTACCTACTTATGTCACTACCGATGCTTCTAACTATGGATTGGGGGCTGTAATGAGCCAGATTCACCCAGACAATACAGAGAGAACCATAGCTTTTGCGTCCAGGACACTTTCTCCTGCAGAGAGAAAGTACTCTACCGTCGAGCGTGAGGCGCTGGCATGCGTTTGGGCGGTGGAAAGGTGGAGAACCTACCTGTGGGGACATCGTTTTGTCCTACGCACAGACCACCCAGCGTTGACAACCCTACTCACTTCCAGGGGTACGGGTCGCGCAGGTCTGAGAATAGCGAGATGGTCTGCACGTCTACTATGCTTTACTTATGATGTCACTTACCATCCAGGGAAACGTAATGTGACTGCTGACTGCTTGTCCAGACTCCCTCTGCCTTCGACAGGAGAGGTGGAGGAGGAGCCAGACATGGTGGCTACTGTGTTCACAGGTTCCTCACATGCCATATCTGTGACCGAGTTCACTGCTGCCTGTGAGGCCTGTCCTGAACTGACTCAACTGAGACAGCAGATACAGAAAGGTTGGCCAAAATGCAGTAAGAATGTGACAAAGGAACTTGCTCCATATTTTAGAGTGAGAGATGAACTGGCTGTGGATGAACTACTTGTCATGAGAGGCCCCGACCGGGTGGTGGTTCCTACTACACTACGGTCTAAAGTTGTAAATTTAGCTCATGAAGCGCATCAGGGAATAGTGCGTACTAAACAGAGACTACGAGAGCTATATTGGTGGCCGCAAATGGACAGATGTGTCCAGACATTAGTAGGCTCATGTGTACCCTGTCAATACAATGACAAAACAGCCAAAACTGCGCCTGCACCACTTACCCCAGTGGAACTGCCAGGTGGACCATGGGAGAAGGTGGCCATTGACATTGTTGGTCCCTTTGACTGTGCGACATGGGACTGCCGTTATGCTATTACACTCACAGACTATTACAGTAAGTGGCCAGAGGTGGCGTTTGTCTCTACTGTAACTACAGAGGCGGTTATTAGCTTCTTGACTACAGTGTTTAGTCGTGAAGGTAACCCTTCCTTCCTGGTCTCTGACAACGGATGTCAGTTTACCTCCCAGGCTTTTGCAAGCTTTCTGGGAGAGAGAGAGATAAAGCACCTGCGTTCCAGTGTTTATTATCCAAGAGCCAACGGGGCTATTGAGAGATTTAATCGAGTTCTCAAAGAGTGTATTCAGACGGCTGAGAGAATGCACAAGCCATGGAAACATGCAGTAACAGAGTTCTTACTGAACTATCGCGCTACGCCGCATGCTACTACAGGAGCTACTCCCTTTGAGTTGCTGAGGAACAGAAAGATGCGTACAAAACTAAATGTCCTCCCTGTCTCACACCAAACTAAGTCACATGAGAAAGTGCAGGAGACAGTGAGACGCAAGCAACAGGAGAGTAAGGAGTACACAGACAGAATGAGGGGAGCGAAAGTGCCCATGTTCCAAGGGAATGACACCGTACGTGTCCGCAGACCGGAGCATGTAAAAAAGGGATCATCAAGATTCACAGAACCGCTGACAGTAGTTAGTAAAGCAGGACAGAATACATACCTGCTCAGTGATGGTCGAAAATGGAATGCATCCAAGCTTACACGCTTCCCCAAGGATGCTCTGTCTGGCACCAGTGGTGAAAAGGAGATTGAGCTAGAGGAGTTCATGGTGCCCGAGACAGAGAATGTGTTTAACGAACCAGGTCCAAGAAGGAACCTTAGAGTCAGAAACCCACCTAGGTGGCTGGTAGACTTTGTGCCGTAGAGAACGTACTAAAAGGGTAGGATAGAACACGGTTCTAACTTAGTAAAAAAAGGTCCTACAATGCAATGACAAAAGTGAATGTTCATTTCATGTTTCACTGTCATAAACTGTTTATTGTTGTTATTCATTATGCTGATTCATTCATTTTCATTTCCTTCGTTTTCATTTTATTTCAATTGTACTGACACCAGTCTACAGAATATTGCATTCTTTGAGTACTGTAATTCCTGTACGAAAGGGGGAAATGTTGTGTCCTGTTTATACCGCCAGTGGGCGCTAGTATGCTAGTGATGTATGCAGTGACGGAAGTGATGTATGCACTTACGGATGTTAAGAGAGAAGTTGAATAAACGTGCGAAGTGAACAGCAGCTGCGTGTCTCCCGGTCTCATGATTTCCTAACTACTTTCTTACTACAGAATACCACACAGGAGCATGTCTGAAGTCAATGCATCAGAGATATTGTGCATGACCCTCTTTGTTACTGGCTGACACACTGGATCTCTGCGTTGTGTTAACAATTGAGACGGACAACTTCTTGCCGGACAGTAGAGGGGTTTATTCTGTTGCATACACACACCTGTTGCACACAGAAATAGAATGAGCATTCACAGCATACACTGGCTCTCACGACACACCTCTCCTCATCATGGCTCATTGCCGTCTGAAGAGAATTACCGCGAAGCATAACGGAACCGGAAATGAAAGTAAAGGTGTCAAAGGTCACAACTTAATAAATTAAAAGCTCCCAAAATAAATAATACACAGAAACGATACATACATGAATACCAACAATAAAACATTAGTAAAAAGCAAAAAGGATTCTTGGAGAAATATAAATTAAATAAACACATCGGTTACAGTTGCACCTAAAACGTTCTTACTTTGTTAACATTTAACGTTATAAGAACATTATTTGAAATGGTAAACATCCTAAAAATGCTCTTTGAACATTAGATGAAAACGTTTTCTTTAAAACATTAGCAGAACTTGTAGGGAATGTTAGCCAATGTTGTGGGAACATTCTCTGCTGGCTGGGAATAAGCCACAGCTTCAGCCTACACCTTTTTGGTCCTAGTGTTATAAATTGTCCCCTATGAATTGCATAGGGGACCAAAATAAACATTCTCAATCAAGATGACGGCGCGAGCTGATCGTATTTCGCGGTAGCGCTCCTTGGGTGCGTTCGTACATTTGCTCTGAGAGCGCCGGAACGCACACTGGGTTCAACGTCATAAACGGACCAAGTAATTTGATTGGACAACAGGCATTCCACGAGTGCTGATCAGATTTCCAGAGCGTTTTTACGAACGCACCCCTTGTTGTTCAGCGAGTGTCCTCGCGAGGGAGCAGGAACTGTGCAACACACAAGCTCAATAGCGGCTCGCCGGCTGAGGTAAAACTGTTTGTGACTTTAGTTTAGATATAATATATTATATTGTCTCATGTCAGTGGTGTCAATATTTACCTGAACACATAACAGCATGTGAAGGAGCATTTAAAGCTCAGTAAGGCAACAATTTCAATGGTTTATTGACACGTGCCATTCCTCAGCTGGTTAAGTTCATGCAGCTATCCTAGCCAGCAACTTTTCAGTTTGTGGCTAACCACCAAGTTTAACTAACTAGCTATTTCCTTTCGCTTCTAGATTATTTGTGGGACAATAAAGGCTTGACAGTATTCCAGTTATTATGTTGAATGTGACAAGGAAATTCACAGTGACCCACAAGTATCACCGCAGACGCCGGCCGTATCCCGTCAGGACCATGACCACCCGCAGTCAGGTTCGTCAGGTTCGGGCCAGCGACTGTTTCTTTGAGCAGCTGGCCCCCGAGGTCTTTGACATGATCCTGGACAGACTCTCTGGTGGGTTCTGTTTGCTTTGGACATTTTTCAGGATGGGTGAATTATGATTATTTAGATGAGACATATCTATGAGGCTGAACTATTCTGATTGAAGCCGTTACCAGGGGCTGGGTACTAAATGGTCTTAAATATGTATAGCTCCAATGACGTGCATCTGAATTAATCAGATGTTTCTCCCTGCCTCATTGTTTGTTGTGGTAAAGTGTTGCAGATCAGTGTGTTGAGCATGGTGTCCAAGGCCATTGGTCGCCACATCATGGGCTATGTCTCCACTCAGACCTGGAGGAATAGGAACATCGTACAGGGGTCTCATCACTCCACCGAGGTGTCCTCACTAGAACACTACACATCGCTGGGTGAGAGGCTCCTCAACAGCTTTATTTGATTAATTTACCTTTATTTTACTTAGTTGGTTGGCCAAGAACACACATGTTTATAATAAACTAATATTCAGAGCCACATTATTTCTGCTGTAATTCTTTATCAGGTAGATAGACCAAAGTATTATTTCTATCTCCTTTCATAGGGGGTCCGATGAGGAAAGCAAGTGGTCCTGGTTGGCAAATATAGTCACTATGTTACATTCTTGTTGTTTTTGCTCATTGTTTCAGGTTTATTGTTCAAGAGATGTACCCTCGTGTTGCCAACAAAGGATAGGCTAACGTTCATATATAGCAAGTTTTCACAGGTAAGACAGAGAGGTGAGGGAGGACAGATGAGGCAATGTTTAGCTGTGTGTGCTCTACAAACATTCTCACATTTCTAAACAAACCAAACAGTTGACAACATTGAATAGATTGTTATTTTCTAGTTAACCTTACTTAGACTAACACAGTTGTTACCTCCCACTCAGGTTCCTTGCTTCATGATGGAAGAGTGCATTATATCAGTGCAATGCCGAGGCCTCTCCAGCTATGGAGCATTTCTACAGGTGAGAGCCTAGTTACAAAGAACATCAGACAATTTAATATCAAAGGCTGAATCCTGTATTGAGATGGTTAATGTTTGACTGACAGACATTGATAGCCGGCTGGCATGAGATGGAGTGTCACAGAGTTTTCAACTTCCTGTGCGACTTCACAAATCTACCCCAGAAAATCATGTCAGTGGTCACAGGAAAGCCAGGTGAGTGTCTGTCCCTATAAGAGAGAGAGAGAGAAACAAACAAAAAGGCTAATTGAAAGAGTGTGAGAGACGTGAGTGATCCGTATGTCTTTTTTCTCCCTCAGGTTCATGTCAGCTGTTGGAGCAACAGATCCGTCTGTTCTGCAGACAGGTTCTGTTGGACCCCTGGAAGAACAGCAAGGACACTCTGTTCTGGCTGACCCGCATCCTGAAACCCTGGCCCATTGTCAGCCAAGCCCGGCTGCTGTTCATCCTCTACGGACCACTGCTACCAGACGGTGAGAGGGACAACATGGGCCTTCTCGGTTTCTACCTTAAAAAAACTGGTTGCACTTTTGTACAGTATATAAATCACTTGTTAGTAATTACATGGTAAAAAAATAAGTAAAATGTTAATAATAACAAATGAAATGCTTGTTTTTTGGTTGGCCAGAGTTGCAAGGCAAAGTGTATGTGTAGTGTAAGGGAATGTTCTTTCCAGGTTCGCTAGGCTGGCAGGAGCAGCGGCGTGCTTGGGTGGCCCAGTCCGACCTGGCCAAGGCTCTCATCCTGCTACACAGCGACCTGGAAGCCAAAGATTGGACCAGCGACACAATAATGGCCATCCTGGAGGAGCTCATAGGTAACTGCAGTGGCCCAGAGGACTTGGCAACTTTGAATGATTATATTTTACACACCCAGGAATGGTAGACAAACCTTTTACACTCTTTTGTCTGTATACTGTATATACTGTATGTCTGGTCAGTCCACACGTACAGTATGTACCATTACCATAGGATTATAGATTTCACTAAGCAAATGGTGAGTGCACCATCATGTGTGATGATGACTGATGTATAGATGATTCACTTACCTTAAGCCTGGTACACATATAAGGATTTTCTGATTATCTGAGAGAGACCCCACACATGAAGATAAAAAATCATGGATTGAACAGTCTTGATCGTATTGTGTGTGGTGTGCTCCAATATACAACCACATGCATAAAGATCTGTCCTCCGACAGTCTGGAGTCTCGTGTGAACAGGGCAGTAGTACCCTGACTGACCTGTAGAGGCAGACATGTGCTACAGGGAAAATAAAGTGCAGAAGAACGAAAAGAAGAAGACGCGTCAGTCAGCTGGCTTCTTGATTGGCTACATTCCATTCCACGTCACAATCGGACTTGGGAGTTGTCAGTTTTGACCACAGACAAGAAGACTTTTGATCGTAAATATTGAACACGTCTAATATTTACGATCGTTGGCCCCGACCATTTTCCGAGCAGATTGTCGGGAGAAATTGACTCTTAACACACCTCACACCACAGGATAATCTTGTAGGATAATCTTTAGAGCCATCCGATAATCGGGCGTTTGCTGTCCTTGGTCGGAAGGGGGGAAATTGGGCCAAAATCGGCCAGATTATCTTTGCGATAAATGTACTGCGCTTGTAAGTCGCTTTGGATAAAGGCGTCTGCTAAATGTCAAAAATGTTAATGTAAAGTGTGAATGCTGTGTGTATGAATGACAGTTGTTTTGTTTTGTGCTGGTTCTGTTGGCCTCCAGTCCTTCCCCAGGCATGGCACATGGAGAATGTGGCTCGTCTGTTGTTCCTGTGTGGGAACAGCGTGTGCTACAGCGTGCTGGCCAGCAAGGCCCTCAATGGACGCCTGTTTGAGAGCTCACGACTCATTGTGTACCTCACACTGGTCAGTCACTGCTGCTAAATAACTTTATTATCTGCTCTAGGGTTCCGGTATCTTTTAACCTAAGAGACACATTTCCCCCATTTTGTGCCCACTTAACGGAAGGTACTGCCTGAACCGGCCTGAGCTACTGACATTTCTGGTTACCCCTCTCAGGTGTGTGAGATGGACGGGTACTGCATGAACTGGTCCGTCAAGATGGTGCAGCAGGTGTGTGAGGTGTTCTCCTCCTCTGCTGACAAGTGGTCCTTCATCCAGGCAGTGGAAAACATGTTCTCAGACGTTGCCTTGGAGATGTACGAGATTATGGTGGCTGGTGAGTTGTTATAGGCACTTAGACTATCGTATCAGATCAGGGTCCAGATTCCTTCAAGCTTTGTAGCACTAAAATAATCTTAAAGTTAAGGGCATATTATTTGGGAACACATTAATAGAAAAACAGTTAAAATAAGTAGACATATGCGGATTTCTAACTGTCAACGATCTTGTCACAGATAACGATCAAGAAGACTTGGAGATCTTCCGGAGCTTCTGCAGCCTCCTCAACGCCAGTGCTCACTTCCACACTGTGTTTCTCTACATGTTCCTCACAAAAGAGTGAGATCGCCCTGGCGACTGTGGAGTGCAGTTTAGGCAGTTGCGATGGGGAGATTGATAAGTCATCTGCAGCACGCACTTCAGCCAGCTGTGATGAGTTTGGAGAGCCCTTTACTGTAGGCTGTGATGAGTTACTGTAGGCTGTGATGAGTCAATAAGGTAGTACATAGGGTACCACTCGTGTTCATTCTGTGTTTTTTGAGAGGGGAAGTGTTCATTGGTGTTGTATTTACAGTACATATCTGGTGCATGGTAGTTAAGTTGTTCCCTTCTACGCCAATTCCCCAGGTGTGATGTCAAGTTCTGCTGAGCAACTTACTGTGAACATGGACCATTGTGAACATGGTCACAGCATTGAATTCATTGGTAAAATCACTTAAGTGTGCTTTCAAATGTGGGCATGGCCTGTATATACTGTATGTATTCTGTTGAAAACAGTTCTACCTTCTCAAACATTTTCTCAATTGTATTTGTCACTGCTTGTTTTTTATGCCATGAAATATGCTGTGATATTTATTCATATTAAATCAGTCAGCTTCTGTATTGGCAAATGTGTTAAAATGGCATTTACTCAAGTCAATTTGCATTGTTTCTATTGCATTGTTTCTATTGTATCACCAAAAGGACTGACCACCAGCCTCAGAGACTTGCTTTAAACTTCTAATAAATGGTATATTGGTCTGTCTATTAACATAATTGACAATTCAGAATAAACTCTTTATACTGCAAATGTGTTTTTATATTTCAACAGCCACATAAACTCAATAACTAAATCAGCCTACTATCACCTGAAAAACATAACAAGAATGAGAGGTTTCATGTTTCAGGTTTCATGCAAGACCTTGAAAAACTCATCCATGCATTTGTTTCGAGTAGACTTGATTATTGTAATGGTCTACTAACAGGCCTATCTAAAGGAGCTGTTCGTAAATTGCAGCTCATCCAAAACGCCGCTGCTAGGGTCCTAACAAAAACAAAGAAATTTGAACACATTACACCAATCCTGAGATCCCTGCACTGGCTACCAGTCTCTCAGAGAATTGAATTCAAAATCCTCCTAATTACATACAAATCACAAAATGGTCTTGGACCAAAATACATATCAGATCTCCTCCCACCCTATATTCCCGCAAGGTCCCTAAGGTCAGCTGAGACAAATCAGTTAATAATTCCAAGAGTAAAAACAAAACACGGTGCAGCAGCTTTCAGTCACGCTGCTGCATGCTCCTGGAACAAACTCCCTGAAGAAATCAAACAGGCCCAAACCCTTAAAATATTTAAATCTAAGCTAAAAACCTTCATGTTTTGCACCAGTTATGATTAAACACAAACACTTCTATCAATGTATTTTTTCCATTAACTATTGTCTTTTTAAATGTTTTATCTATTTACTTCATATATTTGCTTTTATTCATTGTAATTTTTATTTGCTTATGCTCCTCTTGTGGAGGGATGTGGAGGGATATGGAGGAATATGGAGTGGTGTAGAGGGATGTAGAGGGATGTTGAGATATGTAGAGGGATGTAGAGGGATGTGGAGGGATGTAGAGGGATGTGGAGGGATGTAGAGGGATGTGGAGGGATGTGGAGGGATGTAGAGGGGTGTAGAGGGATGTAGAGGGATGATGTAGAGGGATGTGGAGGGATGTGGAGAGATGTAGTGGGATGTGGAGGGATGTAGAGGGATGTGGAGGGATGTAGAGGGATGTAGAGAGATGTAGAGGAATGTGGAGGGATGTAGAGGGATGTAGAGGGATGTGGAGGGATGTAGAGGTTTGTAGAGGGATGTAGAGGGATGTGGAGGGATGTAGAGGGATGTAGAGGGATGTAGAGGGATGTGGAGGGATGTGGAGGGATGTAGAGGGATGTAGAGGGATGTGGAGGGATGTAGAAGGATGTGGAGGGATGTAGAGGGATGTAGAGGGATATGATTAAACACAAACACTTCTATCAATGTCTTTTTTCCATTAACTATTGTCTTTTTAAATGTTTTATCTATTTACTTCTTATATTTGCTTTTATTCATTGTAATTTTTATTTTCTTATGCTCCTCTTGCTGTATTTTTAAATAATGCATGTAAAGCACTTTGAATTGCCTCTGTTGTATGAAATGTGCTATACAAATAAACTTGCCTTGCCTTGCCTTATTGTATATACTTGCTAGATACTGTATGTAGTTATTGGATGTCCAAGAGGTTACCTGTAACTGGTATAAGGCCTATGTAATGTGAAGTCTGGCTGCCATTCCTCCAGAACAAGCACAGTCAGGCGAGCGATACTGCAATTGCCATGGTCCCTTTCTCCATGACTATCTTCCATCCTAAGATGTCATAGCTTCATTGTTTTGAAATGATCTGGGAGATTAAAGCGAAGAGAAGAAAGATCATCATGAACTCAATTAGTTTAGCAGCTCACACTACCTTCTACATCACTTTGTTTTACCTATCATAGTAGGATCTGACCATGCAACTACTCAACCAAACATCAAGACAGGTATAGATTAAGAATAGGAGAGTTGTTTTTGTCTACCATCCTTACTACCCATGTGTCAATGTCAATTACACAGATCCGATCCATGGTTTTAGAGTAAAGTAATAATCCCTCCCCTATTCTTAACCCATCCACAACATCATTCTCTAGTTAGTACTACTGGACAACACTACACAGTTCAATTTACTGTGATACTTACTGTGCAATTTGTTCTAGGGCTAAAGTGAAAAACACAATGCTTCAATAGTGGTGGCAGAATTAATCCGAAAACAAATACAATTTACAAATACAATTTTAACTAACCTTTCGCACACTCATCCACCCACCCACCCTCACACACACACACACACACACACACACACACACACACACACACACACACACACACACACACACAGACACACACACACACACACACACACACACCACACACACACACACACACACACACACACACACACACACACACACACAGTGTTGTACCTTGTAGCCACTCCACCCCCTCCTGTAGTCCCTCTCCTTTCACAGCATCACTGGCACTGAATCAGAGGGACAGGGTTTATCAAAGGACAGACAGATGCAGATGGATAGATAGAAGGATAGAAAGATGGATGCACACTGCAGTTATGGTAAACATTGTCCTTGAAATGGAATTGACCCCAGATCTATAGCTGATTGTATTTACGTGCAGTATATCCAATCATGTACCATGTACCATGTTTGTACCATGTACCATGTTTGACCTGACCTAGCAGGAAAAAATCCCTGATCCTGAGACAGCTGGAGAAAATCGATATAAATTAGTAGAGAGAAATCCCAACTCAATGTTTCTCACAGCAGTGGATGAGAAAGAAATATGGATATTGTAAAACAATAAGTCTACTGACTTTAATGACATTGATATTACAGTAGTGAAAAACGTTATTGATGGAATTTCTAAACCATTAACATACATCTGTAACTTATCATTCCAAACCAGTTTATTTCCAGATCAAATGAAAATAGCTTAAGTCATACCTCTGTATACAACTGGGACAATAACTACAAAAGTTCAATATATTCACTATCTATTCTCCAAAAAAGAACAATACGGATAATTCACAATGTCGGATATCTGGAACACTAACCCCATTATTCTTACAGTCAAAATTACTAAAATGTACAGATATTGTTACATACCAAACAGCACAATTAATGTTTAAAGCTAAAAATAATCTACTACCAGGAACTATTCAAAAATTGTTCAGTGATCGAGAGGGGGGTTACAATTTAAGGGGCATTTTTAATTTCAAAACACACAGTATTCGTACCACCAGGAAAGGGTTTTGTATATCAATCTGTGGAGTGAAGCTATGGAACAGTTTGATATACAAATTACTAACTAACTTACTACCAATGCTTGTTTACTGTATGTTTAATCGTGAGCTTAGAAATAAGGTTCTATCTCCGTTTAGGGTAGTTCAGAGATATTGAGCGTCAAAGTTTTTACATTCCATTATGTTCTGTGAGATGGAACCTTTGTATTTTATGAATTACTAACTCAAAAATGTCAACATTTTAAAAATAACACCACACAGGCATTAATAAACACCTAATGGATCGGATTATGTAAAAAACTCAATTTTGACAAAAATGGAGATAGAACCTTATAATTCTAACATCACGTAATGTTGCCCTCTGGTGGCTGAGTTTAGCTATACTCGGTGTGTGCATGATGAAAATGAGTCTCTTACTTAAATGAATACTTAAAAGAATGCCAGCTACTTCTTGGTTAAAAAAAAGTTGCCCCTCTAGATAGAGTCAAACTATAGTATATGAATGCTTTGCTACATTATTGCAGGTTTAAGTGGAGCTTACAGTGCATTTCTCTATTTCTCCTACTACTGTCACTAGATCTGTGACAGACTCGAGACAGCTCGAGACTTCTCCTGGGTCACATGAGTCGCTGCTAAACAGAGGCTGTGTTCGAAATGGCATACTAGCATACTGCATACTAGCATACTGCATAGTAGCATACTCAATTAGTATATACTGCATACTGCTTACTAAATTCATAATAAGTATGCCAATACCAGCCGACCGAAAATCTAGTATACATTTCTTGCATACTCAAATTTCACATACTCTACAGTGTGAACGCACTGCATACTCAAAATCTACGTCATATCTAGTATGAGTAGTATGCTAGTATGCCATTCCGAACACAGCCAGAGGCTAGCCCACAGGCAGCGCCATCATCGGTTTAGAAACCAGTCAGATAACGTTAGCTTAGCATGCTCTAGAGCCAGCCTTTGAGGCCAGCCAACTAAACCAAAAGGATAACGAAAAATCATACATCAAACATCAACAATCATCACTGTCCTTGCGACAGTTAACGGTAAGTGCCATATTTATTACGGAATGGATTTAGATAAGGCTGCGATGCTAGCTAACTCGATAGCTTCCTCTTATCTAAACAGCTAGTTAAGCTAGCAAAAAGTAAGAAAAGGGGGTCGGACTAATGTCTGTAACGAAAACACACTGGTACGTTTCATGATGTTGACAAACCGTGAGCTTAGAATGAGAAGGTTCTATCTCCGTTTAGGGCAGTTCAGAGATATTGAGCGTCAAAGTTTTTACATTCCATTATGTTTTATGAGATGGAACCGTTGTATTTTATGAATTACTAACTCAAAAATGTCTACATTTTAAAAAATAACACCACACAGGCATTAATACACACCTAATGGATCAGATTATGTAAAAAAAACTCAATTTTGACAAAAATGGAGATAGAACCTTATAATTCTAACGTCACGAAACGCCTCAGCAGGCTTGTTAGTGTAGTTCTGGTGTAACAGTATCCTTCTCTGTTAATATACATTAATAGAAACCCTCACTGGAAGGAAATTAACTTTTTTGTTTACAATAAATAGGTAACATTTTTTTTTTATTATTCCAGTATGTCATCCTATTCAGTAGACGAATCCCATGTCTAGCTGTTTTTAATTTGGTTTAGTCAGTTAATCATTGGAAGCTGTTTCTTTACAGTTGAATGTTGGTATACTATCTATGCTTCAGATTATAATGACCGACACAGAACGCATGTGACCAAGGAACCCAAGTGTCTGTAGCACATGACCCCAACCAGCTGAGACTGGAGGAGGCTTCAATCATTCACTGGTAAGTCAAAGCTCTGCCCTGACACTCACAGTAAAGATTAACCACAATACCTTTCCACTATTTGTGTGCCAACATTTTCGGACCGTGTCGCATTTGCTGAACATGACTAACCTGAAAGTGTCCCTAGGTTTCAGATGGTTAACAAGCCAGAATAAGAAAAGAAAAAAAGGGGTTAGTCTGTGTACAATATAGCCATTTGTCATACAACCATTAATTACACACCCACTGCATTCTGTCTCCAAGGCTATAGTTTTTCAAAGTGAACAGCCATGGCAGCCAAGTCACCCCTACTGAAAGTCATCCTGCTGGGTGATGGCGGCGTGGGGAAGAGCTCCCTCATGAACCGGTACGTCACCAACAAGTTTGACACGCACCTCTTTCACACCATCGGAGTGGAGTTCCTCAATAAGGACCTGGAGGTTGACGGTCGCCTGGTCACCATGCAGATCTGGGACACTGCAGGACAGGAGCGCTTCCGCAGCCTGAGGACTCCCTTCTACCGCGGCTCCGACTGTTGCCTACTCACCTTCAGTGTAGACGACAGCCAGAGTTTCCTCAACCTCGCAAACTGGAAGAAGGAGTTTATCTACTACGCAGATGTCAAGGAGCCAGAGAAGTTCCCGTTTGTGGTGCTGGGGAACAAGCTGGACGTGACAGAGAGGCAGGTGTCTACAGAGGATGCCCTGGAGTGGTGTCGGGAAAACGGAAACCACCCTTATTATGAGACTAGTGCCAAAGATGCCACCAACGTGGCGGTGGCCTTTGAGGAGGCAGTGCGGAGAGTGTTGGCCATGGAGGAGAGGGCGGACCACCTCATCTCCACAGACACAGTCAACCTTCATCGAAAGCCCCGCTCAAGCACCTCCTGCTGTTGATAACATGGAATCAGTAGAGAACTGAAGATGTGTCTCACACAGGATTAGGTTTATTTGCACACAATCCCAATTGTAATTCTCTCTATGCTTCTCCCTTTAATGTGCACTCCTTCAACCCCTATCAAAGGAGTCAAAAGCATGAGATTGGGGTAAAAATAGGCTGGAGGGTGTTTCCACCATATTTTTGGCATTCTTTTAAATGTAATGAGTGAACAATTGAACGCTTCAGGAAGAAAGAGGAGAAATTCAGATGTGCTTTGCTCTGTTTGCTAGAACCAGTGGATGACATTACACTCAGTTTGTTGGTCTAGGTTCTTATTTCGAGAGGTTACCATTATGTGCATTCTTGATACTTGTCAGATTGTATCAGGAATATCATTGGAATTGCAACCTTTCAATGATAGACAGTTGTAAAAACATGTTATATTGTTATACCACTGTGGTTGCCGGATGGATATTTGCAGTTTCACTTCCTGCAGTTGATATTGCCAGCATCAAAAGAGGTTTTTCACACTGTGACTCTATAACTATTTGAATCAAGGTTGAGATGCCTTACAGCTGAAAGTATCACAAGTTGACATGAACTGCTTTACTGGTTTACGTGAAGTAAAGTACATTTTTATAAAAACATGTTGACATCCATATCGAAATTGCAATTGCAAGTTACTTATGTCCTTAATTGACTTTTAAAGGTAGACTTTGGCATAAGCCGTTAATGGGAAACAGCGGGGTGACGCTACCAGAGATCATTTCAAAACTGAGATGATCAACTCCGGCACGCATATCATGGTGGTGCGCATGTGCTGATTTTCACATCTTAACTTACTCCAAATATCTTTGCTAAAAGTTGCTATGACTTCCTGGAATGATGTCATATCTCAAAGTCTACCTTTAAAGGAGAAGTTTAAATAGTGCCAAACATAATATATTCATATTTATAACAACATGAAATGTTGAAACACAACAGAGTAATTTATACAATCTTCACATTTTATTTAGATCTCTTAAAGTTAAATCATTAGCATCACTACTTTATTGTACAGAAAGAAAGTAGGGAATCAGCCGGGGCAGACATGGATGCTTTTTACATTAAATGCTACAGGCCTTTGTAGTGTATTCTTATTGATTATGAATCAAAGAACAGTTAGTTTAAGATAATTTAATTAGTTACAGGCAGGTTTATACATTACATCTGTTCCCCGTGGATCCTGGGTGAGAAGAGCGCTCTCTGTGTCCCTGTCTCCCCTTTCCCCTCCAGAGGGGAGGGGCCAGCATGCATGTGTGTCCCTACTCAACCCCCAAAGGTCCCTGCTGGTCATCTGTGTCCCTGCATGCCCTGGCATGTGTGTGTGTCTAAAACATACCACATATTCATACATAGATCATACATACTACAGAAATATACTACACATCCCCCCTCGGACCACCCAGAGGGTGTTCCGAAACGAAACTACCATAAAACAAAAACAAAAACACAAAACCCCACAAAACATTCCCAAAAAAAAAAAAAAAAAATTTTTTTTATTTTTTTTTCAAATAAAATTAAAAATTAAAAAATAAACAACAACAGACAGAAAAACTACACCAACACACAACACAAGAAGTACAATAACACAGACCAACCCAGGACCAGTATTAGGAACCAAAGATATCATAAACAAAAAATAGAAAACAACCAATAATAAAAAGAATTTTGAAAATAACAATCACAATTAAACTAAACACAGTTTATCATGCACAAATCAATACAGAAACTTCCAACGACCGATGTTTTCTTTGTCCTTGAAGCGTCGGGGTCAGAGGTTACTAGCACTTGTACCCAGTTGGAGAACAGCCTTTACCGCTGTCTCAGATTGACAACACTTTCATAGTCAGGAGCTTTCCATTTTCGTTGCGCTAGGAACAGAACCTCTCTCCTAGCTCTGTGTAACCACCACATCACTTCTCAACTGACCTCAATCACACGATATAGAAACAAACAAACAATACACAAATAATGACATTCAGTTATCATAACACATAATTTTCCAACAGTAAGCATAGGACAAAGGGAATGCATTAATGCATAGATCTTCACCTCAGGTGAGGACTAGTCTTCTGAAAAGTTCATTAACGTGGACTGAGTGACTGATTTTCCAAAAACAGTCAATGAGGCCCTGCCTTCTAAGAAAGTCAAAAATCATGTCTGCTATAATAGGTGCTCCTATCTTGGCAAAATAAGTTTCCCATTCCCCTAAGACCGTTTCCAGCCATGCTATCATCTGCTGTCCATTCCCGTCGTTCCCTTTGATCTGCTGCTTCACTACCCTATTCATAGTCTTTAATCTTTTCCTAACTGGTCGTCGTCCGTCAGTGTCATTGAGGTTAAGGCAGCCGCCTGGTCCCCTCCCACGCTGATCAAGGTCTGGGGAGTCGCCCTCAGCATCATCTGAAGCATGGTGCAGGCACTCGCCAGCATCCCCAGTAGCACAGGTGTCCAGGCTTTGGACACCCCCAGGCTGGACCTCCAGACTGTCAGCACTCTCTGCTTCGTTGGTTTCTGGTTCATTGGCATCTGGACAGCTTTCCACTGTCCCCTCGGTTTCAGGCACTGCCGGTAATGTCACTGGCTGTAACACTGGCATTGCCACTGGCTCTGGCAACACCACAGCATCTCCTCGTAGCTCCTCCTTCTCAGGTTCTCTGGGGACCTCGGCACCTGTTGGCACAACATCCTGCCTACTCTGTACATCCACCCCCCTGTCCACCACCCGTGGCCCTATTGGGGTAGGGATATGCCCAGACACCACTGGTGTACCCACTCTGATGTTGTTTCTCCAACAGACCCCACATTGACCTAAAGCATGGTCAATCTGTTCCATCAAATATGGACTCCAAAACCCATATTTCTTGGTGATCTTGCGTCTTACCTCCCCCCTAGCCACATGTGCTAATCCATGGGCTTCCTGTATTAACATGCCTAATAAATCTGAGGGTGCTACAACCAACCCCTCATGATTCCTCCATAGACCTGTGTCATCCTGACTTGCCCCCCTTGCTAGCCAAACGCTCTTGTCTAACGTAGTTACTCTACTCTGTAACATCAATAAATCCTCAAGTGTGACCATGCCCTGTAATTGCTTTTCATGTGTGACCAGAAGACCTTTACCTGCCTTGTCTGCTCCTGTAATGGCTTTGGCTGCATCCTCTGCAGCCCTGTTACCTTGTGTGACATGTGATGAGTCAGACCTGTGTGTGGCACACTTCACTATAGCTAATTCCTTTGGCTTCATCATGGCTTGTAACAGCTTCATGATCTGTGCGTGATGCTGTATAGGCGTACCATCAGTTCTCTTAAAACCCCGCCCCCTCCATACAGCTCCATTAAAATGACAAACATTATGTGCATAGGCAGAGTCGGTGTACACTGTCACTCTCCGTCCGGTTCCCAAGTTGCATGCTTCTGTGAGGGCAATCAATTCAGCCAACTGAGCCGAGCAAGGCTGAGGAACTGCCTCAGCCTGTTCTACAATAAACTTTGAATTCTGTGCTTTAACTAAGGAATACCCAGCGCACAACGTTTCTCCTACCCCGTAACAAGACCCATCAACCCAATATTCTATATCAGCTCCCTTTAAAGGCAAAGCTTGTAGGTCTGTTCTATGCTTAATCACTCTGGCTGTCGATGGAACCTGAGCACCGGATGGCATCGTCACCTGACATCCGTCAGGTGTGCATTTTACTGTACAGTTCAATTGGCATAGAGCATCTCTCCCTAGCAGCCCTGTTGGCGTGTGTTCTGACACAAGTGTTGACAGAGTTGCTCTCTGTCCCTTGTACTCTAAGTCTACAAGCTCAGTTGTAGGAATCAGCTGTTTAATTCCCTCAAATCCGATTGTCTTCACATATTCTCTAGACATAGGGAGGTGCGTGGCGCCTTCAGGCTTCTGTGTCACCACCAGCTGGCACCTCCCACTCGGATCTTCCGGGCACCCCTATAGGCCAGCTGCTGGGCCTCCGTAAGGGTTCATCACTCCTGGAGCAGGTGTAGTAGGGGGCCAATATCCTCCTCCTTGGCTCCCCCCTGCGCCCCCCTGGGGCCTGTTGCAGCAGGCACAGGCTAGATGTCCATTCTGGTCACATTGGCATGGTTCTAGCATCTCCTTCCCTGCTGCTGTCCATCCCCCTGGTGGTGGTCCTTGGCCAGGCTGTGTGTACCTCTGGTATGGAACCGCTTGCACCCCTGGTGGCCCTTGTGGGTATGGATACCCCCCTTGTGGCCCCTGTGGGTAGGACTGGTAAGTAGCAGGATACCCCCCTTGTGGCCCCTGTGAGTAGGACTGGTAAGTAGCAGTCTGCACTCCAGGTGGCTGTTGCTGTGGGGCTAAAGCCTGCACTCCCTCTATGTTCCTCTCGCTTTCAGTCAATTGCAAATGAGTCAATATTCTGAGGGATTCTTCGTCTCGTGCCTTCTGTATCTGAATGTTCTTTCGATATAACTCAACTTGATGAGCCACGTGGTCTATATAAACAGCTTTGTTCATGTGTCGTAGCCCCACCACTTCTGCTAGCTTATCCTTAACTGGGGTAGGAAGCCCTTCTTGTATTTTTTCCCTGATTATGGATTTTTCTAAGGGGTTATCTTCAGCGTCTTTCCCTGTCACACTTCTCCATTGAGAGTGCATACGGGCAATATAACCCCTGGGATTCTCATCCCCCCCCAGTGGCTTCACAATGATATTGTCTGGGTGAATGTGAGTAGGGTAGGTCTCTCTGATTGCTTTCCACAGCCTGCCTCTGTTTGCTGCGAAGAGCTCTGGATCATAAACTGATGTATTGATATATCTATGAAGTCCTGCCTTCATCAATATTTCCTGCATTGTATCCAATCCTGCAATAAAAGCTAAGAGTCTTTTCAGGTCTCCCATCGCGGCCTGCGTTCCTATCAGTATCACGTCGACTTGCGCCGTCCAAGAATGTCCTCCCTCTTGAAGAACTGGGAGTTTCTCGATCACTTCAGACAAATCTGTATGATGCCACGGATGATATTCCATCTTGTTACCCCGAATCAGCACTGGACAGTTCTTTAATGTATTTGATGACATTCGGTGACAATCTCCCTCTTTCTCCGGGCGTCTTCTCCCACCTTTCCTTTCGGCTGTGGCTATCATCTTCCTGACCTGCGCGTGGTAGCCTCCATCTGCATTGTCGTCATCACTTGAGTCTGCACTGCCATCTTCGCTGTCATCTTCCTCGTCACTCCTGTCGTCCCCTTTTCCCCTTGGCTCCTTCTTCTTCTTCTGGGAATGATCCTCCAGTGCCTTAGCATATGGAGGGGGACTGGGGGCAGGACACTGAGCTATTTTCTGTCCCTCTACCTTAAATAGATCTAAAATAGCTAACTCTAACTTGCGTTTCTCTGATCTAATCTTTCCTCTTTGATGTGCTTTGTGCCCATTGATAAGTATTTCCAATGTTGCAATTAATTGTAAATTAATGCTGCCCTCTTTCGGCCACGGCTGTTCAATGTATGCCCAACGGCTATTCCATTTCGTTGACATTTTGCTAATTTCCCTAACAAGAGGATTCATTTTTTCCACTACAGCCATAGGGGATAACGTAGCCAACATTCCACGATGTTCACTAATATCTTTTAACAGCTTCGTGGAATTCGACCCCATTCTACTTGTTCAATATGCTGACAATATTCTATATTAGATAAGGTGTACGCTTCTTACAACCCACCTTATTTTGTCTTGTTTGCTAAACAAATGCTAGTCCAATATAACTGTATTAACCATCCCCACAAAAACCCTGCAACTCCAGAATAACAGACTTGCCTCTTGTGTATGTCAGTGCAGTATTAACTTAAATCTAATAGCTGTGTAAGTACTTTATACTTAAATGTGTTTCCTAATTGTTTATGAATGTGTCACTTAATTACTCATTCAATACTAATTACAGTTCTGGTCAACACAATTATTAAATCACAAAGATTGGTCAACACCTAAGTATTCACTGATTTACAAAAACCCTTTTACTGCTTAATTATCAATACAATCTATTCTGCTATTCCTAATCAAAAGCTGTGGAAATGACCTAACTAAAATAAAAGATGTAAATTACAAATATTAATTATAACCTGTAGAGAAATCGACTTGTCATTGGGAAAAGAATGAATGATTAATTATTAATTACAATCTGTACAGAAATCGACTTGTTAAGTGAAAGGAATGAATGATTAGTTAGAATTATTCACTATATCATCATATACATTGATTTAAAACTTATGGAATCAATCAATTGTTTTGGGAAACAGAAAATGAATGATCTGAATAATTAATTCAACTGATAAGTAATTAATTAAATTAATTAAAGTAATTTAATATAGAACAATCATTTAACCATCTATTTATTAATGTATCGGACTGTTTCATCGACCTCAGCTGTATCTCCCTGAGGATTCAGTGTTTTAAAATGTATTGTCGTATTTCGACCAGCAGATGGAGCTGTGCTCCGGCTAACGCGCATCGATTGCGCATGCGCCAACTCTTAGCCAAGGCTATGAATGTTTTAACCGTAACTCTAAACTATTTAAAATACCCCGAGATCAATTCACCATATCTCTATCTTAAATACTATAGTCTATGTAATGCAACAATCACACGCAACCCCCCTACGTGTCCGAAGCCTAAAGGCCAGAGACAGAAAGCAGGCGGCTCAATTTAACAACCCTTTTGTCCTTGAGAAACCACCGCGTGTTTGTAGCCTGCCCTCATAAAGATGGCCTCTGTGTGTGTCCTTCCCCAAGGACAAAGAAAAATGGCTTCTAAGAATGGACTCTCTGACACACTGCAAATGGCGTCACGTTTCCCTCATAAAAATGGCGTCTAAACTCCGCCGACAGTACACTGCAACACCCTCATAAAAATGGCCGCCCACACAATAGCGTCCTCTCACACAGACAAAGAGAAATGGCGTCTACAGTTCTGCTCATATGTTTTTCACTTCTACAATATAAAACAGACTACCCAGTCCTCCAACACATAAACACAACCTCACCGAATTTTACACAAACACACACACGATATTCCAATACCGTACAAACAAATCACATACCATATTTTACAAAAAACGGGCTACAAAGTCCGGCTCTCACCACCCACACTCCAAAGATTTATGAAAAGTTTGCATCTATTCCAACAAGATTACCGTTACACAGATTCTTTTGACTATAACTTATCTGAGATTTACAGTTTATTTTAAACACACCAATCGACTAGAGAGAGATTTCTGCAGAAAATCTGCCTTCTTTGTTAGATTGAAGTTCGCAAAATACTGTAAATTAAGTTACATTTATCTCCTGGCTGGCTCGCCATTTACTGTAGTGTATTCTTATTGATTATGAATCAAAGAACAGTTAGTTTAAGATAATTTAATTAGTTACAGGCAGGTTTATACATTACATCTGTTCCCCGTGGATCCTGGGTGAGAAGAGCGCTCTCTGTGTCCCTGTCTCCCCTTTCCCCTCCAGAGGGGAGGGGCCAGCATGCATGTGTGTCCCTACTCAACCCCCAAAGGTCCCTGCTGGTCATCTGTGTCCCTGCATGCCCTGGCATGTGTGTGTGTCTAAAACATACCACATATTCATACATAGATCATACATACTACAGAAATATACTACACCTTCCTTTTTTTGCAATGTTTGTTGAAAGCATAATAGGGAATACTGGACACAATGTTTGATGCACCGAAGCATAAGATCCAGAGTTGACAAAGAATAAATTATATAGCTGCACCGTTATCCTGCATTAAATAATTCTCAATTACAGTTTGTATATTGTACAGTCTCTTTTTTAGAACATCAGAATTTCAATGGTCGAGCAACCTGTTGAATGTGATTTTTAGATGGCTAATATTTCCATTAGGATCTTTGACATGATGACGTAGATGAAGGAATGAAGTGAACGGTCTGTTGACTAGGGATGCACCGATACCAGTACTCATACTTGTACCAGATACTGTGCTCATGTACTTGTTAAACTACTCCGATACAACCGCTCCCGATACCACTTTTCGATAACGTAACCTAACCCCTTATAGCAGGTAGACAGAGGAGGAGCAATATCATTTTTGTTTGGAGATATTTTAGGAAAAGCAATGATGATGATGATGATGATGAGAAAAATAGAGCAGACTGCAAGCTGCTCTGCTAAATTCTGTATGTGACAGGGTCTGGTGAAAGTGGTCAGAAAAAGTTGGGAATCGTCAAGTAGCGAAAATGACAAACGTTTCTTTTAATTGTTTTCCTTTTTTTCATATTACAAAAGTTTAAGTGGGCCTACTAAAAATAACAAACAACAACTTAAGGATCACTAAATACTTATTTGTCAGCGAATTCAGCTTGTTTTTGATTCACTGTATCGGCTGCCTTCCTGCTTTGGAGGTGAATGTTAGTGATACAGTTGGGGAACACATCAACATTTTGTTGAGACTTTGGTATTAACATTAAAGTCCATTTGTAAATCAAGTTATGTGTAATAAAGTGGAATGAAACAGGAACTGTACATGGCTTGTAAACAAACGTATGTTTTTGGACTGTCCAAAAGCAAGGACTGTGTGATCTAGTTATGTGTTTTTAGCATGTTCATGTTCTATCAACATGTTGTGATGTGCTAAACATGCACTTTGATGGTAGCAAACACGCTTGTTTTGTTAAGAGCGTATTTGGTTTGAAGTGTACCAACAATCAAATAAGCATATCTTCAATTATTTTCAGATTTCAGTGTATGACATTTTAAAGCTTATAATGTGCTGACTTGGGGACCAAAACACCAGATCCTGTCACACATGTAATTTGTTAGTCAAAATGTGAGGTACAGCTGATAAAAATAAAACATGTTTTTTAAGTCATTGTTAGAACTATAATGGTATTATTAAGTACTCTGTAACAGTACTCGGTGTCGGCAAGTACCCAAATGTAAGTACTTGTACTTGGTCTGATAAAAGTAGTGTATTGGTGCATTCCTTCTGTTTACATCTAACATGCATTAGATAATGCATAACATGCATAATTCAAATATTGATTTCATTTTCTTACACATTAATATAGTTTTGATACTAAAACGTTCAAAAGTTATTGTGCAATGTTGTAGTATTGTACATTGCCAATTCCTCTTCTTTATTGATTGATCTCATTACATTGCATTGAGGACAGTTTTATTGTTGCTCATCTTTCACATTGCTATACACAATGTGGTCTAGAATGACTGGAATGCAAGTTGAATGGAAAAAACTATTTAAATAAAAACTCTATGAAATATACTCTCTGAAGACATATTTCTTTTTTTTTTCTCTTTTATACAAAAAGCTAAGTACCAACACAGTAAACATACACTTAGAAAAACAGTACGACAGGCTAAGACTTAAGCACTAAGTCATTTTCTAGTGTGGTGTGAATGATTATTTCATACATACAATATTTAAATCCAATACAGGCAGACAATTCACGGCTCAGTCCTGTCAGTAGATTTCAGTTAAGTTGATAATGTGAGTCAGGTGGTGTGTGTTACCTTGTCTGTATTGGCTTTTGTCTGTATTGATCATTTAAATAACCATTATGTTGGCAGGTCCTGGGGTAGTTAAACAGATCTTATGACAGGGCAGAAGACTGGACCAAAGTTCCATGGATGCTTGTCTCTGTGTCAGTCAATGTTCAGTGGAACAATTTGCCATGGCACAGAATGTGTACCAGGAAGAATTTCAGAGGAATTCAGTATAATCAATAATCATATGTATTTAATAAAAATAAAAATAAACTGGGCAGTGAAACATCTTGCAAACATCAACATAAATCAAACTTTATATTAACCAAGTTCATTCATGATTAAGAGAGGGTTTATACAGACCAAGTCATTATTATCAAACTATACCAGTCTGTCAATCACACATGACCATCCATTCACTACGCAATAATGTTCCATAACAGGGGAATTATGATAGTCATCCATACAATGGTAAGTATCAAAAAAGTAATAATACTTTTTTCAAATCATGAAATACAGTACACGCAACAGATGTTCTGAGATATTTCAAAAACAAATCACATTCATCATAGAACAGGTAGGTCATCAATCAGTTCAGAAGATGCTTCTTTCCAAGGAACTGCACTTTTCTGTCGAATGCCGTGGAACGGATCGGTGCGTTGGTTTCATAAAAAGGATTCATTGCAAACTGGAAGAGAGCACAATTCATTAACCAAATGTAAATTCATGTTTAGTGTAACTGTATGTGCTCAGAGCGGGAACTCACCTTTATGTATAAATCATACACATCATTAAAGAAGTTTTTAATTCCATCTTCTTGTCGGACATCATGAAGCATGATTAATCTCATATGTAGAAAAGTGTGTTAAGGAATACGGTTGATTGACAGGACATATTACACATCTCCACCACTCATAACCAGGCCATTTGTCTTTGGCCTGGTAAGTCACTTTTGGAAAAATGTAAATGGCTAAAGAAAACGTGGCATGCTTGGAATGTATTATATTTTAATAATTCTCCTGATCTACATTGCTGACTGAACCCCTATCCCTATGCATTATGTAGCCTACAATTCACAGGGCTGCCTTTAGGTTGTAGCCAGAAAAAGGATATGTCCTGCAGTGACAAAGGCAGAAACAAACCACTCGTTAAATTTGTCCACAGTTTTCAAATACATATTGTTAGACAGCCACATGTTTTCATCCACCAGATCCAGGGCTGCATGTGCAATGAACTGGTTCAAGTGACGATGGTCATCCTGTTAACAGATTAAGACAGATTGGAGTAGTCTAAATCTGACATAAAACGTCATTATTCCCTATATATGTAATACCTCATGGGTACAGGAATACATATTATCAATACTACCAATATAGACACATGTTGATGTTATTTCAAAAGAGTTATCCACCGAGACCACAACCAAATGTTCTGAGGATCTGTTTGATCAGCTTGTTTGAGATAGTGAGTCAGTGCAAATGGATCAGCCTACATTAACCTCTGTTTGGTACAGGACAAATACATCACATAGTAATGAGGCGATGAGCCCATATTTCCAGACCTGTCAACGATAACGATAATGGTAAATCAAAAATGATATCAATCTTATTAGGAAAGGGTATAACAAAGTAAGACATATTCATAAACATAATAAAACGAATAGCCTACCTTTGACTCAGCTTTACCAGTGGGCAGGAACTCCATTTCAAAGACAGGATTGTCGTGATGACCAACCATGACAAAATAAAAACTGCCAGACATCGTTGCTTTTTAACAATTGCGCCTTGACCTAAATAGTCAACGAATTCAGTGTTAGCAGCTTTCCCAAACCAAGCAACTATTTTACAGTAGGGATAGCTAGCTAGCTAGCAAATATTACGATTTTTTTCGGCGAGCTAAACATAGCAAAACAACAAATGCAATATTGTTACACAAATAATTCAAAACAGATATTGACATGACGCTCAAAACAGAAGGAAATGTATCATTTGATCCATTTGACACGGGTTTGTTTACCTGTCTTTCTCAGCAGAAGCCACCCTGTGAATGCTGTCGATGTTTGATGACGAAACAAAAAAAAGTTGTTTAAGACTAAAAAAATGCATTAACATATTTGCTTGAATACAACTATTTTTGTTTCATGCATTCCAAACACATATTTAGTCATATTTAGAATAACGTTTTATTATCTGTTATTGTGATAAACGTTCTCATAGTTCATCTGATTGAAAACATTCACCAACGTCATAACTGTGAACCCGGAACTAAAATAATAACAGTTGAATTCAAAACCGTGGGCACTTCATTGGAGAACGCTGTTCGGTTACTAGGCAAGCGATTTAAACCCCTATATCGATTGAATGGTGTTTATGTAAACACCTACAGTAAAACACTGTTTGTTATTACTGTTACTGTTTGTCATTGTACACAGCAGTATAATAGGACTCTCACGAGAATGGCAGCTATCTATTTCTAGCGTTGATTCCTAAAAATCCATTCTGTTTCCTGACGCAGGTCAACATGTCTGTTGCCAAGGAGGAAGCCGCTTTCTCCCCAGACGAGCTGAGGAAGAGGCTTTATCAAACCTTTAAGAATCGAGGAGTGCTTGACACTCTCAAAGTGAGTATTAATTTAAACCATGAGTTTTGAACCTTTGATGCTCAAATTAATTGCATTATCTGGTGTGGAAATAAAATAAAATAAAATAAAGCCCAGTCTTGCCATTAGGCAAGTGGTAGTACATATTTTCATAGGCAAAGGATTTAAGTTGGTGTGTTTTCCCCTGCTTTTATATTCATTCTATGCATATATATGTTTTTATATTGACTTTATGTTCTTATTCCTGTTGTAAAGCACTTTGAGCTGCATTTCTTGTATGAAAGGTGCTATATAAATAAAGCTTTACTTACTTACTTACTATCTTACCCCCTTGATACCATGCTCCTTCTAGACACAGCTTCGTAATCAGTTGATCCATGAGTTGGGGCACCCCGTTTTGAGAGGAGAAACCGTTCCCAGGCCAGTCCTTGTGAAGTCAGACTCTCTGCTTGTCACAGCCTCTAACAGTCTGGTGGCTGACCACCTACGACAGTCAGGATATGAGTATACCATGTCTGTGTTTTACCCTGAATGCGGTCTGGGAAAAGACAAGGTGAGCAGTGAGCACTGTCATGTTTATTGTGCGATCGATTGTGCTTGCATAATTTGAATGTAAGACATTCAGATACAGAAAAAAAACCTTATCCCCTAATGCTGTCATCATCATCATCTCTCAAGGTTTTCACAGCCAGAGACCTTCTTCACCTCATGAAAATCAGTCCCTGCTCAAGCCTTTACAAATCTCTGGTAATGAAAACATCCTTGTAATATGAATTAATCAGATATTGATTATTGTTTGTTCTCATGACGACAATAATGTTTCATTGAATTTTGTCAACAGGCATCAAAGACACAGACAGATAATAAAGGTACGCTGCATGTTGTGATTTTTGCTTGATTCTTATCTCCAACTGCCCTGGCCCATCAGGTCATGTGACGGCTGGCTCACAGACATCCTGTCATGTCCCCCGATTGACGTCTCTTTTAGGTTTCTTGATGAGCCTTCTCATGGAACTAACTGACCATCACTTGCACGGAGAACACTGTGATGCGGACACTCAGACCACCACCACTACACCCATTTATAGAGAATCTCTTGGTATGAAATGCTCTCTCAAGTTGACCCAGGTGTCATAGATTGGCAGACCCTCCTTGCTGTCTTGTAAAGTTGTATGTAATAAGTTTCTGTTCCCTTCCCAGTCGACAAGATGAAAATGATTGATGAGGAGTATGAAGCCCTCAGTTACAAAGGAGACAAGTGGGTTTCATATGAAGCTAAGCTTACTGCATACAGGAAAGACATTGAAGCACAGGTGCAAGCAGAGATGAATGCAAAGGTATGTAAATCTCCTCCTCAAAGTCTGTAGCCATTACCATATTTCTGAGTATGTTTTGTGGTATTTTTAATTTGGTGTTATGCTACCCTCAGCTACAGCATTTTAAAGATATGGAAATAGCCAAAGTAAAGATGGAAGAAAAAGAGAAATCTCGTAAAGAAATGTTGGAGCTGAGACAGGATATGGAGAGGACTGTTGAGTTGAAGGCAGAGGCGTTGATCAACAGGGAGAAAAATGCAATTGACCGACTACAAAAACAACAAGAGGTACATGGCACTCCAAACATTGATCTTACACTGATTCAATAGCCATTTAGTATTACATTTGCCACATGCTGCTTTATTTGTTTATGCTGTTTCTACTTTCAGATTGAAGAAAAGAATGTCTATATGCAAAGACAAGCCGTCCTAAAAGAAATTGGAACCATTCGGAATAGAGAAACAGAGCTGAGGCTAAGGAATGAGGCTTTTGAGAAGTAAGATCATGTTGTTATCACCATGATAATGTTGCTGAATCATCGCTTTGTCCCAAGGTAACCAGGGTTAGTTTATTAATGTTACTCACAGAATGCATGTTGACCACAGAACCTGCAAAATTCAGGAGGAGAAGACTAAGACCGTGGAGGAAATGCTGAGGAGAAGAGAGACTGTAGTCAAGACGATGGAGGACACCTATGACCAAAAGTTGAAGAATGAGCTTTCACGGTAATTTGATTATGTGGTATTCAACCAAACACCATACTTAGTCTTTCAACATGTACCTTTGTTGAGGTGGAATAAAATTGGTGTATCGGCTTACTTTACCTACTACCAACATGGAATGATTGTAGTGGAACAGCTATTCTCTGTCTATCCAGAGGGTGTCACTCATGTGTAAACAGAAATGTAGGCCAATGATCCACCTTGATGTCGTATTGATGTTGTATATTTGGACCATTCCATCACTGACAATTGTGACTCTATGACCCCTAGCATAAGTCTTTTTTTTTTCTTCATTATTGATGTTGTTGGTTTGTCATATTGTTGCTTCCTCTGTGATAGATTTGATAACGGGGTGTTAGGGAAGATGCTACTGTATACAGAGCATGATACTGCTTTATACATGGAGATGAAAATCTTTCTGTCATCATTATCTAACTTTGACTCCCATCACAGATCTATCACCTCTTAAACCCTACAACCACACAGTATTTATGTTTAGCTGACAGTAAGCATTAGTGTAACATGCTGTAAGACTGGCCACTGAGGTTGAGCAACAAGAAGCCCAAGGCAAGCGATTTAAATCAATGCAGTAACCCAACCACGCTATGCACTGTCTTTGCCATACCATAGGCAACTGGTTCTGTGATTGGTGGTTAATATTGATGTTACAATCCATGATATAGAGTGATTTTTTAAGAGACATAGGACTAAAGGAATGATATTACCATCCGTCCTTTTATGTCATGTAATGTGTTGTTTTGTATTTATTTGTAATTATAAGGTATCAGCTTGAGTTGAAGGAGGAGTACATCAAAAGGACTGAAAAGCTTACGGAAAATGAGAGAAGAAACAAAGGTGTGTGTGTACGTGTGTACGTGTATACGCTTTATCAATGCATCCTGTATATCATATTGTACAGTACAACTTGTGAATGTATTATCTCTAAACATATTCTTTTTTTCTCAGTGGAAACTGATTTCATACAGAAGGAGTCGGCTGCACTCAATGCAAAACTAGAGGAACACAACGCAGCCTGCTCTGAGTTGAGGCGACTACAGGTAAACCGTTTGAATGCTAAGGGGGCTGCTTTTTAGTTCATGCTATGGCTGTCTCAGTAGATGTCTCTTTTCAATTCTGAAACCATCTTCTGTGTGAATGATTGAGATTGATCCGTTTCATATCAAATATGGCTGAATATCCTGTGCATGTGCTGCTGTGTGTAGACGGAGCTGGACACGTCCCAGACACAGGCCTCCCTACTGAGCCAGCAGAATGAGCTTCTGAGGGAGAGGCTGGAAACCATGAGTGACTACCCCACCCTGAGGAGAGAGAGGGTGGAGCTGCATGGCCAACTCAGGCTGCTGCGGAAGCAACAGGAGGAAACCCATGAAGAGAATCAGTTCCTACGAGCAGGTGAGAGGAGTGATAACCTGACCCATGGCCTCTCCCTTACAGGTGGGGTTCTTCAAACGTTCAAGCCCAGATGTTGTATGGGAAATGAGTGTAACCTTTTGCTTTCTTTAGGACAAAAGTGGATTCTTATTCTCATAAGTAGACCACTCCTTCTCAAATAGGCATGTGTATGGATTTTGAAAAGAATGCATAACAACATTTATGTAGGGTTCTTTTTCATAGCCCAGAGAAGGCATTTATTTTTGAGACATTCAACGGTTTGTGGTGTTACTTGTATAGTGTCTGGAAACGCACTGTAGTGTGAAGCATTCAGTCTTGGCTCTGTGGTTGAGTCTTTGTGGATGTGTCCTGCCTGTCAATGCAGGGCCTCTTTGCAGTGTCTGGCGGTGGCTTTACAGACAGCTCTGTGAAGTGAAAGCTGGGGGAGGAGGGAGGTGGGTAGTCGGGTAGTGGGGTAGTGGCCCGGGCCAGGGAACTGAGGGGAGTGGAGGGACCTGGAGGGACAGAGGGCCCTCTCTACTGAGGGCTGAGCACCAACGCTTCACCCCCCTCTCTCTGAGGCCCACAATGCCCTTCCTGTCAGAGGAGCAGACAGGGGATCAGTGGGCCTCTCTCATCCTCACTAACAGTAGGCTTCATTAAGCACACAGTACCATGTGTTCAGTGCTCCACACAACCATCCCAAAGCATCATCATGTCAGCCAAATGTAGCCTAGGAGATTAACGGGTGTGTATCTCATAGACAGAGTCACCTCACTTCTGATTTTCACCTCACCCCTTTGGCACAAAACATCCCTTCAGTGCTTTTCAAAAAGTATTCATGTTCACAGTTGCAAAATGAAATGTGTGTCCTCTGACACTGCAGAAATGAGTGCTTTAATGTGTAAGCTGATGTTGTGACCCACCTCTCTAGATCTAGGCAAGCCGTCAGCGGAGCAGCTGGCCCTGCAGACGGAGCTGAGGAGGCTGCAGAGTGCCAGGAGACTGGATGAGGAGGAATTTGACAACCAGAAACAGGTGCTGCAGGCACAGCTCCACAGTGAGGTCAGTGACACATAGAAAGTGTGGGAAACAAACAACGTAGTCACTTCTCTTTAACACGTGCTGGACATCTGTCATGCCGCTTCTGGTTTATTCAATGGCTATGGCCAAGTCTTGGGTCTGTGTTTTCTCTTGGACCTGTTGAAGGATCTTGACTATTATACTTGACCTGTGTGTGTGTGTGTGTGTGTGTGTGTGTGTGTGTGTGCGTCCTTGTCTGTGCGTCTGCCTGTCCAGGTGGAGCGCTGTGCCCAGATAAAGGCCCAGCTCATTGAGTGTGAGGAGAGGACCCAGTGGATGACCACCCATCTTGAGGAGGTCAAGACACAGCTTCGCCAAACACAACTAGGTACACTTGACTGAGTGTGCATGGTCCCTATCGCTTGTTCTTAATTGCTAGTTACTATAAACTGTGTTTGAATAGTGCATAGTTCCACTGTAGCTCCTCCTAGTTCCATAGTAGCACCTCTGCTACACAACTATGTACTTTGCATGGTGCAGATGCATAGCTTGTGCAGACACCGATTTAGTCTTATAGTTAATTGTGGCTTTCTTACATTGTGCCCTGTTATTCTTCCGCACTGATCCTAAGAAATTGGAACAATTGGAAGTCCTCCAATAGGTGTTTGTTGAACTGCTTTTTTGTAGTTAGTGAAGATAATGGACAGGAGACAAGACGAGGAAGCCACTTTAGAATCTGTCGAATCATCTTGAATCAGATTACAAATCAAGTCTTCTAATCTGATTCCTTACGGTGGTGGGTCTTTCTTCTTTTCCCTTAAACTTTCTTCCTTTTCTCTCCCCTTTTCTTTTTTGATTCCCTTTTTCCACCTCTTGGCACTGTGTGATCTTGTGTGATGATTGGGTCAGCTCTGGAGAATGAAGTGCTGCGTAACCCTAAACCCTCTCTCGTGGACCGCTCAGTGCTGGACCTCAGCTCTGATAAGCTGGTACCCCCTGACATCTATGTGGACACGGGGCTGCTGAGGGGCAGGGGCAGGGCAGGTTATGATGATGTGATTGAAGCAGGTGTGCTGCCCTCTCGTGGGCGCAGCAGGAGCCACTGGGGCCGGAGCAGCTCCCCAGACTCCGACACTGAGCTGGTGGCTGGAGCCAAGGCCAGGATCAGAGAGCTGGAGAAGGAGGCTGAGACTCTTGAGGAGGCGTATAGGAACTACCAGCAGAGGGCAGTACACAATGCCGTAGCACACATGCTGCCCCCACGACCTTTCTCCCCCCAGCGAGCACCCGTTTCACAACTACCTCAATCCCCCCAGAGAGCACCAGTCTCACACCGACCCCACTCACCTCAAAGGCAACATGTCTCTCATGAGCACTCTCGCCCTCATTCACCCAAGCGACCCCAGGTCTCTCACAGACCTCTCTCACCCCAGAGGCAACACTCCCCCCACCACACTAGAACCCCACCGCCCCCACAGCCCAGAGTGACCTTTGCTGAAGAGCAGGTCAAGTTTCAGTTCCCAGGCCCAGTGAGTGACCATGGCCTCCAGTCCCTGGACTTCAGTGAGCCCCCGTTTACAGGAGACAGACCCCCCCAGGAGAGCAGCTCTCCCCCCGCCAGACGCCTGTCCTCCACCCCCATCTCCCTCTCCAGGAGGCAGCGTCAGACAGAGCCTGTGGAAGGTAACCGCTTCCTGTCTGAGCACTGTGTTTTACTGTGTCGTTTCACTTCAAAGGGATTTGATGTACCAAGGTCTGCACTGCTATTAAATGAACTGTACACGAGTCGTGGAAAGAATGTATTGCTCACACCACTTGTCCTTGAGTTTTATTACATTAATCACTGAGGATTAAATGGATCAGTTAATATCGCACATTGTAAACTATAATGTAACATATTTTAAACTCTTAAAATCTTAAAACGGACAGAACAGATGTTGTATTCCTGTTGCTGCTGTATGCTTTAACTATTGCTCTTCCTCTAATCATCAGAACCTGAGGTATCGTCTGTGCCGTTTCCTGGTCTGTCTCCTGAGAGGCAGCTATCCCCAGGAGACCTCTCCTCTGACCTCAGTCCGCCTCGCAGTCCTCAGATGAAGAGCACAGCACGAGACCAACACAGGTACAGTATCACCAGCCTTCACCTCAGAGGGGGAAGGGCACTACTACAACATCTCCCAACCCGAAAGCAGAGTTTCAGTGAACACTTGTGTCTTTTATTTTCTTCAGCCCACCGCAGGTACAAAACATCTTCTCAGGTTCAAGTTCGGAGTCTTCCCCTCAGCCTGAAAAGATAACCATTGAAGATCTCACTGAGCCCTTGCCAGGTACTGCAAATAGACAGTGTTGATATCCTGTGTTTGTGTTCACCCTGCTGTGTGTGACTACATCTGACACAACTGGTGTACACTGTCTTCCTGGTGTGCTGGGGGTGTGTTCTCTACGGTTTCTGTTCTCTCTACGCTTTCTGTTTTCATTGTTCCTCTATCTTTTTGACGGCGTTTAGACCATTGTAATCACAATGACTATTCAGTCCATTTGTCTGTGCTAACTAGTAGCTCCAGCAGTGGGATTAACTTGAAACCCAGTCTGTCTTTCATTATGATCCAATCTGCCCTGGAAAAAGAAATCACCACACTGCAAATACGATTGATGTGTTTGCAAAGCTTTTCAGTCATAGTATTCCACTCTCCACTATATAGTGTAAGCCCTCTTGACCATAACCATTGTACTGAGTTACGATGGACCTCACACCTAAATCCCTGGACCACATGAAGCAGAGGTCTATTTATAGCTGCAGTGTATGAGGGATAGCAGAAGCCCTCTCTGTAGGACGTGGAGCAGGGATGACAATCCCTCAGTGTTCCCAGCATGTCTTGCTTCCTGAACACACAGCACCTGTGCCTTTCCCCACTTCTGCTGTAGACACTAATGGCATTGTGGGAGGGAGAGGAGGACCTTCGGTAACACCCCCAAAACTACACGATTGGCTTGGTTTATGCTGTTGCATTTTTTACCAGTGGCATATAACAGTACGTATATATATCAAAACTGGTCAGCATCTAGTTTAAATTAATTAATTCATCATTTAAATTGGCAGACTCAAATTATTGATCTGTGTGTTTGTAAATCCATTGCATGCTTCCACCAATTGATGTGAAGCATCTTAAGATCTCACTGCTGCTTCGGTGCCAATCAGCCAAGGGTGCTTCGAGTACGCCATCTGTCTGCCTAGCAAATGTTCTAAACACATTTGTTGATTTCATACTTCTGGTGATTTGTGAAACCTCTCTTGGTTACGTGATTGTGGATCCCGTCCAAAATACTTTCTAAGCTTATAATAATAGATATCCAAATTGGTATTAACATGAAGAAACAGGAAGAAATTATTTGATTTTGTTTTCTATATGAATGCACACAGGTTGCCTATGAATGTTCTACTAGTTATGGTGGTTCCCAAATGATTTTTTTTATGAATGTGTGACTGGCCTGTAGTGTCCTTTCAGGGGCCCTGCACAATGGTGAAGATGAAGGGCAGCTGATTATGTATTCTGTCGCAGGCCTCCTGCATTATGGGCCAGCATAAAGGGCCTCTTTGTGTGTGTCTCCCTCCAGAGCCTGGCCATATTCCAGAGCTGCTCCTGGACACGGCCATCCCTGTCTCTGAGGAGGCCCCTGACGGGCACTCTGGCTCCCCTCCACGGGCCCCATGGGACCTCACAGACACACAGACACACACGCAGACGAAGGGGGGTGAGTGAGCAGACCCCCGCCCCCTCCCCCCCCTCCATCTATAAAACGTTCAACGTTTAACTGACCCAGCCTTCACCACACCCATAATGGCCATACTCAATTATGTCCTGGCCCATCATTTGTAACTCTTTGGCAAGTTTCAGAGCTTACCATAACAATGTATTCCGCCTAGACTCGAGTTAACACGTTTCTCTTTGTAGAAGTCCAACAAACTCTCGATGAACCTGTCAGACAAGAGGATGATGATGATGATGAAGAAGAAGAGGAGGAGCTGAGGTGGGAACAAGAGAGGAGAGAAAGAGAGGAAAGACGACAACTGGAAAGGGAGGAAGCCCAGGAGAGGGAGCTGAGAGAACTTGCAAGATTGGAGCAAGAAAAGGTAGGGATTATCTACTATCAAGTTACACTATCATTGTCCACTTCACTGTTCTATTTCTCTCTGTCTAATGAGCTTTGATTAATTGAGGACCTTCTTTTCTTCTGTAGCCTTTTGAAGAGGTGCAGCAGCATGGACAAGAAGAAGAAGGAGAGAGAGAAGAGCAGGATGTGGCAGAGCCTGCTGAGTGGAAGACCCCGTCCTCAGATGTAGATCCTCTTCAGAAGTACATGATGGTCCTGGAGGCAAGAGTGAGTCAGCGTGCACAGCTGAGAGACACACACACACACACACAGGACACCATCAACAAAACCACTGAAAAGCTTTGTTGTTACTGTAAATGTGTGATTGTGTTTGTTTTTCAGAGCCCTGAAAAAGCAGAGCCAGAACCCAAGAGCCATGAGAGTTTGTCTGGGGAGAACAATGACAGGTACAGTAACCCTGAGAGTTTGTCAGAGGAGAACAATGACAGGTACAGTAACCCTGAGAGTTTGTCAGAGGAGAACAATGACAGGTACAGTAACCCTGAGAGTTTGTCAGAGGAGAACAATGACAGGTACAGTAACTCTGAGATGAAAATGAGACCACAGGATTGCTTTAACTAGATCTTAATATGCTAGACAAAGTATGCCAGCGGGGGTTCCTAACTCCTTTCAAAAGAAAAGGATCCTCTGATGCCAGTCATTGTCGTCGCTTTAATCATTAATTGAGGGCCAATTGATCAAGAATGTATTTTTAATTATTAAGAACTTAGTCTGTACTAAGGAACACGTCTCACTTTGTTCTCTCTAGCATCGTTTCATTTGCTCACGAACAAGCGGATGAAGAGTTCTGGTGACCTGGTGGAGAAGGATGTCAGGGTGCTTACCAACTTCAGATGAATGTTACACACTACCATATTCTTGTACTGTGGATTGTGTTTATATATTTCTGTCAATATTACAATGTTTTACAATAGTCATTGGGTTGCATTGATTAAACTTGAATGTATCTATTTTGTATTGATTTAGACTGTATTGACGATGTAATTTGTTTTGTATTATGAAATGTTGCTATTTCAATCAGGGTTCATAAGCATTAATAAACCATATATTTCTACATCACAAAGTGCCTGCTTGGTTGTGCCTCTGCTGTCTTTCAAACAATGTTTGTGTTGCATGAAAAAGAAAAGCCATACATTATTGAGTTGAGTTTTTTTATTTTCATAAAAACTGTTAACAGGCTGCATGAGAAATGTCAGAGGGGAAACCCCAGTCAGACAAGGTGTTGGATTGGTGTCTTCCTGGTGATTGATAGGTAGCCATATGATTCTTTATCTTTTTGGTTCTATACACACAGGAAGCACGGTATGAGACGCTCTGATATAACTCAATAGTACTGTATAGTACATCATAGTCATCTTCCTGTAGGCCACTCTATACCTTTTAATCAGGTGCTCTGTTGTACAATACTTCTGATGCATCATTGTTTACAAAATAAGAAGTAAATAAAGACATACAGTGGCCTATAAACTTTGGCTGGACCTTATTCTATTCATGGTCAGATTGCCATTTCAAATTATACTGCATGGTGATAATGCATTGTCTTCTGTCAGATAGCACCACTCTGTCCAAACTAATGTAGTAATCAGTCGAGGGACTAGTGTTGCCACCTAGCGGAAGACAATGGATGATAGTGGTGTTGTGATTAACAGTAATCATTTAGGAATTATGTGAAGTCATCTGAACTTAATTCACAAGGAAGCCCTTGACACTCAATACAAAATATGGATATACTGTCTATTAGGTTACAAAATACTACAGGATTCATATACTTTTGACTTGGAAAAAGAAACGCTAAGAAACACCTAGGACTACTATACAATAGGCATACAATGGATTAATTTGTTCTTTGTTAGAAAAAAAAGGAATCTGGCAAACACTGCCTACCATAGTCGTCAGTACAAATGACTCCACATCACCTGTGTCACTGCTGAAACAGTTTTCTCCTTCATGCAACAATGAATACACATCAAGATATCCCTGTAAGTGTCCTACCTAACAGAAAAAGATTACATCAGTAATTAGGTCAGTCATTTAACAATTGCACATCAAAACGTAACTGAAATGCAATTCGAGAGTTTAAAAAAAAAAAGTTTTTTTGTTTTTGTTTTTCAAGTGGTTATATCTTCAATAAAATACAATCTAAAAAAATTAAACATCACCAAAAAATTCCTGACTTACATCTTTACATTGTACTCATCCAAGTAATTTCGTACTGTAGCTCTACATCCTGACTAGACCTTTCCCTTAGCCTAGCTTGGAGGATTGACATTCACACATCTTACTTACACTGTCTCACAACATAAGATCTGAATCATAACATTGGCCATGATAACAAAGCACAGCATATTAAATCAAATAATGTTCCTTATTTTATTTTTTTTACCAAATGTAAGCATCATGTATCTTGCAGTTATAGGGATAGACATTTATCAATCGCTTAGAGTCACAAATGGGAATTTGGGATGAACTGACAGTAGGGAGATACCACACTATACAATAGCAAGCATTTTTTCTTCCCAACAATAACCTTTGGACAATACATGCCCCTCTGTCCAACATTGTACTTTACCTTCCTCTCACGCTATTACCACGTTTTACATTGTTATTCATCTCATAATCACATTCATTATGGCATTGTAATTTATGCGTAAATTGGCTGTAATGTACAGTACCAATATCCAATTTAAGAAAATATGTCAAAAAATGTGTCTCCATGACATCACATCAAATAGTAGAACAGTTTTCGCCATTATCAATCTGCCACATAGTTCGTACAGTTTAGTTACTGTGGCCTTAATGTATTTAATATATTTGTTCTTAGACGTTTCGGAGATGCTTGCAGCATTAACCCTTTGAAGAAAACTGAAGTGGACCACTTAAAGCACCACATTTTGTGGTCACACAGTAACATGAGCAAATGGTTATCTCAAGTAAAATATCTGTTCTATCGGCTCACTACGCCTGAGGTAGTTTGGATTGGAAGGGATTAGTCTTTAGCATCAATTACTTTTCAGTGAAAAGAAGATTAACAATAAGTTGCCCTAATAGTGGGAAACTATCAGGAGAGAAGCATTCTAAACCTTATCAGAGCTTTTAATGGACAGAGGTGTAAGTAACATAAACACAGAAAGAGCCAACACATGCAGGTTCTGTTCTACAATGGAATGCTGTGCCTTCACATTCCAACACTCCACACTCTCTCAATGGAAAGCCAGCAACATCTTTAGAGAATTATGCAATTAGAAGAAAATACATTTCACTGCTTTAAATGTAATTGTGACTTTGTAAGGCGTGTCATGTTGTGCTATGAAGTATAATCAAAACTGCGTCTTTGATAGAAAATTAAACAAAGATTCTCTTCATGGACGAAACCTGCTTTCCCTTAATCATAAAGGCCCTTAGTTGGGCCAGAATCATGACAGAGCAACACTCTAAAACAAGTTTCACTTTCCTTTCTTGTTTTAGAATAGTGCAATGTTTAAAGCCTCACCATGCAAGGGCTGGCGAGGAAGAAAATGGGCTAAAGAAAGAAACTAAAAAGAACAAATCAAAATCATATTCCAAAACTTTTTTCTTGAAAATTAGAAAAATAAAAACAAAAGCCAATCACATAAAAAAACACAGAACACAGGTTCCGACACACACACATTGGTGAGTTAGTGCAGAAAGCAACATTTATGCATTAGTTTGTTAGGAGCCTTGTTAGTACTGCGCTGCGTGAGAGGGCAGTTGGCAGGTTATTGTAGCTGAGTGTTCTCTTGGTCCAGCAGGGCAGCCAGTGGCTAGCCCTGAGTGTGTGTGTGTGTGTGTGTGTGTGTGTGTGTGTGTGTGTGTGTGTGTGTGTGTGTGTGTGTGTGTGTGTGTGTGTGTGTGTGTGTGAAGGGCCGTTGAGATGTGATGGCGAAGGTGTAATCCTTATGTGTAGGAATTGAGGCATTCCTTTGAGCGTGACGTGATGTCCTGCAGCTCCTGCTCTTCCTTCATTTTGATGTCTTGGTAGGCATGCATATGACTGGCGTCCTTTAGGTAGGCCCAGTTTGCTGAGAGAATCATGAGGAAGTGGATCTGGAAGAGAAGGGTGGGGTGGATGGCCGGTGAGCATGTCAAGATGCAAAGCAAGCTACAGGACTCAGAGCTACGTTACACACATACACAAACACAAAGTTAAGCTGACAAAAGACATTTTGCACATTTATGTTATCATTATTATCAACATCACTATCATTATTATTAATACACTACGTACAATACTACAGAAGAGACATTTTAAAGGGGAGAGGAAGGGGAGAGGAGGGGGAGAGGAAGAGGAGGGGTTGAAGATTTTGCATGCAAGCTTTATGGTGATGGCAGTTAGTGGACTTGTCAATGGTAGAGATTGAGTGATATGATATAGACCCTATAGTCCTCTGTACTGTCTGTTCTTAATAATCATCCATCTCTAGAATATGATAATAAATAGACCATTAGATATTTTGTACACAAAGATTGTTTATTTTGTATAGAAAGAGAAAAAAAAACTACAGTCTTCAAAATCTTAGGAAAGAATTAAATATTTATGAAATATGGAATATAAGTAATCATAAACAGATTAGGGAATCCAAAAAACAAAATGTAAGCATGCAGGCTCAGTGTTAAAAAAACAACAACAGTGGCTTTAAACAATTTAATGGCAGTTTCTGGATGAATAAAAGAAAAATGGATGAAACAAAACATGAACCTATCAGCTGTGGCTATTAAGGCATCAGGTTTCATAAACAATTACATTACTCCTCCTCTAAAACTTCCTTTATAAAATATATGAAGTAATAAACTGAGGCTATAGACCTCCAGCAAAAGTATACCCCTGGTACTGGCCTAACCCTTCACAATACTCGCTAGTTATATGTGCAGATCATTTGAGTTCTACTGTACAGAACTGTTTGTCTTGTCTACATCATCATGAAGATGACACGTGTCTAGTTAGTTTGAAGATATAGTTTGTGACAAAAGTTTATAATACTGACAATGATGTGTGTAACACTTTGTGGCACCCAAAAAATACAAAAGTACAGATGACATAACCTAGACATATATGGGGAGAAGGCACTTTGCCAAGGCGGATTGGTACTCTTACAAATGTTTCACTATAAACAATTGATTTTCACGTTAAATTTGGCTATCAAAACTCAAATGTGACACTGAAGCCTGAGAACACCTTCATAAATATATCCTCAGGTGAAGTGCTTTTTTGTCTTCCTCCTCAAGCCAGTTCTATGTTAGGCTGAGAGTTTTGTGTTTAAGAGTTACTGTGGTTTATGTCCTAATAGGCCGGAGAAAAGCATAACCTTGCCAAATATACACCACCCTACTCTGAAGACAACTTTCATCAGGTCCCCTTTAACCTTCAGACAAGCTAATCCCTGGATATCAAATGCTAAAAGATGCATACAATCAGCTATTTACACTTTAGGTGAATACTAATGGAGATGTTTTTTTTCTATTTTCAGTTTTTAGTCCATGTTGTCAGTGGCGACTTGTCTCTACTCAGTGCAGTGTCATAGCCTGTACTGTGCTGTGCTCTTGTCATGTGAATTAAAACTTAGTGCAGCAGTCTTCTCGACTCTTAAACTTCAAAACGGCAAAGTTATAAGTGGTAGCCATCATGTAGATCAGCTGGTGGAAGAGAACAGAATACAGGCGGGTAAGAGAACTTTCCAGAAACTGCCAGTCCCCGGCAGCCATATTGGCAACTGGTGGTAACTAGAGGCATGTTCATCTGATCACCTAAGGTTTCACCTTTTGATGAATACAAATATCTATGTAATACTTTCATACAAGCTTTCAAGACACCCAAGATGGGACTATATTCATTTGTGATACGGTGCCCTAACACCAAAGCACACTGTCTAGAAATGCTTCTAGCCTTACAGAGACGTTGATATAAACATTGCCAAGTCAAAAACCAGGGGGAAAATCTCCACTCTCTTTCCTAAAATAAGAATGGGGCCAGGGGCATCTAAGTAGATGGTTTACAGCGAATGGAATTGGAGCTGTGGAAAAGCCTATGTGTAATCTGTCTTAGAGGGGTTACATAAACCATATGGGAAATGAAGAGAGGAGCACTGCACTTGTGATCTACAGATAGGAACCGTGCAGGGATGGACTGAGGGGGAGGATGGGAGGAGAGAGGGTAAGCTTACCAGAGCAATGACGGTGGCCCCTGCTCCAGCACACGCCACAATGTACAGGTGGTAAGACAGGTAGAACTGAAAGAGAAAAGTAAACACGTCATGATATCGTGGTTCAATCATCGAACTCAACACAGTGCATTCTCATTATGACCATAGACAGTGTTTCCATAATATGGCCCAAAGTTATCCTGCTTTGCTTTGAGCATGTAGCCACTGATGAAAATGTGACACGGTCTGGTCAATTGGTCCGCAAGTCGGCATCCAATTGAATGTTCAGACTTTTCTTTCGAAAAATGTAAATACATTTCAGCGTTGTTGAAAATCAATGACACACTCGCTAGTCAATTAACACAGCTTGTTTTGTGAGCCTGCTAACAATGTAAAGTAGTGTTATAGTTAACTAGGTAGCAGTGGGGATTACTCACCGAATCCATTGCGTTGCAGTATTTTGGCTTGACTAGCGAGTTTGTGTTGTGATTTTCAACAACGTTGAAATGTATGTCCGTGTTTCAAAGTAAAAGTCTGAACATTTTGATTGGTTGCCGACTTGCGGCCCACATGACCAGACCATGTCACAAAAAATGTGACCTTTCTCTACAAATTACCTATTCATGACCTTTCTCTGAATGTCTTAGGATGGGAGGAGAGAGAGGGGTCTTACCTCACTGGTATTACATATGTCTCCTAGTGTAGACCCACAAGCTTTGCCTGGCGTAGCGTTCCATGGGATAATTCCTGTGCCCGTTACATTCAAAGGTTAATATTGACACTGAGCAAATTCCTTACATAATGCCTTACATAAAATTCAAATGGTCATGCAGTAAATATATTTAAAAGTGTACAATTCCTGACCTATGGTCACTTATCATAGTAGAACATACAGAATGGTTGTAAAAACAAAATTCTCCATAATTAGAGAGTTGGGTCTATGAAAGCTGTAAAACGCAGAACATTTCAGGCTGTTATATCCTTTTGCTACTATAAAACCCAGCCTGAGAGGAGACAGGGAGGTAGTTGAGCTGGGGAGAAGATACCACAAATGGTTTCCTATTCCATTCGATATTCACCACACGACTATGTTGGCTCCGGCCAAAACCTGGCACAAGCTTATACACCAAGAAAAAGTAGCTGTGTTCCACAGCCTTGTGGATTGCATTGGAAATGTAGTTCTACGTTTTGCCAGTGATCTTGAACAGAAGTAAGAGTATGTGACATTGTAACATTGTAACGTGATGTGACATTCTCACCGTACTGACGGACATCGACACAGATGGAGTCGACAGAGGTGAGGTTGGCCATCGGGGACCTCATGGCAGCACAGGTAGACCACATGTTGTAGAAGAGGAAGACTGGCACAGCAGAGAAGCCGAACACCCCCAGCCAGGCCACGCCCAGGATGTAGGTCAGGAACACAAACTGAGACAGGAAACAGACGCAGCGTCACATTAGCATTAGAACGATTGGAGACTGAAACATTCACATAATGATGAGTTTTTATCATCATCATCATTATCATCATCATCATCATCATCATCGTCGGCATTGTGATGGTGGTTGTCACAGTGACTCACCATGCCACTGATGCAGCGTCCACAGATGGTGGTCTTGAACTCGCTGTGGAGCTCCTTGACTGCACTGGTGGTGTAGAAGCCCTCAGCCAGGAGGATGATCCCGTACAGGAAGAAGAACGACGCGATGCCATAGATGACGTATTGCATCAGCTGTATTCTGTGACGGAAACAAATCACGCAAACCCAGTCATTCTCTCATTCATTCTCAAAGTGATGTTGCTGAGTGCTGTACTCTAGTGTTGGGGCCCTTTACAGTAACCAGAGTGTGATATGTGTTTGGACCTAAACTGTGAAACCCGAAGAGACACTAAATCTGTCAGGTAGACGTAAACAACCGTATGCATTTGACATAGCTCAAGTTGCAAACCTATAGCTATGTGACAACTATAACTACCATTCGTTTTGTTATTGAGTACAATCTTGAAGTCATTAACAACTTGGTCATGATGAATTATAGACAAATGGTCACTGCTGAAGGTGATTGACTCAGTTTCCCAAAGAAGGTAACAAGCTGCACAACCCCTCACCGAAACTGGACAGATAGCAGGTGAGGCATGTCTGGGGAAATGATCTGCCGATGGACAGATCACCCTCCTAGACATCTTAAATTAAACAGTGCACTCACAAAGGCTGTCCTTCAACCTCAACAGAAAACACATGCTCTTCCCTGTCCCCTCTCTTCTCTCTACTCTTTTAGTCCTTTTAGACTAATGAATCAAAATCCGAAAAAGTCCATATTAGGGCTTGTCTAAGGTGCAAAGGGGAGATATTATCTTGTAGTGAAGTGAAGCCAAACTCAATAAATCTTATCTAAATACATGAACAAGTAGTCTATATACTGTAGATTTAATGTATCTCTGCTCTCCCTCCCTGTATTCCTCTTTAGAGTGCAACGGTTGATATAGAAGGGAAACTAAAACCTCCTGAGGTACATTATTGGTACACACATTGACTATCCAATGCGCTACTGCCTTGGTGTGGGGGACGATGGTTTATGCCAGTTATGCTGCGGTCTGCTCATGTTAAGAGGAATAGTGATAGGTAATGCAACCTGGTCAAATATTTTGTGGCTATTGAGTTAAAACGGCCAAACGATAATGTATGTGTATGTATATGTATATTATGCCTAGAATACTATTTTGATGTGTTTTTTATCCTTCTTTAATAATAAAAAAAAAAGTGGTCATTCACTCACACGTCTGTCAGCATGGCGTGGTCACTGGTGATTTTGGAGAAGTGGTTCTCCAGGATGGTGACGGTGCCGGTGAGAGCCACATGTCCACAGCCACAGAACAGGGCCACTCCAGAGAAGCACAGGATGGTGGCCACCAGCGACGCGTACGGGACTCCGCCCAAACACTTGATGCAGCACTCAAAGCAACCTGCCCACACACACACAGAGGGAGAGGAGGAATGTCAGATTAGTCAAGAAGTCGATATCGTCATTCATCACAGTCTCATCAAAGTAACAATTATCGTTAAATACATTATCTCCACCCACATCCTTCTAACAAGCTTTTGACAGTACAGCATAACATGAACTACCTTTGCCCTAAAAGGCCATATTCAGTCACTTGACTAAATACTAAATACATCCATATAAGGGGATTGTGATTCATTCGGTCGTGCACAGGACAGATAGCCAAATACAAGTACAGCAGCAAAGGACTATATTGTACAGTCGAGAGAAGTTTCAACTGAGAATTAAGTGAAGTGTTTAGTTGTTAAATAACCAACTATAGCAAATATCATTTCATTATTCACCAGAACTCATGACAACATGACAACACTGACTTTCCTTCCTTCTCTATGTGACTCATCTCCCACAGTAACTGTATCAACCGATACATCACAGAACATTGAGCACAAATAACCAACACACTCCCACCACCAGAAACCTAGCTAAGAATAGAGTGGTATGCTGTTTAATCAAACCTTCGAACTGTTGAGGCTCATTCTGGAGGTAGACTTTTTCCTCAATTGACATTGTTCAACACGCAGTCAGTGTGGGCATTTGGTGTGTGTGTGTGTGTGTGTGTGTGTGTGTGTGTGTTTATGTGTGGCTCTTCATCAACCGAATGAAAGACCACTAACGGTCCTCAGACAGGTCAGTAGGATGGGTGCCAGCCAAGGCATAATGGAAATCAATGGTAATTCATAATCAATGGTAATTCATAATGGCAAAATGAAGTGACCCAGATGACTCTGAGGTATCTATCTCCCCGACTGCATAATGGCTTATGGTACAGACTCACCACGGGGCAGCGCCTCTAGACGTAAACACGCCACAATGTGTTTCAAATCAGATCCACATGTTTGTCTGAGAGGATGTCGTATTTCAAACAGGAGGCTGAGATTTATAGCATGGCCCTGGTAAGAGACGGAGGTGCCCTTGGGAAAGCCCTACCTAATGTATGTTCCATGAAACTGAATGGATTCACTTTGATTCAGTCATGTGTTGAAAATAGGGGTACAGATGTAGTAACTGTTTTATGGTTGCACTGGATGTCGTGGCTGAGAGCGCTAACTGAATGGGAACATGACAAATGCACAGGCTTGATATCAGCACATCATTGTACAATGGTGCATATGCTAGAAGGTCTGGCTCTCTACTACTTCAATGCATGCATTTGATTTAGACACAAGGGCAAGCAGCGAAAACGCTTATCGAACTCCAAGCCTCTTGCACGAGGTGAAAATCCTGAAAGTTCGATAGTGTTTGTGCTCTTTCTCTATCATGACAAAGGAAATTAAAACAGATATATTAGTGCCAGGGCCAGCCTTTCAATAGTAGTATGGTCATCCCCACCCTTTGTGTAACACCGAGGGATAAAAACATTTTTGTCCCAGGGCTGGTGAATAGCAGTTGCCATGGCAGCATGTTAACCACAAGCCAGTGAGTGTGCCTGCGGCAGGGAGGCTAACTCATCCTTCATCACTGTCAGGTGTTTGTTGGTTTCACTTCACGTCCCGAAAAGTGACATTTCCCCTGAGCCTACCAACATTGTAGCAGACAGACAATTTCTGTAAACATCATCAACTCGTGATTGCAGTCACCCTCCCAACGTGTTGAATCATTGCTGATGGGGAGCGTGACAAAGATTTATCTGCATAACAAAATTCTTGTGTCAAACAGACTCTTGAGTGGCAGAGGCAATAACAACATTCACAGCCCTTCATTTGAAATTCAGTTGAGCACCATCGATTGTGTGACATGTGATGTTTGAAAGTAGTATGATTGTCTAGCTCATTAAGTGTCTGTTTGCTGTAAAAACCGGCCTACATCCACATCATATCGCTCATTAGGCTTACTATCTAATGCCAGATATCACACATCCTTCTCCGTCATGACATCATATGCCACTTTAATCTACATCATGACCTGAATGTGAAAATGTGCCTGAGCCATACAATACATATATTATATCATCACCTTCTTAAAATAATGGCTTAAGTCACTTTTGCGGAAAATTATGTTTTTGCTAAATATCATATATTCTAGATTTAGTTCAGTTTATTCCGTTTTTCGCAAAACTTGAAAATATGAAGGTGACGATATGCATTTGCATACAACCTGCTTTTAATCCTGAAGCTGCAGGGTGGTGATGCATATAGATCATGACCCTAGCCCATGACCCTGTTGGTCAAGCTGCAACATCAACATCTGTCATGCTGCTCTCACTAGGTCCAGTGAGAGAGAGAAACATGTACATTATATCAGCTTTTAAAGGCTACCAATCGGATTAATGGGCCAACCATGTGATTAGTGGCCCTAAACAGTAATGGCCTGCTTGCTATTTCAAGCCATTCACCGACGACCAGGGAAATGTGGGTTAAACAGTAAGTGTACTGTCGCCTAGTGTGCACTGTCATCTGAACTCTCTATCCCCTCAACATGGTCAGACAATTATACCTCTGAGTACTATTAAACAATGTGTCACACTCACACACACGCACACACACACACACACACACACACACACACACACACACACACACACACCATTGTGTGGAACAATGCTCCTTTTCTCTCCGTGGGGTAGCCTCGTGCCTCTGTTTAAGGTGTTATGTTTAATAAGCCTATAAATCGGAAGTGGTGTTTTCTCAGCTGAGGTGGCTATGCTGGCTGGTTGGTGGGCTCCTTCTCTGTCCTGCTGAACCAACACGGGCATGAGGACAGACCCATGGACATGGTTTAACTATTCACCACCGTCAACAATACTGCTCTATTCACATGGACTGTAAAGGCCTTATTCTTGGTGGATGGAAACTGGATGGATGGAAAAAACATCACCAAACTCCTACACACATCCTCACCAGTCCCACACAAAGAGCTATAGTAATGGTCGTTTTGGAGAAAACCGTCAAATTTCATCTTTGCATTATGGTGGCTTTTTGCTAATCTCATCTAAAGAGATTCATTCTGTGCGGTGGGGGAATAATATCCGGGATTGATTGTAGATTTCACATGTTGCAGGCAGCCTGAGTGATATCCTGTTGTGTTATCCCAGTGGTATGCTGCGAGCCCAATCTCTCAAACACACAAACACAGTTAGTAGCAGACATTCCCTGTCGGAATCAATACTACATTACAAGAAACCAAGGGGTTCCAACTAAAAAACACTCAATTCAGTTTGCTCCTTTTACATGAAACATATCAGGTGGACTATAGTCAGAATCATAAGAGCTCTAAATGAGGTCTCTAGGCCCTCTAGACGGTTCCCAGCCCCAATCATTACTATTTACTCTAGTCTAAGCTTCTTTACTTTCCCATCCACCACTTACAAATTCCAACCTGGGGGTTACCAAAGTGGATATTATAAATGTTTCTTTTTTTTTCTCTAGAGGTCCAGGAAGTCCATGTGAGACAGTAGATGAATGATGAATGAATGAATGAATGGTCTTTATTGTCATTGCTACAGTACACGTACCAAACAACGAAATTTAGGAGGGGTGGCTCCCCTGGTGTTAGGAAAGAAGAAAAAAAAGAAAAGAAAAAAAAAAAAGAATGGTTGAATGGTGTGCTCTGTGATGAGTGATGTCCAGTATAAGGCAGAGTGGATGGATGGCATCTGTTTCTGGCTTTTCTAGTATAGGATATTACAGTCCTTCTTGGTTTCAGTAGTAATGTTCTCCTCCTCAAGGAGCTGTTGTTTACTCTCTGAATGACACATAGTCACACACAAGATGCTGCCTCCTGGCAGGCCCTGAATAGAGCGCTCCAAATGAAAATCACATTGGCTTTTTCCTCTTTGATGACTTTCACATGCTCCCGGGCCATGACTGATATCCTGGCTAAACCTCCAGTGCCTCCAGCACTCTCCACTCATCCCCTCCACGCATGAATGAGAGGGGGAAGGAGGTGTGTGTGTGTGTGTGTGTGTGTGTGGAAACAGGGAGGGGGTTGGAAAGAGAGAAAGAGAGAAAGACAGAGAGAGGGGGAGAGAGACAGAGAGAGACAGTCAGAGACAGACACACAGAGAGAGGGAGAGAGAGAGAGAGAGAGAGAGAGAGAGAGAGAGAGAGAGAGAGAGAGAGGGATGTGACAGCATAACAACTGTGACCAGCTGCAGTGACTCAGTGCCAAAACTGTGGAGCTCTCATTACTATGGTCATGCTACAGCATAGAGCTTCACTCTACTACAGCAGCATGCACAACCACAAGGACAGAGAGAGAGAGAGAGAGAGAGAGAGAGAGAGAGAGAGAGAGAGAGAGAGAGAGAGAGAGAGAGAGAGAGGGAGAGAGGGAGAGAGAGAGAGAGGGACAAAGAGGCAGTGTGTAGCCCCAGACTCTCCATCAAGCTGGGGTCTCAATGGGGAGAGCCATTCACAGCATCACTGGTCCAGAGCCCTGCTCTTCCGGCCTCTTATATTGGACTGGAGCACAGGGCCGGACAACCACAGAGCTCCATCCTGTCCTCCCAGCCACAATGGGCAGTGGAAGAGGTGGGTGGCAGCCACTTCACACTCCAGGAGCATCCTGTTGATCTGGGCTTCTCTCAACACAAACAGGAATCATCCACTGTGTCAATCAGATGGCTCATTAAGACCAACACGGGGGAGAGCATACTGTCCAGAGAGAGAGAAAGAGAGCGAGAGAGAGAGAGAGAGAGAGAGAGAGAGAGAGAGAGAGAGAGAGAGTGAAAGAGAGCGAGAGCGAGAGCGCAAGAGCAAGAAAAGGGGTGTTGAACTCTCAC
>NC_137677.1:53103351-53128351 GCF_963989245.1 Nansenia antarctica | reverse complement strand
AACCCATAAGTGACAGTAATGTCAACCTTATTGATAGTCAGAATTCAGCTCTTCTCATTTTGTTGGCTAGTTCTTATCGTGCCTTTCTGAATTCCTTTTCTTCCCGCTCTCTCCCAGGCCTAATAAGGCATTGTGTTATTCTGTGCATCAGCGGTTGACTGTTGTTTTAGCATAGATAGACCATCATAAATATGAAATGTTATGAAGCCGCAGATTTCTTTGTTGAATTACAGTTGCGTGAAATAAATTCAAATATCTGACATCTGTTGAAGACATCACATTCTCAACAAGACTGTACTGTAGAGTCAAGTTCTTGGAAGGCGATAAAAAAAAACTTAACGGAATGGCCCCAGTCGCCCTCACTGTGAGGTTAGTGCCCTTTTTTTTTTACGACAAGATTCATAACAATAACTGACTCCGTCTAACATTCCACACTCGAACCACAGCTCTCTATTTTCATAGTAGTCAAACCCCAAAGACTTCAGGGGAAATTCAAAGGGAGTCAATGACCCTTAGCTAGTGGTCTGAGAGGCCTAGATATGATAATGCATAGGTTTAAAAGTTCATGAATATGACATTAGCTAAGATCGATGAACGCTTTGTTGATCTTGCTGAGGGGCTTTTCAGGTTACAGGCACATAGCTTTATATGGAAACAACCTCAACACTGCCAAAAGAACTGAGCTCCCCCTGAAACATACAACCATAAACACTGGAGTCACAAAGCCTCGGCTAAAACACTCTGATTGGCTGAATGGCTGTGAGAACATCGGCCACTCCTAGGTGACAAAGCAGGGCGTCAGCATGAGCCCTGCATGCTCAGTCCCAGTGTTAAGACTGTGTGCCAGCCCTCTTGTCAAGGACACAATCTGAATGATGATGAAGCCCAGTCCAATGCAGGGAGCACCATTGTGGGTCAGTCATTATGGCGTGAGACTGGGCCTGAATGGTCTCTGAATGCTCACTCACCCGTGAAGACCTGCGCCCTGCCTGTGGCCCATACAGAGGAAAGAGTTTCTCATGGACCCAAGCCTGAGCCCCGGCACCACCATTCATACAGGCTACACACTAACAGGAGCAGAGACATCACCCTCACAGGGCCAGCTCCTGCCTCTTGCTACAGAGGAGTGGAGATTGGGTCAAGAAGGGGGTATATCACTTGGCATTACTGGCTGGGGGAATTCATGTTTGGGAGAGGTTAAGGCAGCGAAGTCACCCACTCATCCCAGTGAATGTTTTCATAAAACGTTAATTAATAAAAATAAAAAAAATAAGTAAAATGGGAACATCCTGTGTCCTGGATCTGACAGAGAGAAATTAAACAAAAGGTTTGGAATATAATATACTTTGGTGGACTTGACCTGTACTGTACCATAAAGCAAACTTTCTGTAGCTTGGTGACAATTAAGCATGTGACAACCTGTGAACTGTGTTGACCCACTTTGTGATAAAGTACTTCATAAGTCAATATGCTCTACATTTTTATGTTATGGTTGGCATGCTGCACCATGCCATTGATTTGTTCTTAAAAGCACTGATCCACATTAATTGGCCATTATGCAAAAGTCCATTCTCTTGTTTGTTGACCCATTTCCAGAATGTGGCTAAACAAGAACAAAAGCAGTTGAAATCCAATGTTGGAAATAAGTTCAGCTTGACATTAGCCTTTTCTGGTAACTGAGAAGTAGTTTGCAGAGCATGTAGGTCCATGTTTGACAACATCTGAGAAAAAAATGTCCTGGTTTTAAGTGAAGCAGACTTTGTAGAGGTCAGGGTGAGCCATGTTCAATAAGAACACAGATTCAAGTCTTTGCTTCCAACTAACAACAGGAGTCTAGCTAATGCTGCCCTGCCTTTCTTACAATGCCCTGATGCACTGTCCTTCGCCCTTGAACTTACCTCCTCTGAGGAAACTCCTTCTGTTTTATTGCTGAAAAACTGGATATGCCATTAAAGAAGAACTGTCTTCATTCATTATAGAGGAATACATGTCGAGAGGAGAAAACCACAGTGTGCATATTTGCAGTAATGACCCTATTACTTCTCCTTTGCTATGTCAGACTTAAGGCAATGGGCTTAGACAAATGTACGGCTTGCTGATAGCCATGATAGAAATACTATTTTAGTTTGAAATATTGATTATCTCTCCCTTCACGAAAACTATTGGAGTTTAAAAGTGACAGGCTGTAGCAACTGATTTGATCTGATGGAACCACATTGTAAACTACAATTACTAAATCAATGAATTGATTTATGAGAAAATAATATAAACACACTTCAGATTGAAGTCATGCTACATGAGGAGAATGTGTGCAACAGGGTTAATATGACTACATTTCCCGATTTACTGGAAGATCCCAGATCCACAACATCATTTGCTTTAATTTTGTAATTTAATGTTGTTTACACTTTATAACAGCACCCTTTGAATGTTGATCAAAAACCCATGGAATACGCACAAACTCCATCAGATGTTGAAGAGAGCACTTGAGAGGCCACCGTTTGATAGAATATCTTGGAGTACTATGACCTCTTGAAACAAACCACAGGGTGATTGTGTGGCCCATGTGTGTCTTCACGCATACCAACACATTGCCTTAAGAGTCCGTCAACTTGCAGGAGAAAGTTATTTACACCCATTCCAGTCATTGGATAGTTTCAGAGTAAAAACCTTAGCTACTATTCGTTTTCAAACCTCATGTCTTCTAAAGAGACTCACATAGTGGTCCCTCTGGTAGGAATTCCCTCCCAAGTGTAATTGCTAGTGTTTGACCAAAAAAGCCCCTGGACCTCTGACTCAGCTCTTCTCTAATTGCATGTTTGTGTTGCTGTCGTTGTGGTTCTGGAAGAGGAGCTACACTCGAGGATGCCTGGCAACCATGCTTCCCCTCTCATGTGACTTCACACCCCCAGTGCTGGCACCTCCACGGCAGCTGTGGGATTGGCAGCCGTGTCAGGCAGTGAGCAGGGGGAGAGAGAGGAGCCCAGATGCTTCATATTACCATGCTCCCTGGTCCACCTTGGAAACTGCCACCTGGCTTGGGGAGCATTGGTTGGGCAGAACACTGATGGGAAGATGGACCTACGTATGAAGTCCTTCAGTGTCTGCACTTGGAGCCAGGAGAGCAAGGCTAGGGCAGAATTGTGTATGGAAACAACAGATATTACATAGAGCTTTGGACTAATACACTTGTTTCCAGACAAAAAGATTCTATCTTGGCTCTTCAAGTCCATGGGCTCCTTGCCATTCTTCAGTGGAACATAAGACTGACCTACTTTCTATTCTCTTCTCAAAGTAAAAAGAGGGATATTTAACTGCCTTTAGTCTGGATAAGGCTCCTGAGTCTTTGTGGTAAACCATACTTATCAAGTCAATAAGTATGCCTAAAGGTATGCAAGTATCCACTCCAAGACCAGTTTAGATGACATTAGACCATACTACTTCAATGTACTGTATGTGTGGGTATAGTTTTTTCAGAACTCTAACCAAGACTCAAGTTTCCCAAGAAAATAAGGGCTACTACAAAAATGTAATAAATCAAGACAAAGCACATCTCTATTGCTCACATGGGTAAATGCAGCTCATTCAATAATTCTTCTGGAATAAAAGAACCCACTTAAAGAGCATTAAGAATGACACTTTCCACTCCACAGGCGAGCATTGGTTCCTTCCTCTGTCTAGTATATTCCATCTTCTTCTGAATGGGAATCATTTAGAGTGGTGATGGAGGGCTCTTTCTAGGCAAAAGGCAATGGGTTTACTTACACTTACTGTACTCTTAAAAGCAACTGGTAAAGTCCTCGCTGTTTCTATTCAATAATAACAAACAACTGTACTTCAACTTCACATACAAAAATAACAGTAATAATGGTGTTATAATGTCTATGCATACAGCAATGGCTCTTGTCCTTTAAAGACATTAGCACTACAGGTAACAACCCCCGATATTTTAAGGCATGAAACAATCCCCTGGGGAAAAGATATCCGTCTAATCTGACTCAATCTGTCCTCTCCACACTCTATCTCACTGGAGAGAGGAGCACATTCACACATCACAGCCCTGATAATGAAGCTCTCTGTGATGACAAACCATAATGGACAGAAACTTAGATTGCATCAGCTTGTCCAACTGATCATAGAACACCCATTAAGTCCATCTGAAATGTATGCAGTTCAGTTGAGCTGGACTGTATCAAGGATAAAATACAGTCTCACCCAAGTAAACGTAATCTCTTAAATACGATGTCCATCATCATAAGCCTTTTTATATTTAGCTCAGCACAAGGTTCACAGGTTCAAATGTGCTTGTGTCCTGCTCCGTGTATCATCATCATTTTCCTGAATGACACAATTAGAAGTACTTAACAATAAACACCAAAGTGACTGGCCATTTGCATTAGAAATTAGAAATGTGAATACTGTATCAGTGGACCCTTGAATACTTGTCTGTGGTTATCCTGCCCTTTGTTCTGTTTCTCACGTCTCAGTACAGCTGAATGTCCTTCAGGCAAAGAGAGACATAAACATGACATTGTTACCCAGCCATGTGAATAACCTCAGACCTGAGAAATCAACTGTGTCATACACAACGCATATTCATTAGTAAGAACAGCTGCTCCTATAGAATTCGTTGGAAAAGTGCCTGAATTTAATTAGTTGGTCCCTCATTAGCTATGAGTGTCAGCAGGGACAACACTGTATGATCATTCCATTGCAATAAGTAAGCATGTTTTTCACTGGGGTTTAATGGCAGTGTGAAACCCATTGAAGTAAGCATGGACACATCCAATCTTCCATGTTCTGAATTAGGTAGGACATAATATTATGCCTACGATGTAGTGATTTATTAACCGAAAGAAGGCATCTTCAGGACTAGTTTCTAATGAGACTAGAATCACTTCCAAGAAGTTCCCACGCTACAGCTGCTGTGATTGTGAATAGCATTATGTTTGAGGAGGTCTTTTACTTGTCACACAGGGCACAGACATAGGGCACAGACTTTAACGCACGCGCACACACACACACACACACACACACACACACAATGGAGACATAATGAAAAACAGAGACGTGGAGACGAGACTCTCAGGCTAATCTTGGGGGCTTCCCATGACCATCTCCCATCCCCCTTCCCACCACCCTTCTCTCTCCCAGCTGCTGGGAGCTCTTTCTCTGAGGCTCTGCATCGGTAGCCCCATTGTCTCCAACCTCACGCTGCCAACCTCTAACCCCTGACCCTGCAGTTTACCCTCTTCTAGTCCTCCAGCTCTGAGCTCCCAGCCCTCTTTAGGATGAGGGACCTCCTCCTCCATTCAGGCCAACCTGGCCTCTCCACAGGCCAGCCAGCTAAAGAAAGTGTCAGGATTCATCGCCAGAGCTATGACAACAGAGCAGCCGACAGGCAGCTCGCTTTAATGCCTTTGTCCTGGCACGCACACTCCTCTGGGTTAGCTATGAGCTTTGGCTACATCCTGGAGCTGGATCCTGGAAGGACAAAGACTAGCCCTGCAACCTGAACTTGGCATTTCCACCCTGACATGGGTGGACACAGACAGGGCTGTTAGGGAACAGCATGTGGTGTGTTGCCCACTTATTAATTATGTCTCGTCTCATTCTATCTAAGAGGTAATGCTGAGACATTGGTGTCATGCGGTGGAGCTTGAAATGTATCTATTTGATATAGTATTTGATTGTTACATTGACCTGTAAGAGAGTAGGTCATGCATGTATTCTACAAACATAGAGGAAGAGATAGCAGTGACAGCTGACATAGACTGTAATGCCTTGCTTGTCTACCATTACTGTACAGTGTAACTCGGTTGAGAGACCGTGGATGACCCAGTTCTGCTTACATCAGCCTATACCCTCTTGCTCAGAGTGCATATAGAATTATAACATTCTTATCCTTATAAGACATAACATGGCAGAGGACCATTCTATCCACAATCATGAACACTTAAGTATGTTCAAAGCTATCACGGTGCTTGTTTAAAACATGGCTTCATGAAAGGACAGATAATAGTATATCCAAAACTGAATTCCTAGTGTCCTCCTTCCACTCCATAAAATGGCTCTCTCCCACTATTGAACAGCAACCTAAAATTAGCCCAGCTCATGCCTCTGACAGTGCGTACTTTAATATGTCCTGAAGCCGTGTTATTCCTCATTACATTCAACCCCGTCATGAACCACACACCAAAAACACACACCGAGACAACCCCTCAGTTCTACTGCCAAGTCTTGATCCACATATAAAAAAACAAAGCAACAAAAAACATATTTGTTATTATGTTTTCAGAAACTAAATGGTTGGCCAGCAGTCTTAAAATGGCTTTGGGTTTAGCTTAAATCAAACCAGCTTTGAACATAGTTATGCCAGTAGATGATAAACACACACTGAACGTCTTAGACTATTCATAAAGCAGAAAGTATGGCACGGGGAGAAGGGAAACACTGAATCACACTACTCAAGAACATCTGGGTAATAATGTCCACCATTCCCAGTGAGGTTCTACAAAGCTCTATTAATTGGTCCCAACTCTGTGAGGGTAACAACAGTGAAGCAGGAAGCTAGTTTTTCGTTAGGCTCCAGATGTTCTACCTCCTTCACAGCATTATTCTCCTATCTCAGCTGGCCACTCTATTGTTACAGCATTAGTTTTTCATAGAGCCGAGGTCAAACGTTAAAATGACTTGTGAGACCTCACAGCAGTGTACATATCAAACAGTATCGCTCACTCCTCTCCTCTGGTCTTTTGTGCCTAGTTATGGGGTCAAGTTATTTCTCAGACAGGAACATCTGGGATTTCCTCTCCCCTCCAGCTCTTGCTCATTGGAATTCTCTCAGCACCAGGACTTTGCAGTGTTCCCACTACCCTATACCTTCTCATTTCCTCACAAATTATACAAAAGCCTTGGCTTATATTGTACCCGTAAGTACACAGCGGATGCTTAACACAAGCAAAGCTATATTTTGGCCAATTATTAATGAATAATCATCATACCACCAGCTCATGTCCATCTTTCAACATTTCTTATGTTTGTGTTGAGCACTTTTCAAAGGTCGATTATCGATCTACACAGTTCCTGAGTGGGTTAGAAACTATTTTGTTTTCAAACTTGATTCACTTTCTCAATTCGCAAGCAGTCAATGTGGCAAAAACACTCCCTTGACACGCAAGCTACTGGGTTTCCTGCAGCTGTCGCTTTGTCCGGAAAAATACTCAGCTATTCCAGATATTTTCATCTGCTTGGCAGAGAGGCCTTACATGCCTATTAAGTCCCTCTCTGGAGGATGCAAGGTAGACAATGCCAGTTTCTCTTGGAAACCTCATTAGTCTGGAGGATCATTGGGAGCAGAACAGTGTGTGACCAACATGGTCGACGATGCCCTAAGACACTGGTTCGAGAGAGTCACATGCATTTGAATCACCATAATCTGGGAGAGGATGAGTCATATACAAATGATGTCACATCGAAGATGTGCTAAGAATACTCTTAATCCAAAAGCCAAATGAGCAATAATAACACAATGGCCTTTGTAACCAACTTGTCACTAAAAATGGCCTGAACAGAAATAGCTTTATAACAGGATATTGGTTAATCTAATTATCGTCATTTTTACAGCTGCTGCTGTCTGGAATAAGTTATACACAGAGTAGGAACTTACAGTATGTACTAAAAATGACATGCTTGATTGTATTTAATAGCATGAGCATTTAAAATATTGTTCTATGCTGTTCAACCTCAATGAAACTTCTCTTTTTATGAGTGTCTAACCAGACAATAGTATTCAAGAGCATTCGAGATGGCCCCATTACAGTAACACAAGCATATTCCATGACAATTCCATAATCACCATGCATCCACACAGCTGTGTTACAGGTTTACCAGACACTCATGTCTATGGGCTTGTTGAGGCCATACCAGATCTTCAACAGGCGTTCTTTTCATGAAGGCCAAGACAATGTTGGAGAGGGAGAAGGTTACTAGGGTTTGCATTTAAAAGTCTGCTCGATACATCTTGAGTGTAGCCTTTTGGATGCATGTGAATGGTTTGAGGCTGTCCAGTATGGCTCTTCATAATGCTGAAAAGTTTTTCATTGGTGCATTGGGGAAGCCCAGATGCCTTTGTCTTATGGTTGTTTAGCAGCAGCGTAAAAGGAGCCAGAGGACAAAGAGCTATCTGTGGAAGGTTGAATATGCTCTGTGGGCACACAGCCAACAGCTCAATCCTACAGTCCTCCACTACACTCCCACAGTTCAAAAGCAGCCTAATGTATTCTGAGTGTATTCTCAGGCCACTCTGCAGACGACCTTGCAGGGGATTAGCTTGTAGCATCAACAACTTATATACTTAATTCCTCTACTGCTCTACCAGCCAAACTAAAACTAGATAGAAACTTTCTCTATCATAAGGGGGAGGATGCCAAATATACTGCAGTCAACTTCAACTGCATCAATTGAAAGCCAAACAGATCAAGATTAGAAAATGGAAAAGGTTCAAGCAATAATAATACAGACATGAACCATGGTATGCTGGAAGAGAAATTGTTCTAATGTCCCCCCTTTCCTCAAGTCAAGGTGAGTTATCCCTGATGACAACCCATTGCTGGCAGTGAACTCCCTATAAAGTGCTTGGCAGTGATCCTTTTCAGGCTCATGTTCAAATATTAGGTGAAAGATTGGGTCTCTTCCACTTAGTCCTTCTCAATTGAATTATCTGCCTTTCTCTGTCCTGTACAGAACACATGAGATGGCATAGTGTAGCATGCTGCTCTGAGGCTAACCCTAACCCTAAAAATCTAAAGAATGTCTTTATCTTGTTAATTGCACCATCCTTGCTGCCTCCATCTCACCCTCTGACCTACTCTAATCCTCTAGCCCAGATCCTGGCCTAGTGGGAGAGGCGTGGCCTCAGATGCCCAAGGCATAATGATGTCGCAAGTCTTGCCTCTACCCCCTGGCAGTGCCAACTGGATATCATACGGAGCAATTACATCAAGCAACACTTTTTAGTCCTGTGTTGTGTGTGTTATGATCCGTTTGTTTGTTTACCAAAGCTTGGCGATAGAAATGGGTCAACCTGGAAAAAGACATTGATCTAATCGATATCGTCCTGATGTGTTACACGGAGAGAGTGTATCCAAAGGTAAATGGTGTTTTGGTGTCATGGAAAATGTGTCTCGTCAATGTTGTGTAATTTGAACTGGGTGGCATCAAAGCATGCAATTCAGTGCTTGTTCAATGAGGGGATGTGAATACACATCAGCAGTGGGTCTGTGGCCCTCTGCTTGATTGTCCAATCCATTATTTCACCCAGGCCTTCTGGATGTTTGTGTGGAACACACATTCTATGCTGAACAATACCTTTGACACAGACTGTTTTCCCCAGACGGCCGGGTATGACAAATATCCCCTATCCCCTCAGCTAGCAGCATTGCAAACATGCAGAGTATCTGAAGCCACTTTCAGACAAATAGCATGTCTATGTTATAAGGAAAATTGTCAGCACGTATAAGATTGTTCAAATGAATTAACGTGTCCATGTTAGTTTTCTAATTGGTCAAAATGTGCAATGAGTTTTCTGTAGGCTAGGTTCCAGGTGACGTTCTTCAGTTACATTAAGTGGGATTCAGGACATCTAGCCGACAAAGAAATAACATAGATTAGATTATTGCAGTATCTTAAAAGCCCTGGAAACAAGCCCAACAAAAACTCAAGTTCAAGGTGTGGCTTTAGAATTACTGACTGTTTTAATACTGAACAATCTGGGAGGCTGCACTCATTTACATATCCGGGACATTTTTAGTTATTCAAATTTCATCCTGTTTCCACCATGTGGTAATGTGACAATTCTCTAACGAGGGTGAACTGAGAGGTCAGGCTGCTGAAACCCCCCTACTGTGGGACAGTGAATAGGCCCTTAATAAAAGTGAGGGGGGCGGGCCATGCTTGAGCAAGCATTCCCACTCAGGAACTTCTATTCCTATGATTTCATATCACAATACACAATGGGCCTCTTTGTAATCCAAGGACTTGTTAAACTCAACAAATTAACATTGAGCGCTTGAACTGAGCCACAATGTTGGTGGCGGCAGGCAATCAACCATCAGAGCAGTGAAGACAGAGGGGAGTGGACAGGAGAGCTGTGAGAGAGTGGAGAGAAGAGAGAAGAGGAGAGAGGAAAATAGGAGAGGAGGTAGAAGGACAGCAGAGGTGGAAAGGAGGTGTGAGGGGGAGAGAACACAGTGGAGAAGAGAGAACATTGATAAAATAGCAGAGGTCCTTTGATTGGGATAAGTGGTTTCACTTTGTCACTACAGGGATTCTCTGGGAGGATGGGCCTCATCTGCAGCTTAATTGTCAAAGAGAGTTAGTCAGATCTTCTGCCAAATGGAGAGAGGCCCAGAAATCATTCAATTACGACAAATACTTAATTACTCTGGATATGCAGCATGTTTAACGGCTGTAAACCCATATAGGAAGAGACTGACATTCGGGAATTATTACAGAGGTGTTCTACCTCTGTGTGACACGTTCTAGTGTTTTGGTCCGCATGTCGGCAACCAATCAAAATGTTCAGACTTTTATTTTGAAACATGGAACTACGTTTTAACATTGTTGAGAATCACAACACAAACTCGTTAGTCAAGCCAAAATACTGCAACGCAATGGATTCGGTGAGTAATCCCCACCACTACCTAGTTAACCATAACACTACTTTACATTGTTAGCAGGCTCACAAAACAAGCTGTGTTAGTTGACTAGCGATGTCAACATGATGATTTTCAACAATGTGGAAAATGTATTCACATTTTTCAAAAGAAAAGTCTGAACATTACATCGGATGCCGACATGCGGACCAAAACACTAGGACGTGTCCCATATGTGGAGGAAAGAGGGCAATATTGTGGTTGATGGAACTTCAAAAACACATGGTTGAATCACTGGTTCAGTACATGTGCTGTTATATCACCATGAATGAATGATGGAATGAAATAGGTCAAATGAATTTCAGGCAAGTCGAACCGGTAGAGCAGCAATAGCACAGATCAAACAATCTATCTACATCATACATCTCTGCAATTATTCATGTTGTCCTTTGGTACTCTTTCATCATGTAGTAGAGTGCACTTGGCAACAGCTGTGCGGTCCTACACATGACCTCAGCTAAGATCACCTTGAGTAAACTCAAAACATGGGAAACATTATCTCACCCTCTCTGTTATGGCTCAGACATCAGTTGACAAGTCACTGATTCTGAGTAAAAACACTCTTCTATTGGCATGACAACCACAGTCATGGCCCTTTCCCCTCCTCTAGATCAGGATGCAGGGTCACGACACAGGCCTCTCTGTACTGTATGTCTCTCTCTCTGCCACAGAGTGCCACTTGAGTGGGACAAAAACAATCTCTGACACTCTCCAGACATCCTACAGCGCAGATGGTGCATAAAGACCACAGAGTAGATTTCAAACAACATACGGAACGCTACTACTCATGTTTCACAGCCACATTCATCAAACAGTATATCGTTTCAACATAGTAGTGACAACAAAATGTCTGTCTCTCTTGAAATTATGTGTTGAAATTACAGTCCATCGGTATGCAATGGAGGCACCAGGGGAGTGTACACCATTTAACAAAAATGATGTCAGGAGGACCAGGTCCACCCATAAACCATGAGTAATAAAGATAAGCAAATCAAATCAGAACAGAACACAACAGAACAAACCCATGAGATATTTAATCAAATAAGAAATGACATTATTTATTCTGGTGATGACATTTCTCTTTCTCAAATTACTCCTAAAGGCAATGTTGAGTCACTCTTTCCAGAAGAGCATTGTGTTGTCAGTCCTGTACCAAACTGTCTGTAAACAGTGGGGGGAAAGTGTTTTTAGAGTAGAGGGTTCAAGACTTTCCGTGGGGGGGGAAACCATTTTTCTCTTCTCCCCGGCTCTACATGGAACAGAGAGGAACTGTTATGGAGTCAAGTCCATAATTTGCTGTATTTGATTAGTCTTAACTCTAGGAGTCACAAGACAGCTCTAAATGTTAACCAGCATACTGTATAATTCAATTGTCTCTACAAAAGAGAAATTGACAGGCTAGTAACTTTCCGCAAGGCATACCCCCATCTCTCCTTACAGAACATCTTTAAAACAGCCATGTAAAATTAAGTTTTTAGGCAATACCAGAAATGGTATGGTATAGAAGCCTTATGTACATACTAATGAAACACTAGCTACTCCATGCAGTGCCAAAAACAAGTTCTCGAATATATACTCTCTAGTCTAGTGTAACAATATTGCCGGGGCCTCTCAGAACAAAATTGTGACAACTGGAATGAGTGATCATCATGTCATCATCACATGTACTGCAAAACAGTGATCCTCTCTCAGTTATAGTATACTTTGTAACTGATTTATTATGGGACCATTTAGTTCAGATCCATACATAGTACTGAGACCACAATCTGCTACAATCTGCAAAGCAACAGAGGCGTGTGAGTGGGCAGGGGATTTGCACTGAGTAGATGTTGGAAGGACATTGGGGACATCTAACTCCGCGCTGCTCCTCACTTTGAATTTCAGTGGTCAAGTCAGAGCTAAGCATTCTCACACATCCTCAGCATATGCCCTGTTAAACTGTAACCAATGACGCATTGGAGAAACACTGGAAAACATCTTAAATATGGAGCCTACCCCAGGTGGAGGCCACCCGCAAATCAGTTTAGACAGTTATCAGTTATATAACTTTAGAGAGGCTAGCATCAGTTCTCATTCTGAAATATGGCTTCAAGACATCCTGTTTGTTTTGGACTGCAGTCATCGGTTTCTATAGACATGCAAAAATTCTTGTCTTAATCTGCAACAGAGCCTGCCACATTATTTATTTCCTTGCAGGATGGCTTGCAACAAATATCCAAAAACAGCTGTGAGACATCCCTACCAATTGACTCATACAAAACAAGAAGATTCAAATACCTACTGGAGATCCGCCACTGTAGTTGCGATGATGGAATCATCACATCTTAACTACTGTAATGTAACAGGCATAAGAAAAGCTCAGACATAGCGACAAAACATGTCTATATACAGGGCGCTCATTACTAGTCTCAATGGTCTGTTTAAGAGAATGAATATCTACATTTCCTCCATCCAACTCATTCCCATCCCGCCTGGGGGAGCTGTTGTTTTAGGTTCCTACGGGGAGCATTTGAATATGAACAGAGTCTTAGCAAGTAGACAATACACAATGGTCAATTGCAATGCAGGGCAATATCCACCAAGCAAGGGAGATACGGTATAAGGGGCCACAATGTGTTAGTTCACAGGGTGTCTACTCTGCAACTTGCAATTCAGTGAACTTCCCTCTGCATTAACAGCCACTGAAGTCGCACAAAGGATTGGGGGCCAAATTAGGAGCACAAAGACGCTACTGTGGGAGCCTCAGAGGGAATTAATGAAGGCTAATACACATTCTCACACTGTCAGTGTTCTCTCCCCTAGCCTCAGCTGCACCATTGCAAATCAACAGGCTGTCTGTGAGAGCTCCACTCCATTCGTTTTCTTCGAAGCCATCTCTGTGAGAAGCATGGATCAGTTCACTCATGAGAGGACCGTCCTTCACCTGTTTACAACACAGTGGCAGAGCCAGAGACAGTAAACAATGCAGCGTTTACCGTCAAGGGACACAACAACATGTTTCTGCACTGATGAGTATTTGTCTAGTCCCCCCCAAACATATGAGGGATTGTGCGTTATTATGATATGATTATGAATATAAAAGATAATGTCAAGATTTCAAGTTTAATTGAAAGTATGCAGGCAGCTGAACACTCTTCGTCTACACTGTCCCATCTGGCCAACAGCCTCATACTGCCCCAAAGCTCATAAATCTGCTGGGATCCTTGAAGAAGCGCTGAACATCCGTGGCATTGGCTCCTCACTCCTCAGGGTGGGAACACAGATGGCCAACACTTGGGACATGGGAATTTCTCCCATTACAACTCCCAGTTCAGCCCCTCACACCGCAACACAAACCCAGTCTGCGATAGAGTGCAATGATGGAGGGTGTAGTTTACAAAGTCCATAGTTCATAGGGAGTATATCAGTCCTTGACTTTCCAAAGACATGTTTGCACCAGGAGGTTGCAGAGATCCAGCTGCTGAACAACCCATCAAATAGGAGTTCAGTCCGAGACCCATTATACAGTATCATTCCATAGATGTTTTTATTTAGAAAACAACAAAAGTTTGGAGAAAAAAAAAACTCACTGTCAATCTACTCTCTCAACTCACAAAAACATTGGTGACAGCTGAATGCATTAATTGTATGGTAGCCTACATATATCCAGATGTGATTTACTCTGTGCACAGAATACATTGAACAGCTATCAATAACGCAAAGATCCATAGAAACCACCACACTGAGACACGTCTGTCCAATCGATCAACTCGATAGTAGACTTAAGACTCTATTACCTTGTCTGACAAATCAATCAACTGTTGCTAAACATTGTATCTCCGTACAAAATCAATGCATGCAGGTATCGAGCTCTTGATAAAAGTTGGCATTATCAACATAGATTTGTGACAAATAAGCAGTGTACTAAGTTATTTGTACTGCTGAGACAGGAGTTAATGCTGATCGCAGTGCCTATCACTGCTCAGCCCAAGTCCGCCTGACAGGGAAATCCTACTTATCTCTAATCGCGTTCCACGACTTCAACACACACACACACACACACACAAGAAACCGGGTCAGATAAAAATACATTGAGTGGAAAAGCAATTTGAACATGTTAAAATGCACTAAGCATAGAAAATGCCATTGTTGCGAAAACAATCAACAGACATGGAATGATGGAAACATACCCAACCAAACTGCAAAATGTCAGTTGAGTCTCAAATTCTCAAAGTCAAAAGACAGACATTCATAGTTGAAAGTTAAATATTTGATGTAGAAACGTACCCATTGTTTAGTTTCCCAGTTTCCGAAGTTGAGGGTTGTGTTGAAAGTTCAGCTAACGGGGATGTTGCGTCCGGGGATGCAGAGAGTCGCTACTGCGCTCTGTCCCGTTTGGAGACGGGCTGGGTGACGTCACCGCCGCGGGGATTACAGCTGCTGGGAGGAGGACAGAGCGCTTATAGTTGGGCCCCTCACCCAACACTAAAAAAGTTTAACTGGTCGCTCAACCTAAAGATACTTTACCGTGAAACACTCGTTCAGCCCTGTTAGGCAGTGCGCACAAATTATTCTGGCAGGCCAGATAAAGGACAGTGGTCTAAAAGGTCTCTCATTGTTGGAGAAGAAAACCGTGGTTACATTTTCTACTCAACACCTTTGTCAAGATGTTTTGAGGGAAATTGTAGTCTTAACTATTGAAATAATATAACATCAAGTCATACTGAAAAAATATGGTCAACAGAAGCATGAAGCATTTCACAATGCAAGGTGAGTCAATGCTGCTCAATACCACAAGTATGCTGCCTACCTCAGGAGCCTCCAGTAATCCAATGTTTTGGATAAGACCTTATGAGGTTGGTAAGTTGTTGTCCTTTGCAAGAGGGTCAACAAGGGACCAATGACAGATCACTACAGACAGGGACGCGGGAAGGGGGGTGCTGAGGGTGCTGCAGCACCCCCTAGCGGCAGGCAGAAGGAGCTCCTCCTGCCTGAATTTTAAAAATAAAAATATTATTCAAACAATAATTTAAAACAATATAATAACTATTGTTGCTTTTGGGAATACAAATAAATGTGTTTTTTGTAATAAATGTAAAAATGTGTTTGTTAGTTTTAATGTTAGTGATCACATGGTCATATCTTGCTAGGGAATCTGTGAGTTCTTTAGCAAAAATGCTAAATCAGCCAGAACAATTGAAGTGGAGTTGGAAGAAGATGCTGAGCTTAACAACACTCCCATTAATGCTCTACTGTCGGACGTTGTTGAGAAAAAGCAACAGACGGCCAGAAACGTATTAGAACTGATATTCAGATCCATCCGATTCTTCGGCAGCGAAGGGCTTCCGTTAAGAGGCAATAACAATCGACATGGAGTGCTGTCTGTAATAATGGTCAACATCATGTTTGTGGACATTGTGGGACACTGTGAACTGAGTGGAAATTACTGTAAAATTCCAACACATTGTTGGTAAAATATTGAACGTTACGTCTTTGTAGTGTGTAGGTGCGTGCGTGCTTAACTATTATTGCCCGTGCATTGGGGCCCGTCGTTATGCCACTGTGTGCGTGTGAGCGAACGAGCAATCAGCGAGAGGTAGGGAGGGAGGGAGGGAGAGAAATCGTTATAATTTTTTCCCTGGCAATTTTTTTCCCTGTAGCGTATATAGACAGCACCTCAGCACCCCCAGTCAAAATACCTTCCCGCGTGCCTGACTACAGATCAGGGCTAGTCTCACAGCTGCTACGTCAGTGAAATCAACACTGTACTGTCTCTGAATTTAATCTAAATAAAACGTCTACGGTCTAATCGTCATACAGAAAAGAACACACATTTCTATGAAGTTAACGATGGTTACACACAATTATTATTATTTTTTAAATTAGATTGGATTGTCTCTCTTGTAATATTATGAAGCCAGTAAACTGCCAGTATTTCCCTTCAGCCTGAGTGCTGGGGTGAATTCCAATCCCTCTGATTCTCACAAAGCAGGGGCCGCTCAGGGTACCTAAACAATGCCAATCACCATCGATCCAGTGCATTGGTATCCGGTATCCAAGGAGGCCCAGGCTCTGTCCAGTCCCAGTCTTTTCACTGACAGCCAAATGGCTCCTCTCAATGGAGCTTCATGGTCAAGTAGGGTTTCCACCCAACACGACAGGGACAATAGCAGGCGATAGAAAAAGCAAGAATTGGAAACCAAATATCATTTTGAGTTAGAGATGGAAAAACTAACTCAACTGGATGTTATAAAAAAGAAGAAGAGAATATTGTGGATTGGTTGCCATTGCGAATCAGAGATTGAGAAATTGAATCTACAATGTGTGTGTGTGTGTGTGTGTGTGTGTGTGTGTGTGTGTGTGTGTGTGTGTGTGTGTGTGTGTGTGTGTGTGTGCTCTTGCCGGTTTACTGACAGACCAAAACTATGGGGTTTGACATGCTTAGAGGAAGAGAAGAGTGAAATAGATACAAATATAACTGCAAGCAGCAATGGGTCGTGTTCCTACAGATATGCCCCCATAACCATAAATTGGGTGAGATTGACAGACACGGGGTAGACCTACAGACAGGTTGTAGATTGACAGATACGGGGTAGACCTACAGACAGGGGAGTAGACCACTCACCTAATATGGACCAAGTTGAACTCATGATATACTAAGCTATGATATTATGAAGTACCCTATGACCACAGGCCTGTAAGGTACCAGTCACCTAATTATGGCCTGATATACGGCCAGTTCGAGGAAGAGTCCTGGTCGTCCCAAACTTCTTCCATTTAAGGATTATGGAGGCCACTGTGCTCTTAGGAACCTTAAGTGTAACATAATTTTTTGTTGTAGCCTTGGCCAGATCTGTGCCTTGCCACAATTCTGTCTCTCAGCTCTTCAGTCAGTTCCTTCGACATCATGATTCTCATTTGCTCTGACTTTACACTGTGAGCTGTAAGGTCTTATATTGACAGGTGTGTGCTTTTCCTAATCAAGTCCAATCAATATAATTAAGCACAGCTGGACTCCAATGAAGGTGTAGGCCCATCTCAAGGATGATCAGAAGAATTGGACAGCACCTGAGTTAAATATACAAGTGTCACAGCAAAGGGTCTGAATACTTATGGCCATGTGATATTTCAGTGTTTATTTTGTAATAAATCTGCAAACATTTCTACAAGTCTGTGTTTTTCTGACAATATTGTGTGCTGTGAGTGCATGAACGAGGAAAAAATGAAATTAATTGATTTTAGCAAATGGCTGCACTATGACAAAGAGTGAAAAATGTAAGGGGGTCTGAATACTTTCCGAACCCACTGTACATAGGCTACTATGCTATGATGATAATATACACTAAGGGTAAATATGAAAATGCATTGTGGATTAACCTTCCCCAGTTAATGACCATGTTGTATAGTTTATGTCAAGCATTTCACTACTTGTAATGTGCTTACACTATATTCTATAGCAAGCCTAGCATAGTATGCCAACCCCATCTGACTGAATCAGGTAAAGCGGTCATGAGAAGATGCGTTTTAAGTGTCAAGTGCTATATTAACATTAGCCTTAGCTTTTAGCCAACATGGTCAAATTTCAAAGGCCTGTTTTTTGAGGACAGAGGTTGCACGTCACAATTAGCTAGCTATGTTTTCTGTCCAGCCTTTTCAATTTGAACCCGAGCGCAACGAGGAGGACAGCAGAGAAGACATTACACAAAATGTTGATCAAAATGAATCATGGTAATTATTTCTGCCATTGTTACTGATGCTCTTTAGTTGTGGCATGCACATTTATAGTATTTTTGGTCAGGGACTTTACCTAGCAGAGCAAAATCTATGAGAATTTGAAAATGATGGCCCAATTACTTTTTGTTTTCATATCATTTTCTCCGCCATCTTGACATGGATCTCTTATCCTTGAACACCCTATAGAGAGACGTGCACCACGCATGTTCTTATGCAATGTTGTACCAATCAGACTTACAGTTGATTTTAAGTGAAGTTTTATAAGTTTGGCCAAATTTTGCACCTGCAGAAAAATCCATCATGGCGGACCTTATGGGTTCTTGAGGCAAATATGTTCCCCAAGAGGAAAGTACCAATAGGTACCAAGTTTCATACATTTTCATCCATTTGGTTTATCATTTTCGTTAGCTATCTCGAAGCATGACGTACAGAAAATGTAAACAGTTGGAGGCGCTATAATGTAAACGGTTGGGAGAGCAAAGAACATGGCGGCCGTATCCCAAGCTTAATTGCATTGTACCCCATTTCGACTGAAATCCTATTTATTCCTACGACCATTTGCTCTGAATGGGGACATTTCAAAATCTATCCCATGTTGTAATACGTAGTAATTACTCATGAGGTCCGTTATAGCACTTGTGTTTATTGATTCCACCATATTAATTCCGACTCTCGTTCCTTGGTCTCGCGGGAATAGCCTACATCTAACCTACGGTAAATAGTTTGGTACAGTCTTATCCTGTATCACATATCAGGATGTTACAAAGTTTGACACCTCAAATAACTTTAAAATGTGTAGACTGACACCTTTTAAATAACTTTCATTCAACGTTTTGATAGTAGCCTATTTAGACTTTTTAAACATTTACATTGCATGAACGAACATGGGCATGCCAATCCCCCCCCCAAAAAAAGGAATAAGGAAAATGTCATTATTATTCCAGACCTTGAACTTCAAATTACCCTACCACCCGACTCTTTCCACTTGGTTGTACCTCACTCTCTCTCTTGACACAATAGTCTTGTGATTTAACTCAGTTGCGCGCCTTCTTCTGTAACACAAACTGGTTTGTACAAGTCGCAGTACAGTATGGACCAAACGTCACAGAAACGCTCTGGCCATACTTGAGCACGTTTACGAAACTAACCAATTCCACTGAAAAAAATATGTTTCACATGTGAGCTGTGCAAACACAAAGTTAATACACTTTCCACAGCAAAGACACCGAAAACAAACGTAAGCATACATATCAATGTAATGTGCTTGCCCAGTGGCCTAGATGTCTCATAGCTATCCGGTAGCCATAGAATGAGAAGATAAAAAGGTTCTTTGCTGGGAGATGACCAGGGACTAATACTTTGGAAAGGCAAGGTAGCACCTATGTAGCTTAGATATTGGGGGGGTAGTTATCTAGGCCAGAAGGGTCACCACATGGAAAGGGAGTACAGTACATGTGCTGCCTTCCAAACCTTGGGGATAGTATCTGAGATAACAGTCAGATTCAAAATATATGTACTAATAAGTATGAGCAATAACAATAGTTATACTTGCTGAAGCAAGCCCACTAATAACATTCTTCATTCAACCATGATCTGAATTCAGTGAGCTGTGTTATGTGCTATCTGCTATCCATCTGTCTGTATGTATTGCATGTGTCTGTGTAAAGGAATGGGCTGGGAAAATTCCAGAGCTGAGCTTGCTGGTACAGTAGGACACAGCAGCTGACAGACAGCAGCCAGGCAACTGTTAATGGGGTGGACTCAACTATGACAAAAACATGCTGCTTTCTATAGACACTGTGAACTGTTGACCATGGAATTGACATTTCGTTTGACAAAATGTACACTTCTATAAGACATTTAGCACTGAGAACAGGTAGTGTCCTCCATTCCATGGGGGCAGCCACATTTAATTGTGCAGAATTCCTTCCTTGCTCAACAGCAGCAGCTTAGATCTTCACTTCCTCTGGAATTGTTTCAAGAAGCCATTTGTTGACTGTGACTGTTGACTTGTTGGGAATCAGTGTGACTTGTAAGGCTACAATCAGCACTTGTTGAGAATAAGAGGAGAGAGAGACTACTGAGGAAGCCAGCATGGGAATATTGGGCAGAATAGTTGAGTAGCTCTCCAATGTCACTATGGAGATGGGAAGAGACGATTTGAGTCAGCCTCCACAATAACTCTTCACTGGATTTAGAAAACAGATGATATCATGAATGTTCTCTTGTATCTTTATTTAAAAAATGGCTACAGAGCAGCAGACAAAGTTAGTAAAAATCTGTATTATATTAAAGAGATATGAAAAAGAACAGTGCAAAATTATGTGCTCAAAAAATCCAAGTACATATTCATACATTTCCCCTGTAGACCTATTATTGTTGGCCACAGATTACCATAACCTGGAATAGTTCGGAAGGTAATATTCAGATCATTGAAAGGATTACATTCTGCTAAACATTCTTTAAACAATTGCACAGATCACACAGAATGAGCACTTGATTTGGATCCATGGAGGTATAAAACTCAGCACAAAAGTTATGTTTGAAGTAAAAATGAACACCTCAATGCTTTCCACAGGGTTCCAGGAAACAGACTTTGCCACTTCTCATTGAGTCCCCATTCTGAAGTACAGAGACGGTTCAAGAACAACATCAATCCGACGTTTGTCAAACCGTCTCCATGAACAATAACTCAATCTAGGCTACTTAGTATGCTGAGCACCACACTGTCTGAAAGGAGAGGCCAAGGACCAAGTTGCTATTAGCACAGTGTTCTCACTCACCAAGTAGGTGGTCCTTGCAAATAACAGACAAATCAAACATTCCCTTTATGGGTAGATAGTTTTCGGCAGGACAAAACACTTATATGTTCCAACCTATTGCATTTCATGGAGAAAATAGCCTATGATTTTGTTGATAGATGTCTGGAGGTGATGAAAAAACACAGAGTAGCCTCCTACAAGGACCAATGAGACTGTATCACTTCTCACTTTTCATATGTTTTTATCTCCATAGCAATGTATACTCTCAAGTTTTTCTTTTAAAACAAACAACTGTTTTGCATCAGCGGAGAGGCGTTGTAGAGGGCTGAGGTAATCCTGCTGGAAATAAAAGGCTCTTGGAAGGCAATGGCAAACACAATCACCACCATGGTTACAGAACCACAGGAAGAATGGCTGGAGAGGAACACAGACACTCTGAACCAGCTCCAACAGAGAGGCACTAGAACACACAGGCATGCTCCTCCAGTGATAATCAAATTAAACAATGACTAAACTCCCATGTCTTTGTCAATACTCAGTTTTTTGTTTCAGTAAACTCCAGAGAAAGAGCTGTGGGCTCTTTTTTTAAGGATAATTTATATTATCAGTGAATGCAAATATCTGTCCTACTGTACTCCAATACTCAAGTGAAATTAATTTCTGTTAAATTCATTTTCATGTCTCCATGCCATGTCTGAATTCTTCTACTGTGCCAACAGATGCTAAGGTTACAGCATGGACTGTATGACACATCCAATTACTTCTCATTTGCACACCCTTTGGGTTGAAATGAGTCAGGGTTTATAATGAAGTGTGGACAAATTGCTTCCAAAGTCTGGCATATTTTGCCGCCCATGTTATACATCAACACTAATATATTCCATAAGGTAATTTTCTCTTGCTGCTCTCTCTGAGCTGGATCAGCTGGGTGGACGGTGGCTCTAACAGGTCAAACTAGGATGAACAAAGAAAAACAAGAACTAAACTGGACCTTCTATTGTGAATCCAGTTACTAATAGATTAGATTAGATTAAATTATTAGATAAACTTTATTGTCATTGCAGAGTACAAGTGCTAGACAACAAAATGCAATTTAGCATCTAACCAGAAGTGCAAATAGTGATATAAGAACGTGATATAAAAAAAAACATGATATAAAAAACATGACAAGGATTGTGATAGGTACAGTAAGGCATGTACGGTAGTTTAGATGTATATACAGTTATGAGCTATGTACAGTTAAGGTAGCTTATGTACAGTGTACAGAGTAATGTGCAGATGTTTAAAAGAGGCTATATCAAAGAGGTATGTGCATGTGCTATACAGTATGTGCAAAGGTAGTATTGTATTGTAAAGTGATCACATAACATTTAACATATTACAGACTGTGACCGTCACTGGATTTGTTTACCTCTCTCTGGCCTTTACAGAGTGTCTCTGCATCTCATTGTCATCCCAGCACATGTACTGCATGCTATAGCTGCCAGCTGATGATGCGAACACTTCTATTTCACTGTGGAACAAATTAGAATTTTTGGGTTAAATCACCACAGCAAATTGATCAGAGTTACTCATTCCAATGTATGCTACATCATTAATTCAATACTTTATGGAAAATGATATGGCATTTAATATATGAAATGTGCTAAATGTAATGTTTATCTGGATATGAATGAATCATTTCATAGAAAGATGGGTTTTTATTCCAAAGATACAACAGGTAGAGTTATGCCTGCCTATGTATCCTGATCCTTCTGCATTTCAACACAAATTACATTGGAAGAAAATACTTTGAAAGACTTTGACCAGTTTTTGAACAACAACACATGAGGTATCCTGTATTCTGGAACACCAACATCTGTTTTAACATTTTAGTACTTTTAGTACTACTGGAAAAAGGGTTTTTATTGCCATCTGAAACCAGATATCAAGGAACCATATTGTTTACCACTTACCACAAGGCACTATCATATTAATATATAAACTGTGTTGCTTATTCCTTTAAAGAATTCCTGTAAAACGAAATACTACTTAAAAACAAAGGAAAACATCTGTTCAGCGTAGGTGTGACTAGATGCAGTTTCACTAGATATTCTCTGAATTGTAGATTCAGAGAAAGTTGATTCAGTTGAAAGTTGATTCTACTTACATAACATAATGTTATTTGTTGTTATGTATGCTGATGTTTCTCTCCTTTGTTATATGTTTTTATGATAATTTCGAATAATGTTCTGTGTGGACCCCAGGAAAAGTAGCTGATGCTTTGCATCATCTAATGGGGATACTAATAAATCAAATCAAATCAAAACTAAATACTATACATTTAGCACTTAACTGCAGTGACATTCAAACTTCATGGAGTGTCAGTCTGCCTGTCTGCTTCAACTTCATGGATTCACACATGTACTGTAATTATGGTCTTTTCTTACCCTCATATGAATGAATGAATGGTCTTTATTGTCATTGCTACAGTACAGGTACCAAACAATGACATTTAGGAGGGGTGGCTCCCCTGGTGTTAGGAAAGGAAAAAAAACGGAAAAAAACACAAGAAGGGAAGGAGCTGGTTTACATAAATAGAGGCTATGTACACTATCCACTATACTATACTGTACAGATAGACGACTAAGGTTGATCATATTGCACATAGTGTTATTGCACATTCATTTAAAGTGTCGCAGTTTGCAGGCTTGAAATGTACATATTTGTGCCTCAGCACTACACCTATGGACCAATAGCCATGTTGGTTGGTTACTTAGAGACAGTGGAGGCTTATAGCACCAGACCACGTTGGTCTACTGGGTTGAAAGTTCATCAGTCAAGGTTGGTACCCAGAGAAGGCAGCCAAGGGAGAGAGAAGAAACAGTGGAAAACAAGGAACCCTCTGATGCTAATTCTGATATAATGTCTGGAATAGTCCGACATTTAAATAATGCTTATCAGGAGACGACTGTCATGTGGAAAAAAATAAGTGTTTTACTATTCAAAGTAGTCACATTAAAAAATGGTCTGTTTTTAAAGGAGTGGAGGAGGAAAATAAAATTCCATGAATATCTGAATATTATTTTGTCCAAAAATTTGGCAGGGCAGAGAGTGACACTAGTCTTATTTGGAATGCTGTGCAACAGCCTTTTCATTAATGTCAAAACAGACAGTCGTGAGGGGGTGGCGACCTACTCTAGGAGGTCAGAGGAAGTGGTGAATGTGTGCTAGACTGAGCTCATGTAATTTATCACCTCCATGGCTCCAGGGAGAGGGCACTCCGAAAACCGCTTCAGTGTTGGGGGGCTGGAGAGGAAGTCATATCCACATCTATCTCTTGAAAGCCCGAAAACATGAAGACATGAAGATCAGCCTTGTGATAATCCCCATGGATGGAAATGCTTCATATTAAAAGCATAACTACAAACTGTGTGCAATACATCAGTACCGGTAATTGGGGGAGTAGCAGGGGGTTTGACATTTTAAGTGGTAAATTAAAAATACAATATATCCAGTTGTTTGTTGTTCAAAGTCCTATCGTATATGCTGAAGCTGATATGGGATGTGGGAGGATAGTGCTGATTTTAGGGAAACAGATGACCTTACTCAGAAAACAGAAAACAAGCAACGAAGCAGACCCTTGTGACTCTGCTTCCAAAGATAATTAGGTCACTGCAACTCTCCCAATCTCTCGTTGACACTAGATGTAACACAGCATGAAGAAATAATTGAAATGATGCAGAATGTTCAAGGAGAAGGTTTCAATGTCCTCAACAACCGGGCAAGCAAAATCAAAGAGTAGTATGACAACTTTGAGACAGTTAGTGG
>NC_137677.1:52955851-53098351 GCF_963989245.1 Nansenia antarctica | reverse complement strand
AAGGTTATTATTACCAGTTGTATTAGAGTTAGGTATGTCTATAAGGTTTGTCTCTGTGTGTTCTCCTCTGTACAGTCTATACAGATCTCTTTAAGATGACTTCTACACAAACACTGTATTCTATACAGTATTTGAATGTGCAATAACACTATGTGCAATATGACAACCCTAGTCGTCTATCTGTACAATAGTATAGTGGATAGTGTACATAGCCTTTATTTATTTATGTAAACCAGCTCCTTCCCTTCTCCTCCGCCACCCCTCCTAAATTTCGTTGTTTGGTACTATAGCAATGACAATAAAGACCATTCATTCATTCATTCATTCATTCATTCATTCATTCATTCATTCAGTCATTCATTCATTCATTCATTCAGTATACATCTACAGCATATGTGATACATTAATTTGATGCAAGTCCTACATGAGTATCAGAGGGGTTATTGAGTGAATTTATGCTAGAGAAGAGACTTTTAGAGATTTCAATGTATGCAGACTAGCAACATTGGACATAAAACACATGGGTGAGTGAATGTACATTATTAATATATAGTTACATATTTATATTTCATGTAATGTGCTGTAAATGCTTTATTGAAACAGATTAGGCCACGTTATGCCAGCAAAATCAATTTGAGTGCTGTACTTTAATAGATGTGTTAGCAGTAATTTGTATGAATCTCCTGCATGTCACCTGCTCATTATTACTGGGTCCATTGCTCTCAGTCAAATTAAATAGTGCCTGATTGTTTCACTGATGAGAACACGCAGCATCAAGTCAATATATCCATTTTCAAATCAAAATCTAATTGGAATTTGGAGCTCATTTGCTAGAGCTCTCTGAAGCAGGCAGGCAGGCAGCAGACACCAGAGCCAGTGGCTACTTTGGCCAAGCCGGATAAGAACAGTTTATTATCTCTGCCTCATAATGAACAATCAAACGGATTCCTCTACGTCTGTGGATCTCCCTCCCTGAGTACATCGCCAGTGTTTGATTGTGTTCTCTGGCTGAAACACTCATTCGTCGTCACATAGTAGCAGCCCCACCAATCCGCTTATCAATGTGTGTCTCGGTGATGTTTCCATGGAAACTGTGTTCACTGCCCGACTGTGTTCTAAAAATGGTTCCAAAGTGATAAGGAGCCAGACTTGTAAGTGTGCTGTAGTAATGGGACTTTGTTAAAGGTGGATTCAAATGAATGGCGAAAAAAACAATGCTGTAAGTGTTTCAAGGAATTGCAAAAGTTCTGTTCTAAATAAGATTAGAGGTGTGATCATATTAGTTTAGAATGATTGTTACGCTTAATTTCAGGTTTACATTTTTAAATTTAAGCAAATCAACTAATTAATCATATTATGATGCACGTTTTGGAAATTAGAATTGCGAGAGATGAATATGTTCTACAGTAGAACAGCTATTTTAGTCTCTATCAGTCCTCTCTGACAGCTCTGGGAGAGGGGTGCTGAATGAGAGCTGGTGAGTGCCAATTTAGATAGAGGCGAATTAGAAATTAAAGTTGACCTTGTGGCAATCCACTATTAATATATGGAGAGCCAATTGTAGAATTAAAAGGACTAGCCATTATTTCTCTTTCCCTCCCTTACAATGTGGATTTCACTGGCACATTTCCAAAACCTAGACACATCTAGATATGTTGCTTTGTTGAATTACTCTTACCAGGGGATCCATTGTCATTATAATTGCTTAATTTTCCCAGTTGTGGACCTTTCCTTTCGTTCTACATATTTTTGCTGGTTTTTGATGGTGTTAAATCTCCAGCAGGTCCTTGAGGTCCAGGGAGACTAGACTGATCAGAAGCTATTCAAGATGAATACAGCCTTTAAGATTGGGATAGTCTAGTGATGTCCAACTGAACAGATGTCCTGCTTGGGCACAGATGAAAATGTTGAAGTGATGAAAGATGTCAATGCTTCTTGGATAGCTTAGAAGGGAGAAACTCTCTTAAAAAGTCATCATCATCGACTCATCATTTCAGTTTACTATATACTATGTTCACACAAGTTTAATCTTTTATTTATCCTCTAATATAATTTTCATACAGAATAATAGTATCAAGGAAATATAAAATATGAGTTCACATCAGCAACAAGCAAGACAGAAAAGGTATTGTGTTTCCATAGCAACATGCTTGGTGGAAATAAAACAAAAATGCTGGGATTCCCCGTACCCTGACACACACATGGCGCTGCAGGACTGACATTTTCTGTCACATCATGAAAACCCTTTTTTAGCAAGCTGACGTCTGCGAGCACACATTACTGAGGCGTCCCACACAGATGAAAAGTAACTGCTGAAATACTGTATCCTCATACTCTTGCTCTGTCATTTCAGCTACATGCTGTTTATCTATATTTACATTTTACATTTTAGAAATTCAGCAGACGCCTTTATCCAAAGCGACTTACAACTTACAAGTACATTTGTCTAAAGTGAGTGAATCATCTATCATCATAACAAAAACAAATCTATGCTAGGACCAGGGGCCATTGGCAGTCACATTGCTAGAAGAAGGAATCATTTTTTATATATATTATTTATTTATTTTTGACAGTAGAGAAACTGTACATACATGATTATTATCTATCATGTCACTGATTGAAAGTAACTACACTGTAGCTTTGAACTAAGAAACATCAGATATATTCAATTATTAATTGCGCTGACCACTAGTTAGTCACAAGCCTATGGTGTGAATCCAGGCATAAGACCCTTGAGCTCCCTGGCCTGCCTCATGGTCAGATACACATGATCAAAGTCAGATATCCTCGACATCCGACCATCACAGTCAGGGTTAATACCTGAGATTTTGATGATGTTAGATTCTATTCTATAGCCCCAGTAAGGATAATTACTGGTGTGTAAATGTTGCATGTTACCATAACTACCTTCAAAGACTGGTGCATTAAAAACTCATTTCATTTACATAAAGGAATGAATTTTCAGGCAATTAAACGTGGAATAGTTGAGGCTCCTATTATTATGTTAAAATAGCAAATGAGTGAGGCTTACAGTACAATGACTCTTTGTTTATGATTAAAATAGTTATTAATAGTGTAACTGTAATAGTTTAATTTACACATGTGCTTTTCTCACTCTGATTTGTTGTAATTAGTGGTGATATAGAGAGATGATCATTTATATTGCTCAGTTGTGTAAGGTATCACAAATAGGGGTTTCAATTATGAAAAAAGAATGGGAAGGGAACACATCTTACGGGTACATCCTGAGAGCCTAGTTTTATGCATGAAGTCGGTTCTGTTGGACTGTTCGCACAATCACAAACTTCTCAACTGGAGAAAGAGATATGTGAGGAATTCAGACACTGATGTTGAATAATGAAAGCATTTTTGTTCTGTTGCTGTACTGTGTACATCTACTGTTATACAGAACATCAGAACATGGCCTAAAAATGTAATATGAGAAGAATATTATTGTGTTAATGGTGCCAGTTGAATATAGTAAGAGGCAATAGTGATAATATACATAACACTGTCGTTAAATAGAAAACCTATTCTTCATGAAGAATTTCTCAATGTACTGTGTATTAAAAAAAAAATCTACATGTATGACAGCAGCTCCTAGTTACTCCCTAAACCCTACTCTCCGTATCTGAGCATATCCAATATATGACTGTCAGTCATCTTTTTTTCCTTTAATATGTTTTTAGGGCATTTCTGGTTTATTGGGATAGAGACAGTAGAGATTGACAGGAAGGATGGGTGAGAGAGAGGGGGATGACATGCAGGATATGTTGATGGCCCGAATCGAACCAGGGACCTTGCGATGATAATATGGCATGCGCCTTAGTGTGCTACGCCACTTGCGCGACGACTGTCAGTCATCTTTAGTCATCTTTGCATTTGACAGAGTACTAATAACTTACATTGAGCCTACTGTAAATATACTTGCACATGCATACATCTCTTTTCATAGCCCCGGGCTCTTGTGTTAAATGGAGTGACAGCTACTATCAAGGGAGGAATTTCCTGGCTTCCTCCGACAGACCTAGGCGGATGTAGCAATCAGTTGCATCAGCCAACATTCCATACCACAGGGAATTCTCAACCGGAGATACGGAATATGAATCAAGCTCGGTTGGAAATTTCAACAGACGGTAGAATTCGACACAAGCTGCTGCGTATGAGAGATTAAATTCCCCAAATAAATATGTTGAAAAGTGAGAAAATAAGTGATTTTTCTCTGTCAGTCTCCTTCTTCTTGGTAATTGGGCCTATAACATAGTGCTTAGCTCCACTCAGGGGAAAACTGATGTAAACAAGTTAAGCAATTGGAATTTTGTTCAATCTCCAATCTTCTCTTTCATCCTTTTGACAGCTCTGCAGCTCCAGTGACATTGCACACTGAGACAAGCCTGCCAGCCATAAATAGATGAGCCAGTGTCAGCGTCAAGCGTCAGGCAGGCATTGGCCAGAGAAATGGAGTGCGTCTGCAGTTTGGGTTAAGGTGACCGAACGGACCGTCTTAGTAGCCAGACACTAAAGTATAAATGCAACAAGGCATGCAGGTGAGCTAACCCATGCCATGGGTTATCTAGTACTATCAACAGGTACAAACCACAAATTCTTATTGGACAGTGAACATATTGTACACCCAATTAAAATTGACCCCTCTACCCTGTGAATCCCTTGTTAACCCTGGGCTCATGTGTTCAATCGGAATGTTTACACAGCCTCTACAAAGGACAGGAGGAGCTCAGTAAAGCCCCATGTTGTAATCACCCAGACTTGAGGAGTCTTTTGTTGTGACCAGAGTGAGTGCAGAGCGTATATTGAGGGTCTAGACAAGGTATCAGTGGGTTTCAGTGCTCAGTGATGGAGAAAGGCTCAGCGACTGCCAGGTTGGTCTCAGTGATGGGAGGGGGGGGGGGGGGGGGGCTGTGATTGGCAGGTGGGCTCCACTCTAGACCCCCTGTTCCTTGCCTGTCCCGGGGGGGGAGAGATGACCCCTGAGAGTAGCATCCCCCCAGGTACTGACGGGATCACTCATCCAGGATCCACCTGCCACTGCCCTCTCAGTAAGCCCATATAGGGAAACCTCATATATTCTGTACTGTGTGTTTTGTAATCTCCACAATGAGACCAGGGCCTATTTCCTTTCAAACTGTGTTTGCCATCCACTGTGTATTTGTTTCAGAGACTCCAAATAGCTTTATTATTAAAGAATGAGAGACAGATTATGATAATTGGGAGGGATGTTGCCTCTGTTGAATTCATAAATCATCCATGTCCTCATGAATTCTCTCATCAAATTATTTTCATGTCTCCTCTGTTGTTCCGGTTGGGTTAGGATATCTCACACCGATACGGCTAACTGCCAGTGACACTCCACCACTGTTTACTTTGTTTAGATCCATGGGCTTAACGATGGGGGGGGGGGGGGGGGGGAGTCATTAAGTGGGATAAAAATACAAGTGGTCGATAGGTACAATGGATACTCCTCATACCTACTCTCTCCGCTTTACACCAGCGTCGGAGAGGCTCAAGTCTTGCCTGTTGTTTCCAGGTGGACTCCCCAGCCAGTTCAGCCATAATCTCTCTGTCTCCTCTCTCTCAATCTGCTTATTGGAGGGGGTCGATGAAGAGCAGTTCCCCTTGACTGGCGAGAGAATAGAGGCTTTCAGCAGGTGACCGCCTCAACTATGTCCCCCTGAAGATAACGTCATGTCGGTTAAAATCTGCACCAATCAAGTGGACAGCGTGGCCCATCGTGGCAGCCTGTTCTCTCATAATCACTCACCAGCCTCTGCATACAGGACAGGAGTACTGCAGAACATTTCTCGAGCTAACACATTCATTTATTCATTAGATACATTCATTAGATACATTCTCTTTCCCTTGTTACCAGACTACGCAACATAGAGAGTACCTAATTACTGTAAGCTTTGCAATTAACTGATGATGGATTACTATATTCAATAAGACAATCAGTTATGAATGAAATGTAGTTGCTTAAAAAAAAGGAACTGTACATTTGAAATAAGGATTCCTCCTTTGTAAACGGTAAACACACACACACACACACACACACACGCGCACACACACACACACACACACACACACACACACACACACACACACACACACACACACAGAGAGAAAACAGCATCCGTAGTAAGAGATGCACTTCAAACTTTAGATTTGGATATGAAAGTTATAAGTGGTGCTTCAAATCCATTTAGACAGCAACAGAGTCTAAATGGACTGCACTATGAAACAGGCGATACGAAGCCTCAAATTCCCCACAGAACAGCAGACATCAGTGGCCAATCTTAGTTTGTATCTGGGCAGCTTTAAAAGAGGAGCTATGCCTGTCCTGAGATTTTATTTTAATGGCAGTTGGAAATGGAAGATGAATGAGATATACTGCTCTGGTCAGAGGATTATTCTGTGTTACTCTTCCAGACACAGAGAGAGATACATCTCTCTTTCCCTTTGGTGACACACAGAATAAGGTTTCATTCCCTTGATTGTCTGGCCGAAGGTCCTTCCTTATGTGGACTAATGACCAATTGAAGCCAGAGGTGGTTGTAACATAGTCGAGACGATTTCAGCTGTCTTTGAGATGGACACCGAGTGACACAAGGGTCAACTGTGTCCTGACCCTATGCTCTGTGGCATTATTCATTTTACAGTAAATTGAGCCTGAATTCATTAGAAGTTCAGGGTGAATCGGAACATCACAATTCACAACCAATCATGACGACCAACGATTCTGATGACAAAAATACTGGGTCCAAACTCCAAAGTTATTGTTTTTACACTTTTTTTGTGAATTTGGGGGACTTCATTGATGTATATGACTACTAGCAAGGCTACATACATTGTTTTCAACAGAAAGAGTTGTTTTTCCACTCCAGTTCCTCTTTAATGCTTTTCTAAATGACAAACACTTGAATGTGGTTGTCGTTGTTGAGAAATTCTCTCTAGTGCAAAAAAAAAGCAGGTTCCTCAATTGTAAGTCTCAACCTTTTATTTCAATTCATAAGAGATTTTATGTCAAAGCAATGATTAAGCTCAAACCGTAGCAAGCTATACATCCTGTACCATGAGATCCAATGTGACACACGTAATTTGGTCCAAAGCATTAACTTTGGGGGTGGGGGGCAGTTGATTTCCTCCTTAGGCTGTGGCAGCCAGTCTTCCTCAGTGGACAAGCTGGAAGCTGGTGAGTAACAAAGGGCCAGACTGAGGTGCAACATGGCCCCAGGCTTGTCACTGCATACAGGTATCTATACATGTACTGTGGAATAGTCTCACAGAGCCTATGTACTGGATGGCTTGACATGAATGAAAGACCTGAAGGCCTTTTCTCACTATTGAGTTTGGATTCATAATTTGACAAATCCAGACCATAGGAAGTATGCTATATGCTTATTGAACTTTCTGTGTTGTGTATGTCAGTCCCACTAGCGTGGTGGGTCTGTCTGTCTGTTATCTACTGCTTCACTTTGGGTGGCCAACCTTTCAGCATTTCCAATAATGTGCCTCGGAAATCTGTTTCCAGGGCAACCAGGGTACCAAATACATTTCCCAAGGTGTCTTGCTGGTGTGCCTTTTGTTTACACTATTCATATCAGAGGCACAATTCATGTATACTCACATAGTATCGGCTACTGTATGAACTCCCCAAGTGACAAAGGTGTAATTATTTATTTATTTTATTATTATTATAATTTTGTAAATGACAAAATGAACATAAGGTATCCAAATATTTTTTATGCTTGTTGTTTTCATACACCAATATTATTTTAAACAGCACGTTTTCAAATAATGTACCAAAAGAACGAAATTATTTCATGATACAACCCCAAGAATATTGCTATTTAATATTAATTATTTAATTAATTAATGTATTTGCAATGTGTATTCATCTCGATTCAGCAATCATGTTTCCCTCTGTTTAATTGTATTATTGTGTAAACTGCTCCTCAATCGTAATTGTACACGATTATAAATGCATTGCATTCATGTCGTCTATCATAACCATCTGAGTCTTTAAGTAAATGTTCCTTTTGCTGGAGTGTACTTGTGGTACTTGTATAAACACACGTAGCCTACTGTAGGTATGTTAAACCTCAGAATATTGCCCTCTTCATTCGGTTTTCCATTGAATAATAGCCTAGAAAAGTCTAGAAAAGATTGCAGGTTTCATCGCACGCCTTATGACTGTACCACGGGTGTTTGCATGGTGTCAGACAATGATGTGAGGGAATTCTCCAACCTCACAGACAACGAGCCACATTGCCACATTTGGGACTTCAGCTGTGCACACTTCAGTACAGTACAGGCAGCCGTGGTTGGACCTAACTTCCATTGTTTTGAAAGGGTTGTCGTCATAATATATTTGACATATTGAAAATCAACTCACGTCCTCTAGTTCTTAAATGTTGCGCTTGCGCGGCGCGCAAACCGAGGAGCTGTCCAAGTGCTGAATATGAAGAGGCGTACTCTCGTCTCCCATTCCAGCAGACAGTGGATGGTCTTCAGACCAGAGAAAGATCCCGCTTCAAAACACATGCACATTTTAAAGACCACATTCGAAACATTTTGAAAGTGAGAAAACGCTCTATATTCTGCGTCTTATAGGATACCTCGCACCTATCGACTTCTTACCCACAGGTTCTTTTTTTCTGACAATGACTCCGAATTGATGTTTATTTACACATTGTCCACAATTATACTACTCCACCTGGGATTCAGTGTTTCATCAAACTAAACTATGATCCTACGGACTGGAATGCCTTCTGCGTATTCCCCGTGTGCCACCAGAACACCCAACTGCGCTTTGGTCAGAAAGAAAACGATATTGCTGTTTGGATTGTGTGTTTGACCAACATTCACATATGGAAGAAATAAAGAAGTGAGGAAATAAAAAAAAAGCCAGAGGAATGAATCGCCCCTTTATCAAAGTCTTGACAGCTTTATTTGCATGTTTAATGGAGACCATCAGCTTCAGGTATGTGGGGGCTTATTTTCCTAATTAAATCTGAAAACATTTGAAATGTTATGCTATAGATTTGGATGTTTTTGGAAGATCGAACGTCTGTGCAAAGCTCGCATAAAGCAAAGTAAATTACCATCTAAAACAAAGTTTTAAATAATTTTGTATCAACCCCTTCCTAAGTTCGCTGTGTGGACATGTGTTATTGATGGAACATATCAATTACTAAACTTATATTCAGTAGACAAAAGGGGTTAACACTGCTTTCTCTCAGGGTCGAAATGTATAATGTGTGTAACATAAAACTCATAGTTCATGAATAGCTACTAGGCTACATGCGCTTTGAAAGTGGCACCGTAAATGTGAACTTCTGTAAGAAATGCCATTTTCTTCAGATTGATAGCAAATAATAAGAAACGTGACACTTTAGTTGCAGTACATGTAGGACAATGTTATTTTCCCAAGTTAATCACTTACGCTATACCCATACCCATCTGTGGGCGTTGTCAAAAGATATTTGAAACACGAAATTATATAAATTGCGTTGATTTTCTCTGAAGTGTGTAGGCCTACAGTAGGATGCATAGAGGGACACAGTTACAGAGTCAATAGCCTGAAATTAAATTAAATGATTTAAGTGTTTTCATTCTCTTTTTTGAATCTTTCCTAATCTACTAATTTCATGTGATAGGCTACATTTGTGTGTCTCTGTCTTTAATTACTTTACAGCCTATTCATAAGGAAACCATGGTCTTGTTTGGTGGAATCCAAATGGAGAAGTGTAACCTCAAGATATTGCCTATATATATGCTTCTGAATGAGCAGGATGGTGGTCTTTTCTTTCTCTACAGGGTTGTGGGTGCCATGGAGCATCCCTCCTCAAAGTCTCCCTCTGACTTTCTGGACTCATTGATGGGTCGAACATCTGGTTATGATGCACGTATAAGACCTAACTTCAAAGGTTGGTTTTGATTTCCTTCTATTACCATCTTTACCTCACACGTATCTTAAAATAGCAGGATAAATCTACTTAACCAAAGGATGTACATCCCATATATATTATTAAGATGAACATTCCTTGGTTGAACACCCCCACAACAGTCAATACAACAGATTATAAACAATGAATTCTCAGCTTGTCTATTGACAAAACTGGCCCCTTGGCAACAACAGACGTTTTGATGAAGAATGGTTATCAATCACAGCGGTAGACAGTGACATGATCATCCCTTTAGGAATGATGGGAATTATGTGAGGCGGTATGAACCTGAAGGGCTCAGACCAGGAATAAACATCAGACAGTTATATATCTCTCCCTAGCATCATAATACCCTACATACTTCTTAGATAGCTATGATAGCTGTCAATCAAATAGAAGCCATCAGCTCCATTAAACACCAATAGTATTGGAAACTGGATAACAACAACAATGAGGAGCCAGGTCGCAGATCAGCGCTCCAAACAGACAGTGGTGCCACGGTGACAGCACAGATGACAGATGGGAGCCCCCCTGGCTAGGCTGCAGGCTGCTGAGTTCCTCTGTTGGTGTGTTGTGATGCTGGGGAGAGACACAGCATCTGTCACTGTGTTGGAGCTGAGTGAGGAGGGGGAACACCCTGGGGCTCAGGCTCAGGCAGGCACAGCACACCCCAGACTGGGTCAGGTGGGGAGGGAGACCGGGGAGCGGGAACCATACCGGAGAGGGCCGCCTATCCGAGGGCCGCTGTCAGATAGTACAGAGTAAACACAGGCTCTCACAGGCAAAGAGATTGGTCAGCAAGGCTCGGTTTCAACCCAGAAACACTGACCCAGATCTACTGTATCTGTTTCATCTGGGAGAACAGGAACCAAATGTAGGCAAGATCTCAGAAATGGGCTGAAGTTGAGGGGAAGACGTGTCTGTCTGTTTTATGCTGGTTAGCATTTTTAAGGGTATGGTATTTCCATTGGTATGGAAACAAGCTGGAGTTGTGGGGACCAGTAATTGAGATAAAATGTCATGGATTATGGAAATATCTGGGCACAGAACATTTTGCTGGACCTTGTGCGTTAGTGATTTCCAGTCTATTGTGGTTAAGTTATTTCAGTCTAATGAGTCATGAGTCCCTATATACATACAGTACACATACAGTATACACCCATGTACTTAACCCATATCCATGTACTGTAGTACAGTACATATACTGTATATACTTTGCACACCGATAGGTACAAGGATGTACACACTCAACATGTACACACTGATTGAGTTGATAAACTATCATTATCACCCACAACCTGCTCATTATTTTCTGAAACAACTGAATCCAGCAGTTCTGTTGAATGTGACCTACATTTGCCTGCTGAGGTTGTTGTTAGGAGTTATTCAGTTACATTTTTCTGCTACTGACGGCAAATGCCGCTGCCCGACTACGAACAGAGGCAAATATTAATACCAAGTCCCATGCAATATTAATGAAGAAAGCACAGGGGAAGGGCAACTTCACTAAACACAAAGGGACCAAGATTTGCTTCTACTATAAAGGGTAAAAAAAAAAACGTCTGTGCTTGCTTGGAGATCTCACTTCAGAGGACTCTGTGGACTAAAATCTGACACGGTCTGGTGAAATGGTTTGCATGCCGGCAATTCTCAAGCCACACAAATGACCAAAAATGTCATTTTTTATATTACGAAGGTTTAAGTGTTGAAGAGCCCACTCAATATAACAAACAAGTTTTAGAATCACTAAATACATTGTGTATGGTATATATTGGTATACTAGTATACTGGGTTAGTGATACATGGCTTGTAAACAATTTTGATTCAGAGTGATTTTTCCGGTATTTGGTTTGAGGTGTACCAACATTCAATGTGCATATCTTCTTCAACTGTTTTCAGATTTCAATGTATGACACATAATTTGAAAGTTGATGACCTTGCCCTACTTGGGGACTTTTTCTAGGATTTACTATGTCGTACAAAATGCATGACCAAGTGTACTCTCTAAAGCAGATGACATACAACATGAGTTCAATGTGTGTGTGTGTGTGTGTGTGTGTGTGTGTGTGTGTGTGTGTGTGTGTGTGTGTGTGCGTGCGTGCGTGTGTGTGTGTGTGTGTGTGTGTGCGTGCGTGCGCGCGCGCGTGCGTGTGTGTGTGTGTGTGTGTGTGTGTGTGTGTGTGCGTGTGTGACCATGCCAACTCCCAATTAATTCCATTTTGATAGTATAAATAGCTGTTTTTAACTGTTCTTCAGTTCATCCAGAAAAACATTTCATGCCATAAGCCGTATTGTTTGTTGTAATATTTGAGCTTATCATGTCATTTCCACTTGCTCTTATTACCAGACAGATGTCTGGTGAATGACTTGCCAGTATCCCTATGGTGAATGACTTGCCTGTAGCCCTATGATCTGCATGGGGTGCTTCTGGAGAAGAAAAAGAAACACCTTGTATTATGTTGATGCAATCTATTCAGAGAAATGTGTATGAAACACAGTGGCATGCTGTCACAACTAATTAAAACCAGCTTACATCCAACATATTTTTGGAGTGTACTGATTTGTAGTGTATCTGAACTTCTATTTCCCAAAGCACCCTTTGCAGATACAGAAGAAGATGATTAGAGATTAAACTGTTTGACTTTTTCTTGTCACCTCATTCTCATTCCATTTCACAGGTCCCCCTGTAAACGTGTCATGCAATATTTTTATCAACAGTTTCGGCTCTGTCACAGAGACAACCATGGTAAGTCCTCATGCGTCTTGATTAATTTCTGCCCTGTCCAACGTATAAATGTGTTATTTATCGTCCATCCTGCAGGTTCACCAGTTAATGTTAGCTGCAACATATTTATCAACAGCTTTGGTTCTATAGCAGAAACTACAATGGTGAGTTGGGGATTGTAATTGCCCATGTTCGAACAGCCTTGCGCTTTGCTCTGGAGTTAAGACCATAAGAACCATCCAATGTCTGTACTTGTACATGAACAAATCGTTTTCTTGAATTTTTGGATGTTTTTTATTTTTCTGTCTGTTTTACTTATTCACATTTCACCCACCTAGTCTATTGGCGGGTCCAGGAGGAAGGTAGCTAGCAGACACTGAGCATCACAATTGAATCAAATATGTTTCCCATAATACCCAAGCCAATTTCGCATTGCTATTCCCATGACATTTCCTGTGCATGTGTTAGATTAGTTCTGTTTTAATAATTCACACAGCGAATGCCAGCAAATTATTCACTTTAATTGCAGCCAATACCTGTAGGTGTGAGGGCTTAGGGGCTGTGATAGAAACAGATTGATTGGTCTAATGTCTGAAGACAGTCAACTGCCCAAGGGGTAAACAATATCAAACCTGGGATTCCACATTGGATCTCATTCAATAGCTATTGAATCAAGACATTCATAATTAGTCAGAACTTTGTCAATTAAAGGCTCAAATTCTTGTAATATATAAACAAGGTTTGCCAATGTTCATCAACAGCGGAGCCATTTTTTTTGACATAATGCTCACAACTATTGAGTATGTTTTTACACAGACACTCATTTGGAACCGCCAATATACTGTTGTTTACAGAGTAGGTATGATCTGAGAGGGCAAGAAAAGGCACCTCATTAAAGATCTGTTCATCTGTTGATCTGTTCATCAACTGAGCTTCTTGAAACCTGCACGTTTCAATACTAACTGCATCTTCAAATTCCAATGGACTTTCTTAGTCAACCATTTATTCACCGAAACATCATCTATCTCCCAGTACGGCACTTCAGCTCCGTTTATAGAGAGATAAGGTGCAACAACTAAAGTCAAATGTACTGTATGTATATGTCAAATTGTATTAGGCTCCTCTAAAAAACATTTTCTTTATTAGCTTTACTCTTAATTGTTAACTGTCTGTGTACTGTTTCAACAGTACACTGTTCGGATTTTAGATGATGGTGTGTGGTGATTTAGAAACGTATACTTTCATGCAACTTTCAACTTTGAAAAATACATGTATTGCCTGTCATTCATGTTATTTTTTATCATATTACAGTAAATGCTCCCCCCAGACCCATTTTTACAATGCCTCTATTGGTCATCATTAGCAACATTAGCAGCAGTAATAATTGTGGAAGTGGGACATATACTGTAAGTGGAAGTGGGACATACTGTATACTGTAAGTGGAAGGATTGATATTTTATATTAGAAATGATGACTAATAGAGTAATTAGTACCATGCCAAGTGAGTTTCATGGTGACAAATGCCTTTGGGTAATATGTCACTTTGTATGTCACTTTGATTTAAACAAAAGGCAGACATTTGGCCTAAATAAGTGGAAGATGTTATTCTACTATACAATATATTAAAGGCTTTACAGTTCTGAATGTGTTAGAAATCCATATACTATACAGTATATTAGAAAAAGTGCAGTACAGTACTTATTGATGGGAATGGTCATGTGAAAGTAAAGCATTAGTCAAGCTGATCACCTTTTCCCCAGGACTACAGAGTGAACATCTTCCTGCGGCAGAAGTGGAATGACCCACGGCTGGCGTACAGCAAATACCCTGACGACTCTCTGGATCTGGATCCCTCCATGTTGGATTCCATCTGGAAACCTGACCTCTTCTTTGCCAATGAGAAAGGTGCCAACTTCCATGATGTCACCACAGACAACAAGCTACTGCGAATCTTCAAAGACGGGAATGTCCTCTACAGTATCAGGTGAGATTTGTGCCATGCATTGGTAATACACATATTAGATACAGTGTATTTGTTTTTCTGTATGGGCCTTACAGAAAAACAGCTTGATATGGGATACACCTCTATTACTAGGCATGATACGTGCATGTACTATAGCTTGAACATTTCATGTTTGAAGTATCATGATCCAAAACATCCAAACAATGAACAAAATGAATATCCAGCGATATTTCATCAGACTGTCCGAAATCTACTTTAGCAGCATTCCACCCTCCAGCACTCCAGCACTGTGATAGTCTCCATGTGGAGTTTCCATACTACAGCTTTACACAGGAATCCTATGGAACTTCCCAAGATATCATATTGAATTCCTCTGATCTTATATGTTCTTTGACTTTTCCACTGCATGCCAAAACCCAGTGACTCTCAGATCGCTGCATATCTCCTAGAGGAGGATGTATTACAATCTCAATTATACAATTTGGGGCAGGCGATGTATTTTTATTTTTTTTATAAAAAGTAACTAGATGACACTAAAAGATACTAAATGATGCAAGCAATGCTATCTGATAACTTACATTCTATTTATTAATTTCAAAGCTAATCTAACCAAATAAAACTAAATTAATAAATGTTTTACTATCTCAACATAAAGTAGCGACAGGAAGAGTAGTCTAATGACAGAGCTTCCAGAGGTTAAACAGATAACCTTGCCTCAAAGATGGTAATAATGTGTCCAGTGGAGCACAATGAAAATACAGGAACTCATGTATTCATTTTCTTGGGTAGTTGCTTCAAGTCAATATATTTGCCTAGCATTGCAAAGGATCAATAAGATGGAACTACTTCAAAACGACTCAACCCTTTGTTGATGGGATATGGCAAAAAAAAAGATATAGCCCTCTCTCTCTCTCTCTATCTCTCTCTCAAAATAAGCTGTATATTTGGGTGCAAATCTGCACTACAAGATAGGAAAATACATTTCATTTTCTTTTTCAATATCACTTCAGTCACACATAGCAGTGCGTTTTCTGTGTGAGGCAGAGGTATCATGCAGATCAATTTGGGCTCCATTTGGAGAGCAGATTGGGGCTGAGTGGAGCCCAGGTGTGGAGGGAGGCAGGGGGCTGTGGGGGAGATGAAAGGTGTATAGTCGCTCGGCCCATTCATGGGAAAGATGAGAGAGAGAGCAGACTGGAGACGACAATGCATCTCAGAGACAATAACCCTCAGTAATGAAAGTGTGATAGGAACCTGCTGAAGGGGATCCCACATGCTGTGTGGGAGGTTCTCTCCGAGGAGAACGAGAGATGGAGCATTCACAGGCAGGAAAAGCATGGGGTCTCAATGAAAACAAAAACTATGGGAGTAGTAACATTGTGTGGACATTATAAACGATTGTACACACTATTTTAACTTGCATTGTATTGAACGGAACATTGCCCTAGGAAAGACATACAACATGATGATTAGATGTATTTCTAATTTACTGTGTACTGTATTTATGTACCTTCTTGGGAAATGTATGCTTAGGGTTTTTAAATAACTCTTACATGTGTATTCCTCTAAGGTTGACTCTCATTCTATCCTGTCCAATGGATCTGAAGAACTTTCCCATGGACCGGCAAACCTGTACAATGCAGCTGGAGAGTTGTGCGTTTCTTTCCACTGATTCCAACATAGAATTGCCGCTTACATATTGTTTCTAAAATGCTTTTTCAATGCTATGATATCTGACCTGTTTTTTTGCTGTATTCATTTGTTCCGCAGTTGGATACACCATGAACGATCTGATCTTTGAGTGGCTGGAAAAGGGTGCTGTACAGGTGGCAGATGGGCTGACTCTGCCCCAGTTCCTCATGCGAGATGAGAAGGAGCTGGGCTACTGCACCAAAAGCTACAACACTGGTCAGAGAACACAAACTGTTCAGTGCAATTACCTCTTTCACTTCATATGTCTGAGTCCAGTATCTGACATGTTTTCTTTGTGTTTTGTTTTGCAGGCAAATTCACCTGTATTGAGGTGAAGTTCCGCCTGGAGAGACAGATGGGTTACTACCTGATCCAGATGTACATCCCCAGCCTCCTCATCGTCATCCTCTCCTGGGTCTCCTTCTGGATCAACATGGACGCCGCACCTGCCAGAGTGGCCCTGGGCATCACCACCGTGCTCACCATGACAACCCAGAGCTCGGGCTCCAGAGCCTCCCTTCCAAAGGTACAGTACGCCTCTCGGTCTCATCTTAACAGGATGACTTGACAATCTTGATGGGCTGTGTGAAGCTCAATGAATCCTCCATTCTCTACTCGTGAGTCATAGGTGATCAGCTACTGTTGAACTCACCAAATGTAGATATGTCTATGAGGCCTCCACACATACTAGATTTGAGCTGAGTTTTTTGAAGAATGGATTCAAGTGTCCAACAAAAGGTGGGTATTTCTACAATGAAAACATCAATGAATATTACTTGTATATGAAATATATTATTCAGAATCAATAAGTTGTAAAACAGAGGAATCTATGAAACGTTTCATTATTGAACATTGTATTGACTATAGATTTTACATTACAATAGCAACACTTCTCTGTTGAAGTGCATAACATACTGTATGACTAACTGAAATGGCAGTGGATATACAGCGGCGGCTTCAAACACGCGCTAAATAGGTAGTCACACGTCGAGAGAGACGAACAGGCAGTGTGAGTCATCTCTTGAAGATCTATCACTCTCCCACTCGTTGGCCTGCACATGACCAGTGAGGGCACGGCCTCGTCAGAGAGGCCTACATGAAAGGCCCGCACACTGATAAATATTTAGAGGGAGGTCTCTGAGAGCCTCCCAACAACAAAAGCACAATAGTGCCTTAAGTGCACTCAAAAAATGTGAGTTGTTTTCTCACCATGCAAATTACCTGTCACTTTGAGAGACAGAGACGGGGTCATTCAGTGATGAATAGGACAGCATCCTCTGGAGCTGAGGCTCCATCTCTCCTCCTTAGCAAATAAATAGATTACAGTTTTTCTCTACCGCTTTAACACTAACATTCAAACCTCAAACACAATGACCAACATCTGAAACAGGTGTATTTTATCTCACACCAATTCTTCACAATGACAAACACATTTCTTGCTTATCATTCATTTTGCCACTCTAAACCACACAGACAACAAAACACAAAATACAATTTTCTACATTTGGCACAATCTTCCTTGTGTTCACATGGAAAACACTACCATTCAGAATGCTAAAATCAAACCACAAATCACACAATCACACTCCTCATATGGGCAAACACCTATTGCATTTGGATTAGCAATCATAGCTTTAGCAATAAAAGGGCCAAAGGTGAGCTCTCCTGTGTTGAAATATATCTGAAGTATATCAAGGCTGGATTCGTCATGCCAGGCGATACTTTCCCCTCTGCCAGGGAGAACATTGCCTGTGATGAGGTCTTGTGGCCTTTGTAGAGTATATGCAGAAGGCTTATTTTACGTTTTCTATTGTTTGTTCTGTATGAAGAACACTTTACAAATCCAACTGTCATTGCTGAGATGTGTACAGTATATACTTAATACATATTACGTATATTTCAGAATAAAAAAACCATTCTATTCTTGTATTCGACACAGGAAAGTATTGAACATGTTAACTGAAATGTATTTCATACTTGGTGGAGAAGCCTTTGTTTCCAATGACAGCTTCAAGATGCTTCCTGTACAAACAAACCTAATCTCTCACAGTGATCAGGTGGGATTTTGTCCCATTCTTCAACACAGACAATCCTTACATTTTGAAGATTCCGGTGGGCCTGCGGGTGAATCTGGATCTTCAGTTCCTTGCACAAATGTTCTATTGGATTTAAGTCTGGCAATTGATTGACTAAGCTAGTCCAACACTATCGATGTCTTGCTGGAAGATCCACTTGCGTCTCATCCTCATCATCCTGGTGGATGGCAACAAATTCTTCTCAAGAACGTTCTGGTACATAACTCCATCCATCTTCCCTTCGATAATTTGGATTCCACCAGTACCATGTCAATAGAAACAGCCCCATACCATAATGCTTCCACCTCCAAACTTTACTGTAGTTATTTTTAGGATCATATGCAGAGCCATTTCTTCTACAAACAAGCTCGTTCCACCAGCGGGGATCCAGTGTAGTGAAGAGACGTGACCAGGAAGCGTGACTGCCGCGTTGGCGTTGAGGTGGTGGGGCCAGTCGGCCATCAGAGGTGGAGGAGGGGAATGAACGGGCTGAAGTTTGGGGGGTGACCATTGCTTGCAGGTAGGCAGCGACTGTCCCTTTTGCTGCCTGGTAGGCGAGCACCAGGGTCTTGAATCTGATGCGAGCTGTTATCGAGAGCCAGTGAAGTGTGCAAAGGAGGGGGGTAACATGAGAGAATTTAGGGAGGTTGAACACCAGACAGGCTGCAGCATTCTGGATGAGCTGCAAAGGTCTGATAGTGGAGGCGGGGAGCCCGGCCATTGCGTTGCAGTAGTCAAGGGAGAGATGACCAGTGACTGGGTGAAGAATTGTGAACTTGCAGATCTTTCTGGAGCTCTGCTTGAGTGGTCCTTGGCTCCTGGGCTACTCTTCTGAATAACTTTCCTGTTCCTTCCACTTGTGAATAATGGCCCCAATGGTGCTTATAGTAACATTTAGGAGTTTAAAAATCAAGTCAGTAACCATTGACATTACTATACTGCTCAACAATCTTGTTTTGCGAAGAGTCTTGGGAGAGCTCTTTGTCTCTACCCATCATGAGATGTTTCGTGCAGGAAAGCTTGGTGACAAATAATTAGTTTACTTACATTCAGAGGTGTGAAACCCTTTTTCAAAGAGTGGAAGTACTTACCCACCAACATGCACTAACCCAGCTGATTCTAATTAGCACAGGTAGGAGAACTCATTAGTGGCAAAAGCTGATTGAATGCTTTTCTTATTGTGTTCAATGCTTTTATCCTGTGTCATTCCACTTTACTGCACATAACTTTTTTATGGATTGAAATGTTACAATTTCTTAAACTGTGTAGTTGTAACGAGTTAATACCAATGTCTGGTCTAAATGTCATAGTGAATAGCTTCAATGAAAATATGTTGAATAAAAAAAATTGTTGGTGTGTTGTACTTATTTCCACCACTGTATGTTGTCCCCTATTTCCAAACTCACACCAAACATATTGATGATCGTATGCCATGTCATAAATTCAACAATTATATACTTCACACAACTGTATGTTTTGAATCAAATTCAGTGAATAGAGTAACCGTGTATCTTTGTTTGTCTGCCCGTTACCCAGGTATCCTATGTGAAAGCCATTGATATATGGATGGCAGTCTGTCTCCTCTTTGTATTCGCTGCCCTTCTGGAATATGCTGGGGTGAACTTTGTCTCCAGGCAACAGAAGGAGTTCCTTCGCTTGAGGCGAAGACAGAGGCGGAACCACAAGGTAAACACCGTAGTCTTCAGGCGTAGTCCCTCTGGAATGCTAACTGCAAAGTGTATGTTGCACAAGTGTCTGAACTATTTGAAAGGCGTCTTTTTAAATTGGCAATCTGGGATTGGTACATCCATTTTCTGACTTTTAAATGAATGATATAGAGCCACTGGTTCTTAGAATATAAGAATATAACCAAAAAATACCTCATGAGCTTAGTTCAACTGTCTTACCGCACCAGGGGGGTATTCCATCAATGTCGCTAAAGGAAAATCCAGGCTTATTCTGATAAATCTCGCGAGACTTATTAAAAAATCCAGGCTTATTTGAATAAATCTCACGAGACATCAAAAATAAGTCTTTAACGACATTGATGAATACCAAAAAATAGTCCAAAATATAAGATTGTCTGTTGTTTGAAAACAAACACTGTATGTGCTCAATAATCATTTAGGTCAATAACTTGATGAGGGTTCTTCTAGTTTGCCATTTTTCAGAAAGTATGTCATTTAATGTCTGTTTTTGCTGACAGTGGGAGTAATAACTGAGAGACATTCAGCTGTATATTTATTGTTCATTAAGCTCCTAAATATTATGGCTGTAGGCATAGGGTCAGATAAGGGTACAATACCTGTGCCATGGGCCTACGAGAAGAGAAAAGAGCATGAGTGGGTGTGTGTATGTGTGTGTGTGTGTGTGTGTGTGTGTGTGTGTGTGTGTGTGTGTGTGTGTGTGTGTGTGTGTGTGTGTGTGTGTGCGTGTGCGTGTGTGTGTGTGTGTGTGTGTGTGTGTGTGTGTGTGTAACTCTAGTTATTCTTTCTCTCAATTGAGCAAAGAGGTTACCCCCTTAGTATTGCCTGGTCAATGTTTTGATTCACCAGCAGGATGAAGACACGAGGGATTTCTCGGGTTACGGCATGACTCAGTGTCTGCAGATGAAGGATGGGACCGCCGTTAAAAACGCTGCCCCGCTCCCTGCCCCCACACCACCCACCCCCAAAGACATAGACACCCTGAAGAAGAAGTTTGTGGACCGGGCGAAGAGGATCGACACGGTCTCCAGAGCAGCCTTCCCTCTGGCCTTCCTCCTCTTCAACATCTTCTACTGGATCACCTACAAGATCATCAGGGCTGAGGACGTATGAAGGTAGATCTACCTTCATACCATAGACATACCCTCTACCTAGGGACATCTCATTTCTGTCTCTTTCTCTCATTTCTCTAAAGGCGGAATGCTTGGACAGCACAGTGAGACTGATGTTGTTGTGAGACTGTACATGGACGGAGAGGCACAGTGTTGTTGTAGATGGTGATCTTTTCAGGGATAAAAAGTAGATGTTCATGCAAAATCAGAGACAAATGCACATGTTTTGATTCTCAAGTGAACAGTTGGTGAGACACAGGTGTATGTTTTTTGTGTTGCAGCATAATATTTCTTGGAGATTCTTCAAGGGTTTTTACTCAAGGCACAGTACAATGATGGACCAAATGTTACAACATAATACTGCCTTTGCATTTGTACGACCTTGCAATGGAGCAACATTCCATGGGTTTGTATGTACGGTAATCTGAGCTTTAGTTGAGGATAGAGACTTTTGTTGTGGTGAAGAAAAACATGTTACATGTGAAGGACATAGAGCAATTTTATACAATTGTACTGCAGTTCCTCTCTGTTTCTACAAAGTGAGCAGCAATTCTTCCATTTGTTAGGCAGTGAGCACAATGTGTACACACACACGCACACGCACACGCACCCGCACACGCACACGCACACACACACACACACACACACACACACACACACACACACACACACACATATCCTATACAATACATCTGTGTGTGTGCATGAAGAGAATTGACAGTTGGATAGTGCATTTTTACGAGCAATCCAAGGCCTTAGATATCATGGATTTGGTGTGAATAAATGTGACGCTTCCCTATCTTTCACGAAGCAGCATCTCTTCCTGCTCAGCCCAGCTGTCTGTCAGAAATGAATGCACTGTTTATTTAGAGCATTTCTATCTAGGGCTTGTGACGTCTGAGGGTACTGTAGTTTGTGCTTTTCAGTCCACTTAAATGTATTGAAATGTATAATATTGGACATTATGTTACCTAATTTATTGTTACCTAATTTATTTTCAGTTCAGTGTATCATCAGCTAGTCTCAAACTCCATCCTCTCTATTTTTTCAAACCTACTCTCGATATATCAGAACTTGACTTTACAATATCTTCCAACAGACGTGTATAAATCTTAATGAACAATCACAAGCCAATGTACAGGGTGCGCATGGCAAACTACTGAAACACATTATTCCATTGTTCAGTATTACTATTTTGTAAATTAATTTGTTTGTATCACAGGTAAATATTCCAGGTATTCTAGGTTTTAGAGTTGGAGTGTACGTTTTTGTAGATTTACTTACTGTAATTAAGTGTTTATTGTAATGAGGCCAGATGATATGTTTATATATATATATTAAAAAAATACTTTCTATATACTTCAAATCCAATTTCCTCTGAGGACTGTTCAATGCATCCCCTCACTTTAACTGGCGTGCCCTCTTTGGGTGGCAACAGCATTGTATACAGTAATGTAACTACGAAAGAGTTCCCCATAACAATCAAGGTATAGAGCAGCTATTGGTACTTGCACTCCTGATATACTGTGGTGAAAAACTCTTTTCTTGGATGCTGTTTCAGAAAAAGGTTATTTACAATACTGTACATCAATAAAGTTGAGTGTGCACCACTATTATGGTCTTTCTCTCTCATTCATTTGGACAGTGTATGATGTCTGATTTTAAAACAGTTAGTCGGGACCTAAGAGGAGTCCGTACAGGGAAAGGGGAAAAACAGTACTGACAAGGGCAAAAGTTAACCAACAACAACACTGTCCACTCTTCTTACTTAGCCAATGACTCAGGGTGACTGCAGATGCATCTCTACGGGTCGCCTCGAGTGACACATACATGAGGAGACAGCAGGTCTTCGTTAATGCAGGATAATGGACCTCACAGTCAGAGGCCCAGAGATCACAGCAGGTAACGTTTACCTGTGTTGACACCACCTGAATAGAAAACGCAAGGGTAACTTCACATCCACAGGAGGACAATTGGGTTAGACATTCACACAGACTGGTGGTAGCACCTCCTAAACGTCCCCCATCCACTGTAATTGCCTTGGAGTTGTGGATTTGATTTTGTCATGCTCCTTGACACCAAGTGACCAGAAATAATCATTAAGGATTAGGCAGGCGATAGAGTAGCAACTCTCTACAGGGTTTGCCTTTCACACTAATAAGAATTTATTGGACTTATTATCCATCTGAACTTTATCATCACCCTGACAATCAATGAGAGAGATACTTTAAATATCAGGCTATATCCTAGAAAAAATATAGACTGTATTAATGCTGTACAAGTGTAGGTTATATATAACTTCTACTGCTGTTTTGCACTCACATCAGGATTACAAACTAATCAATAATCCTAATCTTCTACCAGTATTACCATTAAATGCACAACAGAGGTAGTGGCATGGCACAGCTTTATTGTTAGCATTTTATTTTCTTGTATGAATATAGGGGGATTGCATTCTTATTTTGAAACATCAAAGTAATGTACATCTTATAAAACAACCAATTATTTTCATTATTAAGTGTAAAAATAGACTGTCTTGATTGTCTTTTAGAAGGAAGACGACTTCCCATTATTCATTAAGCTTCAAGACTGGTGGGAGAAACAAGAAATTAGAGGGTTTCCATAGCAACAGCACAGAAACGGAAAAGGCCAGTGTGTGAGGAATGTAGGGATTGATTGAGTTATGAAAATTAGTAGATAATTTGCTGGAAGAATGTCTCATTTTGCCTCTCTCATCCACATCACCTTCCTAGATTAATGTATCCACAAATGAAAGCTGTTCCTATCATAACTGCGATTAAACCAGCATTAAGTGACCATGACTCAATGCCCGTTTATCATCGTCTTTATCACCCAACCCTAGCCAGTGTAGTAGCTATTACCCTGGCTGCTGAAATGGCAAAACAGTATTATGTTTACACCACACACAAAAACACCCAATGTTTATCCTCTCGCCCACTTTCCTGAGGCTAACTTTATTATTGGTGGATGGAGACTAGATGGGGACTTATGGGGGATCCTGATGAACAGATATTATTGATGTCAGTGTGCAGTCATGTGTGGGTTGGGCTGGTAGTATTGATCTCAACTCTTTTGTCGTGGCTCAATATGGTCTATAATGAATGAGACTGAACTGTATGTGCAGGCTTCAATCCACTTGGTAGTGTGCCAACATGTATTTATGTCATGAATTAAAAGTATAGATAGAATAAGATAGAAGTATCTTTCAAAGGAAAGTCATGTGAGTCCTCACATTAGGTATTTGCAGATAACTCAGTTCCATGAAGTTGATCTCTCTCCTAATTGCTTTTATATTGCATCAAATGTGTGGGAGTTCTTACTATTACTGTTTTTCACGATTGCTTACACACATTTCCTGAAGAAAAACCTAATTTCCTCTGAACCCTACACACAAACCACAGAAATACGCACACAAAATTCCAAATCCAACACATCCGTTGCAAAATAACACTCTGCCTCCAAGACTATTTTAACTTTTCACATAATTGACCTTTGTGTTCAAATGACACACACAGCCATCATATGAGTAGACACAACTAAGCTAAATCCAACACATCTCTTGCAAAATGACACTTTGCCTTCAAAACCATTTTAACTTTTCACAAAATCGACTTTTGTGTTCAAATGACACACACAGCCATCATAGGAGTAGACACTACTAAGCAGCCAGTACACACAATGTGCTAAAGGGAAAACACTACCGTTTTCATGGGAAACACTATATGAATGACTCATCAGGGGAATTATACTTTTGCAGTATAATGTTTTTACAGTAGGCTCAATTATGAAACACACAAATATGCAGTAACAACAGAAGGTTTTATTCAACAAAAGGTCTCATTCTACATCCAAAAGCAAAATGGATGGAAGTAACAGCAGAGAGGAAAAAAAGTGGACAGTAAAAAAGGCCGGCAACTGTAACTGCCAATGGCCCCTGGTCCTAGCATGGATTATTATTTTCTTATGATATCTGATTTACAACAAGGTTGATAAAAAAAAATGAAAATCACTCAACGTGTTGCAGTTGTAGTAGTAGTTGTTGTTGTTGTTGTAGTAGTTGGGCTGTCGTTGTGTCTCTCAATGAGATTCTGTGTGTTTTTTTTAATGTTTGTCCAAAACATGTTAGGCTAACTGAACGGGCAGGCACCTCTCTCTCTGCGTTCAGAGAGGCTAGCAAAAAGGCAATTACCAGTTAACTGATCAGCAGGCAGGCTTGGGGCGGCTCATCATTGGGTGAAGAGTTCAGTGGTCAGAAGGTCATGTGTTAGTTGCCGGTGGCGGCTCTGTCTGCGGTCACAATCCTTTGGTAAGGATGGACACGAGAATCATGCCGCCTCACTTTAGAAGCCATTGCACCTTTCAACAAGTCCTGACTGTGGCTCATCGAAGCCGCGTCCAAAACCCCCGGGTAAAACAAGCTGCCCTCATGTCCGTGGGGGCTAAACGGGGCGCCGCCCATGCCCCAGGGTCTCTTACCTAGAACCCCTGCGTGCTCTTTGGGGTACTCCAGCAGGGAGGTGGGCGCCAGGGCGTACGGGTAGTCGTACGGGGTGGTGTAGATGATGCCGCCGTCGGCCGAGGGGGGCACCAGGCTGGGGGCGCCGTTGGGCATCATGGCGGCCATCTGCTGGGGCTGGATGAGGTTCATGATGGGCGTCCCCGGCGTGGGGGGGGGGAAGCACGGCGGCTGGGCCATCATCTGACCGTTGGGTGCCTGGATCAGACGCTGACCCTGAGCGGCGGCAGCCGCCGCTGCAAGAGAGAACGCAAGGGAGGGTCTTGATGTTGGTGTCTCTGTTTCCCCCGTTGAGAATCGCCAACTCAATAAGCTGCATCTTCTTTACCTTATCTTCTCCTTCCGCCGCGGGGACCAGCAGCTTCTTGAGTTCCTCCACGGCGCGCCTCATCTTGATGTCGGCGCGGGCCTGCGTGTCCTCCACCGTGATCTGCACATGAAGCTCCTCGTTCAGGTGCTCCCAGTTAGGCTTCCCTCGGTTCTGCTCCTCCTTCTTCCTGTCCCTCATGGAGCTCTTCCCCCGGACCATGATCTTACATCCTGTCTCCGCCTCCAGCTGCTTGGCCGTCAGCCCCCGCGGGCCCAAGATCCGGCCCACAAAGTTATAGTCGGGGTACTCCTTCACGGGGACAAACAGCTTCTCCTGCAGGTGGATGACGGTGCCCTGGGCCTCGGGCAGCTCCAGAGGGTGCTTCTCCACCAGCCCGTTACTGTCGCTGTACATGTCCTTCCTCACCCGGTTGATCTCTTCGTCGAGCAGCCTCTCCAGATGGGTGAAGATGCCACAGAGGTTGGGCAGGCTGGTCATGAGTTTCTTCTCGTTCAACAACTGCATCAGATAGTCGGGACTCGGCCTCGGCCTCTCCTTCACCTCGATCTCCCCGACCATCATCTTGGCGTCGAGAGAGAGACAGACAGAGAGCAAAACCACCGACGAGAAGAGAATCCCTTTTTTGGATGAAAAGAAAACACACACCAAAAAAAATAATCCAAAAGAAAACAAACTTGCGCGGATTCCAAATCCCTCGTTCTGCAGAAGGAGGAAGTTTACAGGTTCGTCAGACGCATCTGAACGATTCAAAGTTCCTCCTAAAGTCCAGATCATTCATTTAATCTCAGTATTTATACAATCAGGTACCCTCAGGTAAGGGGTCCGCCCTCGGGTGGGGTTTAGACCAATCATGAGCAATGGGTGTGGACTTGTACATTGAGGAAGATGATGGGGGATGAAGGTTAAGGGGGAAATCGGCCCCCACTTTCTCCTAGTTACACAAAGGTGAAAAAGGAACACAATAGCCACAAATTGGTTTAGTCTGGTCTTAGAGTACTGGGTCTGGGAAACACAAAAGTCCAAAACTGCTCTAGATGGCTTGGTCCATCTCGGGAGAAAAGAGAGCAATCAGGTCTTTGTAATCATTTAAATGTGTCTGTTGTCTAGCCAATGTCAAGCTTCAAGTAGAGAAACTGGTTTCATTGTGTGGTTACAACAGGAAATCAGTTTATATAGCTTTGCCCTAGATATCCAAAGTTTGAATCTTAAATGTAGAAAATGTATTTTTTACATATAATAATTTTCTCTCACAATAGATGATTCACTTACTTTAGCCAAATGTATGTCGTAAGTCGCTAAAAGTTTTTTTTTTTTTTTATGCCTCGTTCGGCCGGGCATATCAACTTATCTCCAAACGAAGTTGAACTATTACATGAGAATTTGGGTTGTTGTGTCATTTGCTTCTGGTGCCTTATTGTGTGAAGAACAGACATTGTAAATTGCACACCTTTAGTGCCTTTAGTGCAATTTGAATGATTGTGTGTTCCAGGTGAGGACAATGATATTTTCCTCGAGAAGATTGTGCAAGATATAGAGAATTGTGTATAGTGTTTTGACAGAAGGGGTGTTTGGAATTGACATCTGAGTGTAAAGCAGAAAGTGTGTGTGTAGTTCAGAAGAATTGGTGTAGTGAGTTGAAGCATGAGTTACGAATTGTCTTGAGTTTCTGTTTTAGTGTGTTAGCAATCGTGAAAAACTGTAAGAATCTGTGTGGGAAATTATGTATTTGCAGTATTATGCTCTTCTACCCAGGGCTTTGAGATAGATAATCCTACATTGTGTGTTTATGACCCACAGAGGTTCAGACTCCATAATCCTGGGGACCCTCTCTGACCCCGGTCAATAGCTGTAGCGAGCAGGCCAAAGACTAGGGCTATCAATGATGACATGGGAGACCTCATACAGTATCACTCAGCATCAATGCAAACAATGACTTGAGCATCACTCAACTTTGTAAGTGTGTCAACATTAGCCATAACACCTCCTCTGGAGCCATTTTGTTTTGTTTGTCCCTTAAGAGACGATTAAAGTTGATTCATGTGACATAATATCTACAAAATGTAGAGGGGAAACTAGGATACTAGGACACATCTTTGGCGACAGATTTTAACCTGGAATGACTGGAAAAGTACCTTTATGTCTCTGAATGAGACACAATCATGCGATCTTCATGTCTGGTTCTCTCCTGCCAGCAGCCGATGACATCAATCATCTGTCAAGACAGCATCCTTCAATCAGATGGAAGCACTTGTGGAGGTGGGAGCCCTGCAGTCATTCAGCTCAAACTTAATGAAAGTTAACATGCAATAATGGGATGACAAAACAAATCCCTATACATTTGACTCAACATGGCAGTGAGGTTTGAACAGTACTCCGGGTGGAAATCATGCCCAGCTGATACCGTGACAAGTGCCTCGGGACAGGCTGTCTTCCTGACCCCAAACTGAAACCTTAAACCTGACTTTGTGTTTGTGTGTGTGCGTGTGTCTGAGGGAGAAGCTAAGAGGTGTTACCGTAAGGTGATGAATAAGAGTGAAAGCAAGAGTGGAAGAGTGTGAGATTGTTGTGAAAATGACAGAGAGGAGAGAGGGAAAGAGAGAGAGAGAGAGAGAGAGAGAGAGAGAGAGAGAGAGAGAGAGGAGTGCCATGCAATAACATGTATCATCTTTTTTCCCCCCAGTAAAACCACAAAACAGCTAAATCATAAAGAATGTCTTCAACAGTCTTATACAGGTTTGTTTTAAACAGACAAAAGGTCTTGTGACAGAGTCCACGGGAGCCCATTATCTGTGTGAGCACAGACAGCAAAGGTGTTAAAGAGAGGGAGGGAGAGACACAGTTGAGTTAATCTCTCGTCAGACGGAGGGTCACAAACAGATGGAGACACCACAGCTCTTTGCTCATCCCCATCCTCAGGTCTCTACAGACCAACTTCAAATACCAGGGGCCAACAATCAGTCTTAACGGACACCTTTAGCCAAGCTGTCACAGACCTCATGTAGTGAACATAGACTAGGCTCCCCTACTGTAGGAGAGGACTGCTGTTTGAGCAATACACCTGGGATGTTCTTTAAGAGAAAGTTCACCTTTAATAGTAACTAAGAGCTGTATGCAGTCATGATGAGAGGCGACATCGAGATGGGTTCATTTTAAATTTCACAGGGAAGATAACTGACCCATGAGGGGGAAAATGCAACTAAAAGCTTTCACAGCCAAATGCTTTCACAGCCTCTAACTAGGGAGCAGTAGACCTTTGCCATGCAGTGCTTCCAAAAGTTATATTCTGAATACACAGAACATGTCCCACTGCAGGAGGAGAGTAGGAGGGCTCCAGCTCCCACTGGAGAGCCCACAGCAGCACCAGACATTAAAGAGAGTGTTTCCACAGGCTTCTGGTCCGAGGGGAGCTGGGAGGGAGAGGAGTATCACACACAGTTTAGAGGTGTAAAGCCCAGGAGGTGGTCCAGGGGAACACACATGCTAATGATTCTAATACTGTGCTGCACGCACACGCGCAATTTAGTCAATTCTACAGGAACACCTTTAGTAACATGAGCACATACAGTTAGGTCCAGAAATATTTGGACAGTGACACCATTTTGGCTCTGTATGCCACCACAATGGATTTGAAATGAAACAATCGAGATGCAATTGAAGTGCAGACTTTCAGCTTTAATTCAAGGGGTTGAACAAAAATATTGTATAAAATGTTTAGGAATTGGAACCATTTTTATACACAGTCCCCACTTTTCAGGGGCTCAAATGTAATTGGACAAATTAACATAATCATAAATAACATTTTCATTTTTAATACTTTGTCGAGAATCCTTTGCAGGCAATGACTGCCTGAAATTGGAACCTACTGACATCACCAAATGCTGGGTTTCCTCCTTTGTGATGCTTTGCCAGGCCTTTACTGCAGCTGTCTTCTGTTGTTGTTTGTTCGTGGATCTTTTTGCGTTAAGTTAAGCAAGTGGAATGCATTCTTGATCGGGTTGAGATCAGATGATTGACTCGGCCATTGCAGAATATTCCACTTCTTTGCCTTAAAAAAAACTCCTGTGTTGCTTTCGCAGTATGTTTTGGGTCATTGTCCATCTGTACTGTGAAGTGCCGTCCAATCAACTATGCCGAATTTGGCTGATCTGAGCAGACAGTATATCCCTTAACACTTCAAACCCAAACTCAACAGTGACAAGACAGAAGTCATCCTCATCGGCACCAAATCCCCACTCAATAAAACCGGACCAATCACACTCACCATTGAGGACACTACCATCACCCCCTCCCCCCTGGCTCACAACCTTGGCTTCATCCTGGACCCCACCCTGATCCCCACGTCAGCTCCATCGTCAAGACCTCCTATTTCCACCTCCGAAACATTGCCAAAATTAGACACTGCCCCCCCCCCCCCGCTGCTGAATCCCTCATCCACGCCTTCATCTCCTCCTGCCTTGACTACTGCAACTCCCTACTCACCGGCATCACCTCCCGCTCCCCCCATAGACTCCAGATGGTCCAAAACTCAGCCGCCCGCCTGCTCTCAAACACCCGGTGCCGTGACCACATCACTCCTGTCCTCCACTCTCTCCACTGGCTCCCCATCAAATAACCTATCAAATTCAAAGTACTCCTCCTCACATACAAAGCCCTCCATAGCCTGGCCCCCCCCTTAACTGACTGAACCCCTTCTCCCCCACTGCTCTACCCGTACCCTCCGATCCTCTTACACTCCACTGTTCCCCTCATTGTCCCACCCTCAAAACTCAAAGGCTTCAGAGACCGTGCCTTCTCACAAGCTGCACCCCACCTCTCAACCACTCAGAGACTCACCCTCACTCTCCACTTTTAAATCCCACCTCAATACCTACCTGTTCTCCCATGCATACAACCTCCCTTACCCCTAACCATCTCCCCTAACCCTGCCACCCTCCTCCCCCCCTGGACATTGCTGTGTTCATTGTCCCCGTTCGTTAACTCTGTGTTCTATGTGCTCATGTTATCTGTTGCTTGTTGTTTCTGTGTTTTCTGTTTCTCCCATATTGTCAGCGTCTTTGAGCCCTGGGAAAAAAATATTATTACAGGTTGATCTTAGTTTCATCTGTCGAAAGAATGCTGTTCCAGAACTGGGCTGGCTTTTTTTGGAAAAGTCTAATCTGGTGTTTCTGTTATTGAGACTTATGAATGGTTTGCACCTTGTGGTGAACCCTCTGTATTTGCTCTTGTGAAGTCTTCTCTTTATGGTAGACTTGGATACTGATATGCCTACCTCCTGGAGACTGTTCTTCACTTGGCTGGATGTTGTGACAGGTTTTTTCTTTACTACGTAAAGAATCCTGCGATCATCCACCATGGTAGTCTTCCGTGGACGTCCAGAACTTTTTGTGGTGCCGAGCTCACCAATGCGTTCCTTTTTTTCTCTGAATGTACCAAACTGTTTGGCCACTTCTAATGTTCCTGCTATCTCTCTAATGGATTTTTGTTTGTTTGTTTTTGCAGCCTAAGAACGGCCTGTTTCACTTGCATTGAGAGATCCTTGACCGTACACTTTTGCCACTCAGACCTTTTACCCGCTTAACTGATGAAGAAATAACAAATTTCTTTTGGACCCTTGAAAAAGAGAGGGCCACATATTAAAGAGTAATTCCTAAACCCTCCAATTTGGATGTGAATACCCTCAAATTAAAGCTGAGAGTCTGCACTTTAAGCCCATATTCATTATATAACTGTAACTTGAATATGTTTTCGTAAACAGCTAAAATAACAAACGTTCTGTCAGTCCAAATATATATGGACCTAACTGTATATACATTACAGTACACTGTGAATTGCATCATTAAAATCACTGTTTTGACACTTCTCATTAACAATGCATAGATTTGCACCAGTTTATTTCATAACAGCATAGCTTATTCAAGAGAGGCATCATCTGGACTGAATTCTCTCCTTGCATTTAATAATGGAAAATCACAGAATATTGAAAGCAAACATAAATAATGATATGTTTAATATAGGTTGTGGGTTAGATGGGACCATATATACAAAAACAATTATCCACTCACTGCAATGTAAGTCACTTTGGATAAAGGTGTCACCTAAATGGCATAATACTATTACATTATAACTACAGAATGACAATAAGAAATAATATTTTGTGGGCAGCAAATTAACCCACCTAACCCAATAACAACCTTCAATAACAACCTTCAATAACAACCTCAATAACAACCTCAATAACACACTCAATAACAACCTTCTCAATAACACACTCAATAACCACTGAGTTCCACTGTTATGGAATTCCTTTGGTATCTCACTGAAGTATAGATACATCTCTGAGAAGTCTGGACCCAGACGAGTGTGTCTCAAGGAGAGCAGCTATATCTCCCTCCAGCTGCATCTGGGCCAGGCTCTGGGTCAGCCTGTGATAGCGCTCCATGTCCACCAGGGGGCTTAACCTCCTCCTGCTCTTGCCCCTGTCGCTCTCCCACTCGTCCCTGCATCGCTGGAGCTCCTCTGCAGAGCCTCTGTCTGGGGTCTCGAGCTTTCTCACTCGGTCACTATTCGTCCCCTCCTCCTCGGCATGCAACAGAGACGACATACCCTCTTTGAGTGACAGGACCTCTTTCTCCAGAGAGAGGGCTAGTCGCTGAGCCGTTCCCTCTCCTCCCACCTTTCTGACTGGTAGGATAGAGCAGGATGCCGATGCAGGCAGGAAGTCACACAGAGAGTTCAGGAAGTGGAGCAACCGGAGCTGGCTGTAGGTGAACAATCATTTCCTCAGGTTACATTACCATAACTATCATCTCTTAACCACAGGTTATCGTCATGTAAATACATCTTTATTTCATATTTGAAACATTTAACATCGATCAAATCTTCTGTCAGATTAGGTAAACTTCATATATTCCACAGTGCCAAGCAATCATATCACCTTTGTAGATAACACATCAGATACACACATAGATAAATGACAGTAACTAATACTGAGCATGCTAAACAAAGCTACCTGCAGTGGACAGATAACTCTCCCTGGAACGGTGTTGTCTGGTGCCAGTAAAACAGCATCACAGCAGATGGTCCTGCAGGGTTGGCCAGGAGGTAGCATGGGCTGATCGCTAGCCTTTGACACTGCATGCTCTTCTGGATCCACCTGGCCACATCATCCAGGGTGTGGTCGGGAGAATGGATCTGAAGGGTCCATGAGTCCAGCACTGCCAACAGGCTGAGCAGGTCCTCTCTAGCCTCGTCTAGGATGAGAGAGAAAAAAAGATCAGTAGAAGACGCAAGTTAAAAAAAACTCCAGAAAACCATGTAAAACAGTCAGACAAGCTATGATTTTAATACAAACCCAAATGAATACCACATTACTAAAAGAAGATCAATGGCAAGTTTAAGACCTCCAAATAATTGTTCATACACTGGATTGAAGTGGCGGCCCTATTTTACAGTACCTGTTGTGAATTCACAGCTCGTTAACAACTGGGGGTGTGCTTTGCTTTGGAAGTCTACTGGGACATGGCCGCACTGGGTGACCGTTGGCCCCGCGGCGTTCGCAGATGCAGAAGATCCCTGTCTGTGGACGTAATGGAGCATGACGGGGCATCTCACGCTGCCAGAGGTCAGCAGTGGGCTCAGATCAGTCACGGCGGTGACCGCCAGTCTGTGTGTGTTGACATCTATGGCTCCGCTGGCACCGTCCAGCCTGCGCCTCTTGGCCACAGGCTCTGGGTGAGAGGGGGCAGACAGGGGGCTGGGAGTGGGGAACCAGGACGCTCGGCTGTGGGTCTGGATGATCAGAGGCACTGGGCTCTGGCCTGCCTCTGTCAGGAGGATGGATAAACTCACGCTGCCCACTGGTCTGGAACAAAATGACAACACATCACTTCACAATCATATTTTGTAAGTGAGCCCCCCATATCACCTACAGCCACATAGACGGGAGACTACTACCACACAGGGAATCAGTTACAATGTAGATAAATAACATAAGTGAATAAGTGCAAAGAACAAAAGAACAAATCAACGGGTTAACATCTGAGGCAGCCTAGGGAGTCAATATATTACTAGCACTGCACAATACTAGTTGTGCAGGGCTGCCATGTTTACCCACAGCACTACATGAGGGCTCTGAAGCAATTATGCCATAAGGTTCCTGACGCTCTTCATCTTACGATATGTTAAATCAGAACAGGTGGAGAAACTGGGACTCTGATTGCTCCTCGCTCACACAAAAAGAGCTTGGAGGGCTATTTGAGAATGTGTTGCCATGGTGACCAGGCAGGCAGGCATGCTGCTGCTGTGGAGCTATTTCTCACAAAGTCTGGAGATATGGCCTGAGAGGCAGCCACTGACGCCGTTCTGCACTTAAGGCTGTTGCTAGGCGGCTGGGTGGAAGGTGAGACATTATTGATGTCCCCTTCAACATCTTGCTTAGAGAGCACATCAGAGGCATTTGATGTTTGGTTTGTTCCCTGCGTAACCTCATTAATGTGCTCATGAGGATCAAACATTCAATATGTTTGTGATGTGAAGGCAAATGACCTGAGGGGAATGTTTCTCTTACTGTATGAATGTGATTTAGGTAAGCAGTTTTGAAGACAAGTCTGGCTGTTTTTGTTGTTGTTGTTGTTGTTGTTGTTGTTGTTGTTGTTTTCTTATAGGAGAGCTACTCTAAGTTAGAGATCTGGTCAGACATCAGCAGTGGGAACTGACAGCTGGTGAGTCCCTCTCACCAGGAGGACCAATGCTTGACTGGACACCATTAACACATACTATCATTACATTAACACAGCCTGTAGCATTACCAATCACAGATTAGGTCGGGGATTATCACTGATTATACTTGGCAAGATATCAAGAGAATGAGGATTTCACAATGTACTACTCATGAGCACTACCAATAGGCATCACAGTGTGCTGTAGTGCCGAAGTTGATATTTGAGATGCAATAGTCGAACAACTTAAAAACAAGCTCACTTGACAGAGTAAACATCTATCCTATATGAAAAACAAACATAAATCAAAAATCAAAACATCCAAAATTTGGGCACCCTGGTTTAAATGTCTGTTACAATTAATCTCCAAGTGATTGAAAGCAAACGTGAACACTAAATGCTACAAAGTTAAACATGACACCTTTCTGCAAATTTTAAAGCAAGCTTTCTTTAAATGATAAAAAAGGAAAAGGGCCCCGTGCAAAAGTTTGGGAACACTTTAGAATTATTCTTTGTTACCTTTTGAGAAGATGATTACTAAGGCCCAGGCCAAGGTGATTTACTCGTTAGTGCTTTAATGAGTCACGTGAATATAATTCCAGGGTTGAACTATATATTCTGAAGTAACTCCATGCCTTCTCAAGTATCCGACTGCAGGGGCTGTTGTGTCTGGTGTTAAAAAACATGGCTTCCTCTAAACAGTCTAAACTGTCAGAATCAAGAGAGTTCACTTCCACCATCAAGGAGAAGGCTCTTGCAATGTTTCAAACTACCCATTTCCACTATGTTCCTATTGGAACAATGTGCTTTGGACTGACGAAACCAACATTGAACTTTCTGGCCACAACCAAAGAAGGTACTGTATGTTTGGGGAAAAAAGGGTGAAGCATTTGTAGAGAAGAACACCTTGCTATGCCAACTGTTAAAAATGGAGGTGGATCCATTATGCTTTGGGGTTGTGTAGCAGCTGAGGGCGCAGGCAATATTGTGCAGGTGGAAGGAAGAATGTATTCTACCAAATATCAAGACATTCTAGAGGCTAATGTTCGAAGGTCAGTCCAGAAATTTAAGAGAGGTTGGGTATTCCAGCAAGACAATGACCCAAAGCATACCTCAAAGTCAACCATGAAGTACCTCCAGGAAAGACGGATGAAGGTTTTGGAATGGCCATCAGTCCGCAGACTTGAATATTATTGAAAATCTGTGATTTTCAAACATGAAATGTCAAACATGCCGTGCATGCAAGAAGGCCGAAGAATATTTCTGTGCTAGAAGTGTTTTGCCAGGAAGAGTGGGGAAAAATTCCCAAAACAAGAATTGAAAGACTCTTAGCTGGCTACAGGAAGCGTTTGCAAGCTGTTATAGTTGCCCGAGGAGGAGCTACAAAGTACTAACTGACAGGGTTCCGAAACTTTTTCCTTGTTTTATTATTTTGAAACTGTAAAAAGTTCCAAATAAAAATGTATCTTGCTTCTTGTGATCTTGTGATGAAATGTGTCATGTTTAACTTTGTACCATTTAGAGGTTAGGTGTGCTTCTTTTCACTTAGATATTCATTGTAAAAGGTATTTTGACTAGGGTGCCCAAATCTTTGCACCCCACTGTATGTAGACATTTACATGAGGCTCTCTGTGGTTAACATCACGCCCACAATCAAGCGGTCCTCAATGAAGTGATGCCAAAGCTTGTCCACTAGAGGTGGTGATGCCACAGACGTGACCTGCATCTTCTCAGCCAAGGCCTCGTCGTCTGGCTCATCATCATCATCCCATAGGGAAACAAGGCCTTCCTGAAGAGAGTGAACATCAGCACCGATATTTACATGTACACAGTTCAGTACATCAGAATGAAGAAGAAGACTAGAAAAGATAATGGTGACGAGGTTAATGTTGATAACCACCTGCTCTGCCTGGGTCACAACATGCTCTGTTCCTGAGACCGCATGTGTTGACTGCAGAAGGACCCTCTCCTTCACCCTCACATCTCTCTGGAGGTCCTGAAGCATGGTCAAGCCACTCTATAGAAAGGAAAAAAATAAATAATAGATAGATAGATAGATATTCAGACACTGTTTTAGTCAATTTGCTGTTTACCAAAACATCTTCAAGTTACATGAATATGGGCTTAAAGTGCAGACTCTAACCTTTAGGATAAGGGTATTCACATCCAAATGTAATATGTAGCTGTCTCTTTTTCAAGGGACCAAAAGTAATTGAACAATTGACTCAAAAGCTGTTTCATGGGCCAGTGTGGGCTATTCCTCCATTATTTATTTATCAATTAAGCAGGTAAAAGGTCTGAGTTGATTCTAAGAGTGGCATTTGCATTTGGATTAGCTGTTGCTGTATATGCACACTATGCAAAAACAACCAAAAAGATCCATTCCAAATGGAAACCAGCATTTGGTGATGTCCATGGGTTCCAGACTTCAGCCAGTCATTGCCGGCAAAGGATTGTTGTCAGTAGGTAAAGGTAAGTATTAAAAATGAAAATGTTATTTATGATTATGTTAAAGCTCCTGAAAATAGGTGACGGTGTATAAAAATGGTTGCAATTCCTAAACTTTTCATACAACATTTTTGTACAACCCCTTGAATTAAAGCTGAAAGTCTGCACTTCAATTGCATCTCAATTATTTCATTTCAAATCCATTGTGGTGACATACAGAGCCAAAATTATGGAAATTCTGTCACTGTCCAAATATTTCCGGAGGTAACTGTATATTAGTTGTCGTATATATATATATATATATATATATATATATATATATATACCTATATACACACGTAACTGTGTCCGGAGAATTCATTCACTGATGCATTATTCTTATAATGTCCAAAACATGGAATGGTGTTGTTGTCCTGGTTGTTTACCTGTAGTCGGGACTCTAGAGCTTGGACAGTAAGGAGGAAGTTCTCCTGATCAGCATCACATGTCTTCTGCCCTCCTCTGCTCTCCTGTCCATGCTGAAAGATACAGCAATATTCTCACATCAGTGTACGGTGGAATAAAACATAAGAAATTACCCACCCATTTTATTTTTTTACACTCAGTAATTATAACTAAAAAGTAATGTCTCACAGAGTATGTTGTGCCACAGAGATCAGTGATGAGGAAGCGGTCCAATGGACCTCCGGTAAGGCTCTGGTTCCCAAAGATCAGCAGCACCTGGTCTGTTCCACCGCCCAGAAAGTCATCGACATGGAGTGAGCTAACACCTGACCAGCAGGATGCCACCTGGCAAGAGAAAGTACGGATTAAGTAGGAGAGACGAGTCTACTGGAGATAAGAATGAGGCACATTATGCAGTATTCCAATACCTGAAAAGTGTCTTTCCATACTGCGCAGGCATGACCATGGTTGAAGGTGACAGCAAACAACAGACATCCATTTCTTCCCGTGTCGACAATCTGAATGTGTTCAGGTTCCTCAAAGGGGAGCTGGCATACCTCTCTGGGAATTCCATTCTCAAAATAAACTAACTGCTTTTTACTGGTTGCTGCCACCACTGTTGATTGCAAAACACCGTTCACCTCTACAGCTGAGACCACAAACATGCACTTTGTGATAGAACTATAGGTATGAGGTAAAATCAAAGCTCCATTGAATACTTGTCCATCCTCAATGAAGTACCCCAGGGTTTTGCTCACCCCTGCAACATCCATCTGCTCTTTCAAGCATTCTGCTGACAGCTTTTGGGAACCTAGTATACATAGATTTCTTCTGTTTAAGAGAAACCCTCCAATAAAGCTTAGAGAGTGCTCGATGGGTATTTGTCTAACTGACCCAGCCTGCATGGAAGTGTAGAAGACTACACCATCATGGCTCCATAGGACAGTCGGGCCCTTTAAAATTTCAACATTGTCTGTAATTCGGTAGGGTAGTTTAAATTCCATGTACGGTTCCAATCTATTTGAACTGCTCAAAGTGAGCAGGCTGTATCTGTAATTTAAATTGAAGCGATCTCCCTTCCGGCTTTGCATCAGTAAAACCCATGGACCTAGGACAGAGGTGCAGTGTACTATCTCCACATCTGATGTACTCTTTCTGCTGATGACAGCTGTTATATCATCTGACTTTGAGAAACTGCCAGCATCCTGTTGAAATGACAGTCTGCTGAATATCAGTTCTGAGTCTCGTGTGGAATGTTGGCACTGACATGTCAGAATGTCTCCACGGGAGGACATCACTTTCACCTGCTCCATGTCTTGAGTCATAGTTGTTGTTGTTGTTGTTGTTGTTGTTGTTGTTGTTGTTGTTGTTGTTTTACTGTGGGGCTTATCACATCTACCGTAATACACAGCAGCGGCGCAGCAACTGTCTCCCCGTGTTCATCCTTCCTTCAGCTTTACCTGAAAAACTGTGGCACAGCATTGTCAGGGTATATGCAGGAATCTTGAGGTTAATTTCAATACCTTTCTAAGACTTTTTAAAGACCGTGTCAATATTTTTCCAGACCTCACCGCCACTTCGAGCTGTAACCGTTGACATCAGTGACAGTTTTAGTTTGCAATAGACTAGACCACTATCATACAACACAATTTCCGGTTCATCTTTGTTTTTTTAAATAAAACTAATACATTCACGAACTTTTACTAAACGTTTTTAGGACTCAAACTCTTTGGACAGAGTCTAATTCAAGACCTCATAAAATCGTGATAAGACTTTTTAATACTTATTAAGGGTCTTGATTTTCCCAAAATGGATTGATCAACTTTTAATACTTTTCAAGACACCGCGGATACCCTGATTGTAAGCACACTTCGGAGCACCCGGCCGGCTAGCACAGATCCACCGAGTTATCTTGCAGAATACTCTGCATACACAAATCTTTGTAACCGGTTTAAATATATAACTTGTTTTTTTTAAAAAGTCAAATATTGGGTCTTACCTGCTGCACCATAAGCTAAATCTAACATGTCGTTACCGCGTGTACTCAAAAGTGTTGATATCGCCGGACATCACATGCTGTACACACACAAGTCAAAACACTGCGCTGGCAGAATGGTTCAATGGATACTCCTCACCTTGCAACCGGGGGGGGCGAAGAGCGGAGTTCGCTGACGGTCAAGGAGCTAGATATCTATATATAAGGTCTATATATATATAGATATAGATATATAAGATATATAGATATATATAGATATATATAAGGTCATAGATATCTACAATGTATGTATTATCTATGAGCCGCCAAACCATCCGGCGAACCCGGTGACTGAAATCGAGTGTCGCAAAATGATGTCCGAAAACGTGCATTATGGGTAAAATTAGCTAGCCAGCTAGCTACTTCTTGTTTATAAGTATTCTCTCAAGTCTTCTCTCGTTCACATATTAAGATAAGGTGACAAATACAATTACACTTCTTTCAAGGTTATATTCAAACAATGAATGCATGCAACGTTGTATTCTATTGTTTTGCTTGGACCTCAAAAACGTGTCACTTGTATGTAAACTAGCCACTTTACATACAGAGCCAAAATGGCGTCTCAAGGGCAGCAGTTTCACTTATCAGCACTGATTCATCCCTCTCTCCTGGATCAACCTCGAGCCAGTGAGCTAGTTGATTGAACAGCCTCAGAGAGAGAGAGTAGTAAGTAGGACAGCCTTGAACATGGCGGAGGAAGTTGGACAGCTCGAACCTGAGCAGGTTAGCTGGGCTTGTCCTTTAACTTTGTCAAGAAAGAAAGGTCCAATTTGGTTGTGAAAAAGCTGCAGCATATTATTGACTTGTCTCTCTTTGAACAGGAAACTGAGAAGAAAATAGAGGAGGCAAGACAGAGGTTCATGAATGAGTACGTCCAAGGTAAGTTAGCCAGCTAGCTACTGCTTAGTAGTACCAACTGTAACCAACAGCAATCATCCAGTGCCCTGCTTGTTTTTCAGCTAGTGTCTGCAGACATTTGATCAGCTAGTGTTTGACTGAAATCACTCCTCACTAGCTGATCAAATGTCTGCAGACACTAGCTTCACGTTAGTGTTAGTACTAGTAGGAGAACATTAGATACAGTACTGTCCTAATAGCTGTGGCTAGCAACAGTTGCCTCCAGACTGGAGCACTCTAGTTCATGTCATGGATGTGTGTGCCATGAGTCAATAGCTTAAATGATGATCACATTATTAATAATGATCGACTTTTTCATAACTTCATCTTCTAATCACTGGCCTGGCTGGTATATTGTTATGGTAAACAAACAATGTATGATCACTTGACTTTAACACTGGGACAGTTCATTTGAGTTGACAGTCAATGACAGTGGCATGACATTAGATTAGGCTAGATGATCTGCTTGAGAACTCATTTAATGTATGTTGGCCTCTTGTTCATGTTCAGTTAGGTTAGCAAAAGCCTACATTTAGTCAATGTATGCCTTTTTTTTTTATAGTTATGTAACCTTATTATGGGCTTTATTTAATCATTATCTGAAAGAAAATGTGTTTCCTTGAAGGAAAACAGGGGCAAAGTCCCTCTGGAAAGTTTACAAAACAACTAATCTCGTCCCCAGGCTTCCGAGCATAGTGAGTGGAACTGAGAATGAGATAAACAAACGAACTCACTGGTGTTGTAACATTATAGACGTTTAGCCTAAATCTGATTTAATCAGATTTAAGACTGATTAGAGGGGGAAAATGAGGGGGGGGGGGGGGAGTTTGATTATTGCTGTTGGCAGAAATGAGATTTGTTTTGTTTCATCCCCCACAGATTCAGACAAGTATGACTCCAGGGACGTGGACAGGCTACAGAAAGATGATACTGTGGTGGAGGGATACCTGTCGTGGCGACACTTTGCTGTGGATGATGCCTTGAAAATGATGGATGAGAGTTTTCAGTGGAGAAAGGAATTTGGCTTGAATGGTTTGTAGTTTTCTTTACTTATTGTTATACACTACTTCACTACCATATATGGTTGTTGTGAGTGACTATATGGGTCAAAGGCCTTGGCTAGTGGCTAGTGGCTACATCTTTATATGGTTGAGTGTGGGAAAACAGGAACTGCTACATTCAATATTGTCAGCCTATTTATGGAGGCCAACTGCCATGTATGACAGGATTCATCAGTGGTGGTCTTTGTTCCAGAGTGGGATGGATACTTATTGTGTGTTGTTCTTCACATCTCCACACATTCAGGCCTGAGACAATCCTGTCTCTATTTTCTAAAGTTTTTTAAATGGCTACATTTCAAGTGATTTCAGCCAGAGAACGTTCAGTTTGTTAAATCTGTGTCATGCAGAAATTGGATTTGTAAGTTTACAGAGGCTAATTTGTTTCCAATTGTCAGATATTTGATATTTTGAACGAGTTGACCATTTTGTTTGTCTTGAAAGGAGAGGAATACTTTGCTACTGGCCAGTACATACTTGTTCCAGTATTAATGTTTTAGAATGAGTTTGAAGGCAAAGTTTTCTTTGTTTTTCAGACCTCACTGAAAGTAGCATTCCAAAATGGATGTTTGAGACGGGTGCAGTCTTCCTCCATGGCTACGACAAGGAAGGCAACAAGCTTTGTATGTTTTGTTTTACACATACCACATTTAATGATCCCTTACAGAGACTGTTCACCTGTTGAAGACAGGAGAAGCAGATTGTCAGCAAAGTTCCAACTGTATATTTCCTTACCATCAGTAACATGAGGTTATTGAACGCAATGCTATCTCTGTGTTTTTGCTGTCTTTTCAGTCTGGTTCAAAGTCAAGCTACATGTCAAGGATACAAAAACGATCATGGACAAGAAGAAGTATGTTGCCTTCTGGCTGGAGCGCTATAACAAGAGAGAACCAGGGATGCCACTCACTGTTGTGTTTGACATGTCTGAATCAGGTCTCAGCAATATTGTAAGTACACACTTGTATCTAGTTTATAGTCTTTTTTGGTACCTACAATTCAGTACCTTATTGTGCCAGATTGATATCAAAGCATGACTTCCAAGAAGGTTGCAAAGTTGGAATTCCGACTGACTGTGTTTATTTCATTTCCTCTTCATAATTAAACATGTTGGCTCCATTTTGAAAACCACTGTGCTTTCAATGTATGCCACTGAAGCCCTAGTGAGCATCCTAATATTGCTTGCTGTTTGACCTGTAGAGCATAAATAAGTCCATGAAACTTAAATATGAAATGAGTGGATTAGTAGATCAATTTGGAAATCAATCTTAAGGAAGATTGGAGAAATAGCCTACAGTGTGGTCTTGCGTAGGCCTAGCCAGTGTTATCTCATTTAGTCTCTAAGAGAGTCTACTGCATAGCAATGAGCCTGCCAGTGGGCATGGAACCTAGCCAGGCTCTGCTCCTCCTTGGGGTCTTACTCTATTGATAGTTCTCCAGTTCACCTCATGATAATTAACCAGTTACGGTAATGCATGTTTTACATCTTTAGATGCATGTTTTACATCTACATCTTGGGGGCGGCTGTGGCGCAGGAGGTAGAGTCGCCGCCTAATGATCACAAGGTTGGCAGATCGGCGGTTCGAGCCCCGGCTGGCCACATGTCGAAGTGTCCTTGGGCAAGACACTGTACCCCAAATTGCTCCCAGTGAGCGGGCCGGCGCCTTGCATGGTAGCTTGCCGCCATTGGTGTGTGAATGTGTGTGTGAATGGGTGAATGAGAGGCCGTTGTAAAGCGCTTTGGATAAAGGCGCTATATAAGTCAGACCATTTACATCTAAAGGAATTTACAACAAAGGAGCTTTATAAGTAACTGATCTTTTCAAATCACTTTTGGGGAAGATTTTAATCTTAAGTCTTTTGTGTGCTTGCAATAATTGATCCTCTGTTGTTGTCGCAGACAGTTGCACTGATAGCATTATTTGGAGTACTCTTTCTTTTCTCATTTGCACAAAGGGACGGAAAAACTTGCTTCAAATGATGTTGTTGTGTTGATAGTTATCTCTTCTGACATTGAGATGGAGTTTATGCTATCTCCTAGCATCAACTACAAAGTTACTCAATGATCAAGTAAACATCAACATTGTGCAACATCAAATTCTGTGGAATAGTCAATAACACAATTCGGAGTTAAGCAAGTGTAGTTCTTAGTTTTGGAGTTCCATGGAGAGGGCACACTTCACACAGTTGTGTTTTTGCCATAATATCTTTTCCTAGAATGATATTTCACATGATTGGGTTGAGGAAGGTGGTTGAAAGTCAGAAATTGATTGACTACAGCTCTTTTTATAGTGACTTGTGACAAAATGTCAATGGTTCTGAATTAGGTCAATGTTCAGCTTGAGGCAAATATCTACGGCTGAACAAACAGTTTCCCTATTTGAAAGTCCATAAAACGGCTTTTAAGAGTCGACGTCTGCTTTTCAGTTTGCATGTACGGTACTTTATGAGTCATTCACTCTCTCTTTTTACTTTCTTCTTTCAGGACATGGACTTTGTGAAGTATGTCATTAATTGCTTCAAAGTATATTACCCAAAGTTTCTATGTAAGTAGTACATAAAGTAAAAACATTAACAATGCATAGAAAATGTATCTGGAGCACATCCATATCACCATGGTACATTGAATGATTTAGTTATGTGACACATATAGGTTACTTCGTCATCAGTACACATCCTATTGACATACTTTATTTGTATGTTTATACATGTATAACAAACTTTACAACACAATACACAGCATCATACAGTATGATCCTGTGTTGCTGCCTATGATATATTAGAATTAAACCATTCTCTGTGACTTAACCTCCTTAATGTAATGTATGCTCATTTCAGCCAAAATGATCATCGTGGACATGCCATGGATCATGAATGGTGAGTCATTCTGTTTTTTAAAGCGTGCCTATATTTAGTAATGTCTTTCTGATAATCTAATCACCGTTGTTTGGATCTGAGGCTGGGTCTTTTCTCTCTTTGCCAGCTGCATGGAGGATTGTCAAAACATGGTTGGGTCCAGACTCCGTCAGCGTACTCAAGTTTGTATCCAAAAGCGAGATCCAGACCTACATTGGCCCAGAGTACCTGCCACCTCACATGGGTGGAACGGTATGTGCGGTATAGTACTGTTAAATCCACTCATAGGGGTGATACTGTTGAAATGCATTAGCTCTCACACAGGCTCTACCACACAGGCTCTCACATAGGCTTCCACTCCCCCCCCCCCTCTGTCTCACACACACACTGACTCTCACACCCATACACGCACACACTGACAGTGTCATTTATATTAATTTTACATTACTCTAATCTACAGCCTATAAATAAATTATATTGCCCCCTTTTTCTATTTTTGCTTATATATGTTGTTTTATATGTCCTATGTACCAACCTCACCAAGTCAATTTCCTGTATGTGCAAATACACTTGGCAATAAAAAGAACTCTCATCCCTGATACCTCATCAGTGTTTTTGTGTGACATGAAATACCAACTGAAATGTCAACATGAGATTTACCAATGCCAGTGTTGCATTATGCTAGTAGATGTTCAACGTTTTAGTAATTCTACTATGGCTTCATTCCAGGACCCCTTCAAATACAACTATCCTCCACTTCCTGATGACGACTTCCAAAGTCCCGTCAGTGAGAACGGACCAATCCTCAGCGAAGACGACAACGAGAGCAAAGGAGAGGAGGAGTCGGACTGTAAGGACACCCTGGAGGCCAGCTTCAGCTCTGAGGTCGCTGTGAAGCCCAAAAAGGTACAAATACTTCTCCATTTAGTTTCCAACTCCTACTCTTTCCTCCCTTTCTTCTCATTGACACTGTGGGTACAGCACAGAAAACAGCAGACATGCTATATATTATAGACATACAAGCACACTTCCTCATACACATTGCATGGTCACAGTCATGGGATGGTACGCCCCATCTGCTTGAATACTTTACTTCTCCGCTGGAGTATTCTCATTAACAACAGAATAAATAAAGTATCTCTAATGAGCTGAGATTGATTTAATGAATGATTCACCCAGCATGGAAACAGCTGGAAACAGCTTAGGTAGTAGTAGGCGTTTAGTTCTCATTAACATAAAACACACTGTCGCTATTTTCATATAAGGTGTCGAAGAGGAAGTTCAGCCTAGTTCCTTTTAACTTTGATGTGGACCGTTTCATATTTAAAGTTGAGGCTCCGATTACAGCATGTAATCGGTCCTTCCACCGAGACGGCAAGAATTAAGAAGCAGTAATGCCCTGATTTGGCAGCTGTTAAGCTCTTGCTCATTGTCTCTGTCAAGGTGACTCCTAATGTCTCCGCTGCAGCTTAATCCTGCCCCCCAGTCCCCACACATCACAGCCTCAGTCTCGCTGAGCGCTAGGCTTCTCTCATCTTCTGAGGCCTTTCTTAGGCTAGAGAGCGTGTGTCAAGTCCGTCAGAGAAGCTGTTCCTCGCTGAATAGTGTTATTTTTTTCGTGTTTTTTCCTCTCCACACATTGTCATACATGACTTCAAGCGAAGGGAGGTTTTAAGTCATTCCCGGAATGCGCCTGTGGGATTACTCTTTCGGTTCTGACTGGCTTATGGTTTTGTCTTCGACCTTGTAGGAGGTTAGGTGATGTGGTTTTTCAGTGGCTGTACTCAGCAATTGTGTCCTGGTGAGCTGGCATGAGGCTGGGGCCCAGTGCAGGCCCTATCACAGTAGAGATACCCTGCAGCTCCTGACTCTCACGTGTCCGTGCAGAGTAGACACCATCAACCGCTTAGGATGTCATTGATTGACTGATTGATTGATTATACTTTAATGTCCCCGAGGGGAAACTTGTCTTGGGCATTGTACTTTCATGCTTCAAGTGCAACAGAGACGATACCTACAACATACAGCAGGCAAAGTAAACAACAGGACAGCAGCAAACATTGAGTGACATTGGCAGCAGTTTCCACCTGGACATGGCATCATTTGGTATGTACTGTATATATATTGCACATATCCCTTCAAGTGGTGTTTTCGAATATTGCACATGGCCCTTTAAGTGGTGTCTAAGATAAAGTGCAGTGTCATCTAAGGAGAAATCTTGAGTGGGGGGGGAGATTCTGATATAAAGAGACCTGTCCCAAGTCCCACGTACCTGTTTGTTGATGCATATATTCTTGACAGTGATCTGAGATGTATCTTGGGGCTCTGAGGTGATCTCTGATTCAGAGTGTACTGTGGCTGTGTGTTCTAGAAAAGAGATGTTTTCTTTGCTTTATCAGTGTCAGTGGGGGGACTGTGCCGCTCTGTCTTGGCAGAGTCCTGTTGAGCCTTTAAGCCGTTTGGGTAACCTGCGCCACAGTCACGGGAGACTCCACCAAGCACACTGAAGTGGCTCGGCAGCCATTGCGTCACACAAAGCTGCTCCTATGAGCCTCTTAAGCACCAAGAAACACAAACAGCAAAACCCCCATTGTGAATGAATACCACATTAGTTATGCACCACATATTTTTATTTACAAGTTAGAGATATGCAAATGGCACTGGTAAAAGTGCTATCTTTTGAGCTATCTTTTTAAAGGCATGCTGATGATGGTGTTAGTTGGAGAACACAGGCATTAATTAATTCCCCTCCCCCCACCCTCTGTGGCCTAGCCTCAAACTCATGATGAACTTTTATGGTGTGGGTCAGCCTGCCTTGTGTGACCCCCACGGGAAGTGTACAGTATGGTTCAGCCTGTTCAGTTATGTCATCCATTAGCTAGAATGTACAGCAATACCCAGTGACCTCAAGTCACACAACTCACAACTCTTTATTCTTTATTCCATTACAAGAATACCTCAAGGAGAAAAAACAAACAAACAAACAAACTGTGAATCAGGTGGTCGTGTGTTTGCGTCCGTGCACGTGAGATGGAGTGGATAGTAGTGTGTGTGTGTGTGTGTGTGTGTGTGTGTGTGTGTGTGTGTGTGTGTGTGTGTGTGTGTGTGTGTGTGTGTGTGTGTGTGTGTGTGTGTGTGTGTGTGTGTGTGTGTTAGGGCTGCAACTAACGTGTGTGTGTGTGTGTTAACAGACACAACATGGTGTGTAGTACCTCTTACCAGCCTCTAATGCACTATCCCTGATCTCTTGGTGTGCTGTGACTTAAATGCATTATTTAAATGCCAGTGAGAGTAACTACAGTATGCTTAGAGCCTGTCTACATACATTCCTCTGCAATGGCCAAATAAGTTGAGTCCTCCCACCTGAACACGTCAAGGCTCCCACAGTGTGTTAAAGGGGTAGTTCACCAAATTGTAAAAAAAATCACATCTTTGCTTCTGTACTCTAAAATGAGTCCATGGTCAAGGATAAACTGCAATCAACACTTTGATTCTGTTTATCTGGGCATTGTAACCAGATCATTGTTAGCATTTTTAACGAAAACCCAATGCAAATCAGTGGACCCTAGATTAGGTTAGATTAGATTAGATTAGATTTGATTTATTGTCCCCAGGGGGAAATTCATTTTCACACCACTGTACAGTATACATATATACATACAACACTGTATAACACAGACAACAACAGACAGTACTACACATGACAGATACACAAGTACACACGCTCAGTGCGGTCTATTATTTAATTTAAGTTAGGATGTTGATTATAGTTAGCATGAATGTCATCCTCAAATCATCTAAAATTCTCTGAAGAGACTGAATTACTTAAATGACCTAGAGATTTGAGAGCGGCATTTCAAACATGCTAGCATAGGGTCCATAGACCTGCATTGGGTTTTGGTTAAACATGCTAACAATTAGCTGTTAGTTACAATGTGGAGTCTGCCCTTGTCCATAGACTCCTTACATGGTAACAAACCAAATATGTGATTTTGTAAAACTATCCCTTTAATAGCTGATCGCTCCAGGAAGCTAATTGCCTTTCTCTCTGTTTTGGAACAAGGGCTGGTGGTCTTAAGGCATTGTAGGATCTCACCCACACAAGAAGCACTGAGTCCTGGAGATTTCTTCACGCAGAAAGGTCAAGTGTTCATGTAGATTTGGGAGTACACCTCCCTCACCATCCAATCATCTTCATGGACGAGTTCTGCCTTTTGATTTTAAAAAAAAGAAACACGCTGTACCTGGACCACACATTTTTAAAAGTATCCCCTAGTTGCACTAATTTTACTCAGGCTGATATTGATTTAGATGTTTTTCATAGCAGATGTAATATGATACATAGTCCACAATATCTTCAGAGTAGAAAAGAAAGTGATACTCAGCCAGTTAACCCTGGTTTGTAATTTAAACCTGTACTGTAATTGACCTTGCCTGTGCCAGTTAGCCTACAAGTATTGAAACTTTCAAGTGTAGTGTCCTGCATGTACCTTAGTTAACATTAAAATATGAATGTATTCATAGAAAGCACTTGCCAACATCCATGATATAGTAAATATATCCAAGATTATTTTAATCCAAAGCAATACTTTATTGTTAACTATTAATACTAGTATTAATTTCAAATTACAGTATGGACAATACTCAATGTTTATTACAGTATTGGACACACATACTACCAGCACTAAATACTAATGTATTATTTTATTATTATTATTTACCACGCTAATACTAACACATTTGAACTAACTTTTACAAATGCCATTGAGATGAATGTACACTCTACCAACGTATTTCAAAATAACTGTTAGCCTTTTGCAAGACCTACCTCAATGTCTTCACTCCTTGCCTCAACACAGTGACAGAGCACTGAGAGCCATAGCCTGTATTATGCCTTTCTGGATATGGATTTCAAAATGTCTTAAAGTGTTCACTCCAGTTTGTACTGAAATAAGAACATGATTTATTTTTTATTTAAAGAATGTTCATGAATTCCTCATCCTATTTAATTTGCAAATGTGATTGTGTGGGTTTTGCGTGGGCATGTTGGTTTTATAATGCTAAACAATAATCTGTTTAATCTATACTGTAAAAGGGACTGTTAAAGGGATTCTAATTATTCTGGTTGAATAATTGAATAATGATCTGAATATTTGTTTAAATCGATTTGATTAACAATAGATTTTGTATGATTTTAACTGCAATCCAATTAAGTGCAATTGTTTTTTTAATATAGGTCTACTGTTTTTAATCTGTGAAATGCTATAGTTTTTAATTTAAAAATGAAATCAAATGTTGGCTACGGTACTTTAATCATTAATATTTGTTTTCAGTAATTGGTTCACACTGAATAAAAACATACATTTCAGAAGCAGCTCAGTCAAGTGACTCTTGATGTCATTATTGTGTGTGTGTGTGTGTGTGTGTGTGTGTGTGTGTGTGTGTGTGTGTGTGTGTTTTGCTTATCACAGCAGAAGACGCACTCCCCGTCTCAGTCATTAGTGCTTATACACAGATCACAGGCAGACCCCACTGACCTCTCCTCCAGCTTTCACATCCTGCTGCGCTCCCTCTCCATCTGTCTCACACAAGCTGTGGACACACACACACACACACACATACACATGGGAAACTGTGGTTGGTCAATACTGTGATGAAATGATGATATCAGCTGTTCTATAGTCTTGTGACGGCATTGTGGGCGGGCTGGATGTGGGAGAAAGTTTGTGGCTGTTGAATTGAAAGTGCTGACGTTTGGTGATGCTGTTCTATTCTGAGCTGGTGTCACGGGTCATTATCAGGAGACTGTTCCCACTGGACATGTGTTTGTGGGTATCCTGTGGCTCTATGCTCCCACAAGGCCTACTGTTATGAGAACAAGGTTCAGGACTTGTCATAGGGGTTTCTGTGAGCATTTTGAAATTGTGAAATTACCACTTGCATACAAACCCTCCCTCGATTGAACTATTCACTCTTCAAACCCATAATTTCCAATAAGATAGATTATGACTAATATTGTTTCGAAATGACTTGATGGTTTCATGTCCTCATACTTTTCTGTATCAGCGGATGAGGGCCCCACATCCTCTCTGAAGAAAGTACCATACAGTAGATTTCTTTGCCATAGCCAGCAGTGAACATATTTGTGTTAATGAACCCTATCTTACAAAGACCGCATGTAACGTTATTATATTACAAAGCTTTTGTTGTTGTCATTTCAGGTGAACTTCCTGGAGGAGACTGTGAAGGCAGAGGACAATGATAAAGGAGACTGGACCAATCGGACAAAGGGGGTCAGGAAGCCACTGACCACCTTCAGGGGTCCTCTACTGCACGTCAGGTACACAGCCTACTCACCACTCCGCCCTTCTATAGTGTGTATAAACAGCATCTCTATCCCCTTATCGATCCTTCTCTCAGCTCTACTAAAAGCTTATAGAACAGAAAGGCTAGTGACACAGCGACTATGGACAAATTATATCATCATAGGATTAGAAGTGTTAGAGGATGAATGTGTTAACACTTAAGTCCAATATCAATATCTTGGTTTTGTGACAGAAATCAATCGATTGCTCAGTGAGTGAGAAGCTGTTTGGTGCAGTAATTAATACTATGCTGTGATAATCAATAAGGGACTCATTGATCAGTAAGGGTTACTCCTCATGATCACCAAGGAGCAACTACCACTTCCCATCATGCATGTATAATGGTTATTCCAGTAGTGTGGCTGTGGAAAGAATATTGTCATGCAAAATAATCAGAGGTTCAGAGGTACAAAAGGGAGGTTTCTGAGATCAAGGTGATCTGTGATACTTTCTCCTTCCTAATCATTTGCAAAAGCATTTGATTATTCATTTGGTTGGGTTCCATTGTTGAGTTCAGGTAGGATCCAGGTACTTAAGCAGCAGGCTCCATGGATGGGTAATCAGATGTTATATGAGGTCTCTCTCCCTTTCCTGAGTCATTTCCTCCGAGTTCTGTTTTTTAAGAGAGTCTTTGATCTGAGATTTTTTTTACAGCTCTAGGCAATGTATTACAGTGATAAACAGATTTATTTGAGCCTTAAATGCAATTATGTTTCTGAGCTGTGTTAGACCCTGATCTAGTCCACGAAGAAGGCTTCGAAATGGGAGGGGGGGGGACTTTGAACTTAAGAATGTGTTAGTCTTCCTGGGGTCTGGAGAATTATTCTGGGCTCAAGGGAGCACTGGACTCCTCAAACGCTTCACTGGGGCGAAGAATACCAGAGGACATGAAAGGGAGGGAAGCCAGAACAATTCGTGTTTACAGCCGTAGCCCACAGAATGTACCGGCAAGGAAAGACTTTAGAAAAACTAGGAACGGATTTTGATCCCGTCAGCCACTTGAGACTTTTTGGAAGGTAACAGTCCATACACTTGTGTGAAGTGTTCACTGGAGCAGAATTCTTAAATGTTATCCCCCTGAACCCCCCCACTGAGTTTGAGGCATTTGATGTTGTGAGATGGTTAAATGGGGAGGGGGTGCACTGAGTGTTGGAGAGCGATTCAGAGTGCTAGTTTGCTAGTTTCTCAGGCCATGGGTTTTCCTCTGCTCCAGATTTCACATCTTAGATGCCCAATCACAGATGTTTTCACCCTAAACCTAGGAATACGGTAATGTGGTGTAGTGTTTCCCATAAATGGGTTCAGATATGGTGGCTCTAGCCGCCCCAGGGCTTGATATTTCCATATGGGTCAAAAGGAAACAGAGCACATTAGTGACTGGGATAAGGCCTGAAGAAAAGTCATGGGGCTATTTTTACTCCAAAAACGTTCTGTGAAAAAATGTGCTAACAACATGTTGACTTCAGTGAGGCTCTCATCTTTTTGAAAACAACCGATTCACTCAGTGTTTCCAGTATCTCTGACACATCTCTGTGTATACGGCTACTCCTGATTGGCCTCAAATATAAATATCACTCAACATTGCACAGGCTTGCACAGATGGACGTAATCTGCCCTTCCTTCGAATGCAGAGGCTGACAGTGAATGAGCAGCTGCTCTCGTAGATGTGGAACAGCAGAAGTTACAAGTCCCTGGATAATCATACCACAATCATTCTCTGCCAGCAACATCTTCATCTGAGTACAGGAAGCTTAGTCAACCAAATCAATACAGCTAAGATATCACAAAGAGGGGAGCAGAGGTGTTCATGTATTTGAACATCCATAATAGCCACTGTGTATAATTAATTGTTAAAGTAAATTAGTCATTAATTTAGTGTTGGTCCTTTCACCACTCAGCCTGTCTAACGACTGCCATGTGTCATGGCCATGTGTCAAATGTGTCTTTTCTCTCTTACTTACAGTCCAGCAGAAGAGCTGAGCTTTGGCTCCCAAGATGCAGAAAAAAAATGTCTCATCATCCTCAACAATGTGACCAAAAATCAAGTGGCCTTCAAGGTGTGTGCGTGCGCGTGCGTGTGTGTGTGTGTGCGTGTGCGTGTGCGTGTGCGTGTGCGTGTGCGCGTGTGTGTGTGTGTGTGTGTGTGTGTGTGTGTGTGTGTGCATGCATGCATGTGCACGTACGTGTGCGTGAGAGTGTGAAGAACACAATGGTCTGAAAGAAGTCAATCCTGTATGTGTCATCTCCATACAAGCTGACTCTATTGTGTGTCCACAGGTACGGACGACAGCACCTGAGAAGTACAGAGTGAAGCCCAGTAACACCAGCTGTGAACCAGGTGCTTCGATGGATATAGTTGTGTCCTTACATGGAGGTAGGAGTACTGCACTTATCTTTGCACTCTCTACTCTTATCTACTTCTCAGATGTTTCCAAATGTACAGCAGAACTTTACAGAATGATTAAAAGGTCCAGTCTATTAACTTCTCAAAGTGCTGACAAAGTGCAGCTTTCGTTTTTCTGACATACATATTTTAAGAGTGATAAAATAATAATCTCTTATCTCCCGTAAACGGAGTCTTCAGAAATCTAAGAGAAGAAGAGTAAATAAAGAAGCTCTTGGAAGCTCTCTCCTCTGTCGTGTTTAGTGTTTCTCCTGGCTGGCTAAAACCCCAAAGGTCAACTTCCTGTTGCTTTTGAAGCCAACATGGAGTTGCGATGCAGGGACTTGGCTGATAAGGCGTTTTTACTGGCCTTCAAGCATCGAAATGTCAGTCATGGCTTATGTGTGAGGTTTTCCCTCTCTCTGGTGTTTGAGTTCATTAATTCTGTTCGTGGGAACTGTCATCTATCGCTTATGTCTTGTTCACTCAGCTCTGTAGTTAAGGCCTCTCTGTGTTTCAGTCAGCTCTTTTGCCTCTATTTCGGATTCTTTTACAATTGTTATTCTTTTTTTTCTTTTTTTTTTTTCAGAATTTTTTTATCCCTTTTTCACCCAATTTGGTATCCAATTGAACCCAACCTAGCATCCAATTATCCCCTGCCTATTGCGTAGGATCCGCCGCACGACCCCGTGGCCGGCAGCCCCAGAGGAGATCGCCAGGCAGACTAGCTGACTGGCTCCTCGAGCCCAGCACCGTTATTCCGGCACCCCGGGGGCGCTGTTGCGCGACGGATCCTTGTCCGGAAATAGTCCTATACCCCCCTTGGGAGCGGCCGCTCAATATGCCGCTCCCTGTGAGCCCCGGCCATATCCGGGTCTGGCGAGACCGGGATTCGATCCCAGTCCCCGGTGGGCAGCTTGCACTAGTGGCCAGTGCTTAGACCGCTACACCACCGCGGGGCTACAATTGTTATTCTATCGATTTATTCCTCTTTTATTTTAGCAGGTTAACCTTTTTTTAATCTACAAAAAGACCTGCCCCCAGATCACAACAATATATCTGATGAACAAGAAAGTGTTAATGGTGTAATAACAAGCACACGGGCTGTGTTTGTGCAGGCTATCAGGCGTCTCTGCAGGACCGCTTCCTGGTCATGGCGGCTGAGATGGAGCAGAATGCTGGTGCTGGATCACCAGAGCTCAGTCAGTTCTGGAAAGAAGTGCCCAAAAACAAGATCATGGAGCACAGGTACATAATAGCATGTTGATTAATGGGTGTGAAATTCAAGCCATATTGGGCTTAACAGGGGTCTAAGCCTCATGGCAAGGTCACAGGATCAAACAGCTGTCACAGTCAGAGAATGGTAAAAGGAGAGCCTTGAAGATGTCTACCGGGTTTATAGCAATAGGTTCCCGTTGGGACCATATATACTGTAAATGTATGCGCTCACTGCAATGTAAGTCGCTTTGGATAAAAGTGTCAGCTAAATGGCATATATACGTTAGACCATATTTGATTTAGCAGCTTTATGGTGAACTAGCAAGCTGATAAGCCCCTCCCCCATCTAAGACCGGCCCCCTCTTTCGTGTGAATGTTTCCTTCCTGTAGATTACGCTGTCACGTCCTGGAGAGCAGTAAGCCCACCCTGAGTCATATGGGGGACAGCCCCGTGGAAGGAGGAACTAATGGTCATCAGGACCTCCATACAATGGTGAGCTCTGATTGGAGTAGAAATACTCCATCCACTAGAATACCTATTTCTGTCACATATATTAACCAATAGAGATATTTTTGCTTTTTAGAGTGTAAGATATTCTCTTCACCATAACATTTATGGAGTTATCATTAAGAAGACGTTTTTGGTAAATGTTTCCAAAACAATTTACAATATCGAATAAACGTTATCTGTGCAAACTGTGCAAAGTAAATAAAGTCTAGTGAGATAAAGTAACCAACCCTCTCCTCTCCAGCTGATGCGTGTGATGGCCTGCAATGTCCGTCTGGAGCAGAAGCTGGACATGTGTCTGTGGCTCCAGCAGGTCCTCATTGGTCTGGTTATGGTTTGTCTGCTCAGCTTCCTGTCTATCTACCTACTCTACAGTGGAGACCAAGCCTCCTGACCTGACTCGGCCTCTACAGAGACTCCAGCAGTGCAGTGCTTAGCATTAAGGGCTCGTATTAGAACCAACGGACAGCTGGTACTGGACTCATTGATAAAACGAGAGCAGAATGTACTATCTTCTTTTCAAGGGCTATCGTCATGGAAATGACTCCTCTTTGGTAGCAGTAAGTTAGGGACATGTGAAAATGTGAATATGCAGTTTGTCAGTCACCCACAGAGATTAGCTCAAGTCTCTTGGTTGTGAGTTACAGTAGCTAAGACTCTTGACCCTGTGAAATTAAATAATGTATGTATTTTTTTTTATTCCTGATCATCTGATTATAAATGAAGTATATTTATTACTATGTGACATGATATAGACATTTTAGTTATACATGTTTCTGATTCTAATGTTTAACATGTAATTTAAAAATATATCTATGGACAAGAATAAAGTTGCACTTTTTATTTAAGTAAATGTGATTTTCCTTTTGTTGAGCAATTGCTGTTAGTGTGTTCAAGTATTAATCAGATACTCATGTTTTAAGTTTACTGTTACGTCACATTACACAAGTGTAACAGAGTAACATTTTTAGACTTCGGACCCTGACATTGCATTGCAGCACAAGACATAATAAGGGCATAATAATTAAATGTATTACTTTATTATTCAAGATAAAAAAGTGTCAGTAGTACAGGACATAAATGACCAAGAAAAAAAGGCATAGTACAAGATAAGGTGGCAGTACAGTAAGACAAGACAGGTTACACTAGTGGTGCGACTAGTGATAATAGAGACTTCACAGTAGTAAAGTGGCTTGAGCTTAGGGTTACTGTAGTCCATGTACATGGGGTGAGCTAGGGGAAGATAGTCAATTGTCTACAGTGGGCTTGTTCATAGCTTTTTGTTAGCCTCTGAGTCTTGGGCCTGAGGCTCCGGAAGAGGCCTTGTCTTTTGGATGGCATCGGTTCGAACAGGCTGTGGTTGGAATGGCTGGGGTCTTTGATGATCATCTGGGCTTTGCTGACACACCGTTTGTCGTATATATCCTAGATGGAGGGAAGCCGTACCACCCTCTGTAGAGCTTTGCAATTGAGGGCAGTGCAGTTGCCATACCAGGCAGTGATGCATCCGGTCAATATACTCTTGTTAGTGCCTCTGTAGAAGGCCTGCAGGGTCTTCGACACATTGCCAAACTTTTTTAACCGTCTGAGGTGAAAGAGGTGCTACTGTGCCTTTTTCACCACCTGTTTTGTATACGCGTCCCAGGTGAGGTCTTCAATCTGTTATCAATGTGATAATGGCATAGAAACAGAAGTTTCATTCTCAGTACGGTATGTGTGCGATTGAAGAATACCAAGCAAGCCTATAACTGAAACGACACCAGCCTTCCTATGATAAAAGCCTCATCAGGGCCAAGGTGTCTAATTGAAAACATAGCAGTGTGTGACCTCGCCATACCTCTCCCCACTTACCCCAAAGAGCTCGGAGAGGTCTCTGCTATCTCCTCTATTTGTTTTAATTACCCTTTGCTGGAAAACTAAAAATACCAAAGCAATTACTGGTGAGTTCAAGGAGATGGCAGAACCCACTCACAAGGTTCAGTGAGAAGGCTGGGTATCTATAACAAGATCCAGCTCCGAGCAATCAGCCTACGAGCCACTGCATGGGGGGAGGGAATCACACTTACAATGTTAGATACATGCATTTGTAATAACATATCGTAATAAGACGCCTGTCAGCATTTTGCAGCTGGTCTGCAGTTGGTGGATGTTGGCATCAAAAAGAGGATGGTATTCATATTTAGACTTACAGTTAAGTTACATGAATGTTTCAAAGTGGTTTGGCCTGCTGTGTGTGTTTGCGTGTGTTTGGATAATCACGTTCTTCAAATCCTTGTTTCATAACACTGCTATTTATGTCTTTCCCCATTCACATGTCAGTGTCAATACTGTTTTCCCTCTTAATGGTTATTTCTGGACTGGCTGTCTTAGTCACTGGATCATGTTAGGTGAATGTGTGCACTGAGTGTAAAACTTGCGATATTTGTTGTGTTTTCGCTCTCACTGAAAAATGCTTTTGCCGCTGTTTGGGATGGTAAGTGCCTTTGCATTTAGAGGAGGACGGGGTAAATGGAGTGCTTGGCTCTCTCTAGAGGACCTATGTAAAAGCTTTAGAATCAGACGCAGGTGGGTACGGTCTAAGTGCGGCTGTACCTTCCAGCACCTAACCAAGTCTAGCAAGTCACTCAGAGCTAGATTGATCCTGTTACGTAAGGTCAAAAACCCAATCTCACCACCACATCAATGTCCTCATCACTAATGCATTATTCCAGTCATTAAAGTAGAGAAAGTTAAACATTTGTAAGTGCGGCCACATTGTGTCCACATGACCATCTTTCCCACCTGACACACTCTCCCATTCTGATTTCCCAGATGTCACTAATTACAGGGGTTTGATAGATCTGCCCAGGGAGTCTCACAAGTCAGGAACTCCTCCAAAACATTGATTTAACATTAGACGGGGGGTGAATCGAAGCCTGGTTCAATGTGTGGCTGGCGCAAGCTGCTCATTGTTCGTTTGAGGGGACAATGATTTACCTCGAGCAGCAAATTGGGAGAAGGAATCGATGAAGAGTTAATGAGTACTGCAAGTAAGGAGAAGTGAACCCTTGGATGTGCTGTGCAACTGTTATCACAGTATAGAGGCTTCATGTTGACTGACCATCACCCCCTGTTGTGTCTTTGAGCAGCTCTCCTGATTACTTGTGTATCGTTTTCGCAACAGAGGTACACTGTTGTTGGCCTACCTAATGCTGCTTCCTGCGCCCCTATCATCACATCCCATGATCTGGACCTGTCTTGCCATGGAGTCAGCAATACTAAACATCATCAGCCAAGACAAGCGGTGACATTCAGACATACATTCATCATCATCATAATGGCATCATACAGACATTCATTCATTCATCCATTCATTCAACAACACCCAGGAATTATTCATGTCTAAATACTGTTCATTCCAGAGTTCATACTAAAGGGCAGGTTGATGTCCAGGGGATACATACGATATATGGAGTGTTTATGGGTGTTTATTCTGGATACATCTGAATTATTTCTATACCTCATCATGTGCGGCACATCCTCCTCTGGCCTCCTTCTGTCCTAAAACACAACACCTAAACCCTCAGTCTGCTGTAATTTCCCCTGTGGTGTGGCAGTGTTCTGATGGTGTTGTTGTTGTCGACTCAGAGGTCAGGGGACAGTGGGCCCTGCAGGGTGGACTCTTATAGGCATGGAGAGGAGACATGGTGACAGGCTGACATGAGCCACAGACACACTCAGGTTGACATCTCCCTTTGAGCCTTCTCTCCTAATCACTGCAGTAATTGAAATCTGGAGTCTGGTCTTAGCAACGAAAACGATAGTAAGTAAGAAAACGATAAGAAAGGAGCCTTTCTTTTTTTGGGGTTATGAAATAAGGAAATGATGACCATCCAATCCATCTGCAATGGATTATAAATACTAACATTTCATACTGGGAGTTAAAAGTTGCTTACCACTTCACTGTCCCAGATATCCCCAGTCTTGACTCCACGATTCTCGGAAAGGTTATTAGAGATGGATACTTCATTAAGCTACATTTACAGTTTTATGTGAATTTCCTCAGTGCCCTCTCTCTGGGTTATTATGACAAAATATAGTGGACCGCACAAAGCCGAGAGAAGGCAATCAATATATCACTTTAGCTAAATGTATCACCCCCCACAGGACCCATGCTTCTGTGTCTCCAAGCATCCGTTTCTCTCTCTACACTTTCGTTTGTCTTGATTATCCTGATTCATGGGAGACCCTGGGGTGGCTTCTTTGTAAAAGTCTTGATTGAACTCTGATTTGAAGGAGAATCACATAGCCATAATGTAATTGTGCTGTAACATATTTATTCAGATGAGAAAATATGTTTTCTTGTCAGTTATGGCACTGTTGTCATCGCACTGATGGCAGTGCCTCTCTGATGTATGTGTGGTGGACAGATGGATAAATGTGTGTATGTACACATGAATAGATCTCCTATGTACATACAGTACACACATTTATCCATCATTATATGTATTATTATTATCTTTTGTATTAATTATTTAACAACAATCATGCTGTACATCCATATATTCATATTTAACAATGTTTCAACCAATATTCCAGTTTTTAATTTATTTCTATTTTTATTTTTGTTATTTTTAAAATAACTGAAATGCAGTGCACTGTCAATTCTGCACTCCTTATTAAATAATACAGCCCCTGCTGTGTCTTGTGTCTTTTTCATCATAACATTCAAGATTTCCTCATGTCTTTATATATACACAAATGGATAAATCTACAGTTCTCACACTCCAGTTTTACCAATTAATGATCAATTATCATTGCATAAATAATCCCATGTAAATGTTCACTACTGAGTTTGTTTCTCCCCACATATGATGCGAGTGTGCCACCTAGTGGAAAGACCGCTAGACAGCATGAATTGGGGATGTCTACATTTATAGATGTCGCTCATTTTTCAGACTGGTACAAAAGATATAGTTTCAGCTCTGTGGGTATTTGAAGACCATTGATTGCACTAAACCTTGCCTTCCCCAAAACTTTCCTGATGGATAGTCTGGACAACTGCTTCAGACAGGACGCTCCTGGTCAGACATCAAAGGAAAACAGGCATCATTTAAATTACAAAGACATAGTCAGTGTTACATGGTCAGTGTTACATCATATATATAATATGTCTATATAAATAGCATGCATATCATATAAAAATGTCACTGATAACTGAAACATACACACCTTAACAATTATTTCAGCAATATAATCACACAACAGTACATACAATAACCATTAGAACAGAACACCAGGTCCAGAACATACTATTCAGGCTTTAGTAGGGTTTGGAGGACTACCTCCTCTCTGGTCCAGTAGCTTCTCCACCAGACTATTGGGAGGGGCGAGGTCCAGTGCCCGTTGGCCCTGGGTGTTCCTCCTAGAGCGGTCAGCCCCATGCTCCAGGAGAACAGACACCAGCTCTGGGCTGGACAGACGCGCTGCAGTGTGCAAGGGGGACTCTCCGTCCCTACTGCTGTTCACACTGGCACCTGGCCGAACACACAACCCATAAACACCTCATTAACTCACCCAATTAACTCTGTCCACCTCATTATATCAGATACTGTACTCATTATACCCTTCATCCTCTAAATTGAGTATTCATTACTATCAATGGTCAAATGTCATACAAAAAAGAATATTGGTTGAATTAGCTCTGAACAAGTTAATGTTATGTGCAGCGGTGCATCCTCTGGTAAAAGGTATTGTAGGCCTACAGTCAATTATATGGAATCCATAAAGAACATACTGCATCTATTAACGTGTGATACATGCAATACTGGTGTTTGTCAAATCCATTGTTGATTCTACCACACATTATATCCTTACAGTGTCATAATAGCAGACTAAGGAAAATTCACACATACCGAGCTGAAGTAATTTCTTCACAGTGCTCAGTTGTTGATTGGTGCAAGCAGTGTAGAGTGGGGAGCCTGATTGGTCCGTGTGCTGATCTACATCTGCACCATGATGAACCAGAGACTCAATGCACTCTATGTGACCTAGACAAAGATACCGCATCATCAGATTAAACAACTGCTTTGAAACACTGTCCCTCTTCCCTGCTTAGGAACAATTTACAGATACATGGCATACTGTATCTAGTGGCTCCAGTAGTGGCTCCACAGAGCAGATGACCTGAGGCTGTCCTAGAGAATGTGACCTCTGACCTTTGGCTGCAGCTCTGTGGATGGGGGAGGCTGTGTGGCTGGACCCTTGAGGTGTGGCTCCGTGTTGGAGGAGCAGGTTCACACAGGCCACGTGGCCCTGGGCACTGGCCTCAGACAGGGGGGTGGAGCAGTCCAGCGTGGGGGTGTTCACCTGAACACACACACACACACAGCATGCACATATCAGCTCTAATGAGAAGATTCCATCCATCAGACACATCCTGTTCAGCCTGTTCAGCTGAAGTAATGAATAACAACAGTAGATCTGAACCATCCGACCAAGCCCTGCAGAGGTAGAGGTAGCAAGGTATACGTTACTGTTTCACATAGGGTTTCCAGAACACTCGTGTGCCATTGTCTCTACATTGTCTCTACATCCAAGATGGCGCGGCATATGGCGCCTGTGCTTTGGGCGCCTGAACTAATGCCTTATTTGTCTTAATGCTGCAATGTCAAGGAACCGAAGCCTAAGAATTTGACTTTCTTACACTTGTGTAATGTGACGTAACAATAAAACTTGAAACTTGAAACTTGAAACTCTATGGATGGCAGTTGGATGGCAGTTGCACACATGTGAGGAGAGGAAAGTGTGATTTGTTGTTGTTACTTATCGCATATATTATTCAACACAGTTGAAGAACGTGCCAGGCAATAACATTACTCAGACTCAGCTGCTATTAAACCGTGTGATTTCATTCTGTCTCAGTGTACACTTGTGGTAAAACAGTAGGGCTTTTGCGATTTATGATGTACAGTACAGTAAATTGCCTTGTGTCTATAGTTGATTTCGTGCGCACACATAAATCCCAGTGGTGGGGTGATCTGACTGTGAATAGCCTGTGTTTGAGCTGTTCTTTTGGTCTGTTTTCAAACATGCATCAACACAAACGTACTGTACTTTCAACATGCAGTTTTGTTGTTAGTTGTTATGAGTGTACAGTATGTAGAAGTGCAGATAGACACTATAATGTCCCACTTACATTTGCCCCGTTTTCAATCAGCAGCTTGGCACAGGCAGTGTGGCCCTGCAGACAAGCTCCATGAAGGGGAACCACTCTGTCCAGAGTGGCCAAGTTTACACACGTTCCCTATAAGGAAGACGGGAACATGTTAAATTATATTACATTACATCATTAAACGATCATCATTAAACGATTCATTAAACGATTCATCATCAGATTCAACTTTATGGTCATTACAGAGTACAGTACCCAGACAATGAAATGCAGTGTTGCAATGTCAATAAATTATCAACCATTAAACACGTAAGCTCAGCAGTATAAGCTGTTTATGAATAACTCCAATATGTCAGCCATTACCACCAGCCCACCATAGCTTTCTCCCAAATCTCCCCTTTCTATGATGTTTTTCTTTGAAACGTTGAAACTATTATTCTGTCCCTTGAATAATATTGTGTTTGAATGAGGAAGCATTCCATCTTCTGTTCCACAGCACAATCGATGGCGAGGCTTCAGTTACTTACTAAACTGAATAAACAAACATTAGTTCCACTGAAGCCTGAAGACATGGGTGTGCATAACAACAGTATCCTAACCGGTCAGGGTTATCATAAGCAACAGGTCTGGATGTGCCTTACCCGACTTATTAGCTTCTGCAGAGTGACGACACGTCCATTATAGGCTGCATCATGAATGGGAGACCAGTCAGATTCTACATCTTCAGGAGAATAACAACAATCATGAGATCATTCATTCATAGATAGACCACGTGGAATCAGATGCACTAAAAAACATCTTCAATGGAGATTTGACATTGAAAGTGTGATTCAGTCCAGGACTAGGCTTAACTGGCCCTAAGATTATTATTACTCAACCCACTGTAGATATTACTCACCACTCATCAGAGTGTTGGAGAAAAAAACAACAGATCCAGTTTGGCTTGCATTGTCCCTCGGGTTCTCTTGGCGGCCTGTAGGCTGTGTCATTGTTTACCAATGAAGAGTTCCAAAAATCACACAGCATTCAATGTGTCTTGCACCATTGGTTTTGTAACATCAGACACTGGACTGTGACCTCCTATTGGTGTAGAACCCACCGGAGGACGCCTAGTACTGAGCTGTTTTGGGAGTTGTTGGCATCAGGTCATGGCCCGCAGCTCTCTGATGTCATTTCCCCTCAAACTCAAGAACTGCCATGCAGGAAGCGGATTTGAATTCTCTGCTGGTCTGGTCTAGTTTTTACAAGGCACAGGGAGCTCATAGGAGCCAATGGTGGTGCAGAGAGCCTGGGAGCCTGTTGAGCAGGTCTGTAATTTGACACTGTCATCAAAGAGATCCACACCCATCCCCTCCAACTAAAGAAAGAGAGGGAGGAGGCTGGGGAACAGAGATATGGGATTGTAGGACTGAGAGGATTTGTGAGATTTCAAGTACGGTAGTATGGGGAATGGGGGGAAACAGAGTGAGGAGTTAAAGTGAGGAGAAAAAGTGTGAGACAGAAAGAGCCTGAGGGAGAGAGAGAGAGAGGGGAGGTTGCAGGTAAAGTACAGAGGAGACAGATATGTAGGGAGATTGCTCTAGTACTTCGGATATTCGTGTCAACACACATACTTTGCCTTTTACAAGGGAAAAAAGGGATATGGAAACGATAACGTTGTGGTTCAAATAGAAAAGTAGAACCTCTTTCATGCTAGGCTATCCATTGGATGTAGCCAGTGGTTCCAAAAATCCTGACATCAAGGATAGGTAAGCATTTTGCTAAGAAAAAACACCAGGGCAAGGCATACCTTATCATGCAGAAAATGTTTCTGTGGAGTTGTTTTATCCACCACCAGATGGCAGTAGCATAGAGGGCAGATAACTGCAGTCTAGTGGAGAGCAGCAAAATCATAATTCTATTCCCAATAGTGTTTATAATCCCTGGCAACGGACTGCCACTGTAAGCCTTCAATACAATTGATGTTGTCCCTTGTTGGGGAAGGTGCCAGGATTAGAGTTCCATTGTGCCAACCCTCTGTAGAGAATATTGATCGCTCCCTTGATGATTTTGTTTCACAAATCCCCTCACTGTTCACCTGCTCTCCTGACACTCACTAACATGAGTTTACACCTCCTGTGACCCCTGAGGGCAATGGCAGTGTATTTCTGTCTGGCAGGGGTTAGGCGTGCCATGGAAAACACAGTCTATGTGACAGTTATTTCAACTTTATAATAGCCGAACTACTACACCATACCATTTAACTCCAAATATGTAGGGTTAGGAACACATCCAGTGTGGCCCTATGTTAGTTTGAATACTTTCAGTTTGAGATTCTCCATTGGAAGTGTGATTTAGTCTAGGTTAGGTAGTCTAGGTCATTTATGTTCAAGAAACACACGTTTTATTCACACTCTCCAGCAAGTAGCAATGCTATCAGGGCATGGGTAATTTGTTGGGGGGGGGAAATAACTAAAGAAAGAGTGAGTTTTACACTAAATGCCACAGAAACATTCTTTTGTCAGCTCCCTACCAATGTGTTTCAGTTGAACCCTGACTGGGAGGATTAAATAGAAGCACATGATGATTCAACCCGTGATTTCACTGGGAGCTCAGGCCATGGGGACTAAATGAATGAATTTCCCCTTTCTTTCTTTTCTTCCCTGACAGCACCGTAGCCTGCTTCTCCATACATGGCATCCCCAAGGCTGGAGACGTTCTGCTGCCCAAACCGAGACGCATCGACCGATTTTGTCATAACTTTTCAACCGATCTTCTTTGGTGGCATATGCATTGGTAGCGCTGGTTTGAGTCTAATATTTTCTATATTACAAATTTTGCCCAAAAAAAGGGGTTACAGACGTCTTGGACAATACCCTCTTCCGAAGCCAGCGTCCTCGTCGAGAATATTATTCATCATAAGCATCTGTGACATATTGGGATGTGCAGGTAAGGCTTAATTCCATCCATACCATAAATTGTCCCACTTGACTTCTACGTCATGTTATATGTGTAGGCGGTACCGTCTCAAGTATTTAATTGAGTCTCTGAGTCTACAGTAGCCTAAAGTACAGTAGCCTAAAGTACGCTTCACTCTAGTATGCAAATTAAAAAGGCAAGCTACTTTCACTGGTCAGAACAAAACAATGGAATTCTGATTTCCCCAATATTCAATAATCAATTTGGTTATTAATGTCATGAACATCCCTCTACTCTACTCAATAGGATACCATGTGGCCTAGTTATGATGATTGTTGATTGAAGCATTATTGTGAATGGATGGTTGTATTCATTACACATTTCAGTATAATTAAGGGATTTTAACTACCAATTGACTAGTGGTATTGAGTAAAGATATAACATTCTGAATTTAAGAATGCCACTTAAAGGAGAATGACTTTCAGATGGTTGATAGGGTGAATTTGGGTAATATGGGACATTGTATAATGTGGGACACTTAAGCTCCAGTCCTTTTCTGTGTCATCACCCCCATGAAGTGATGTGATTTCAATCACAAGACATCCATGCTAAACCGATAGTAAGTCCTGTTGACTAGGTTTTGTTAGAACAGAAAATAAACACATTACCCGAATTCACCCTACAACCTACTACTGCTTGGTAGGTAAGGAGATTGACATGCTTGAATGGTTCAGTTGGGAAGTTATTTGGACTCAAAAGTGTGAAGCACTGTCTCATCATGCCATTGTAACCCCTCACAATCCGGACAGACCAGGCAGGCACACAGGTTCACTTTCAAGCTGTTTTATTTATAACATACCTGAATGTGCAAACAAAATGATGGTTATTATTGATGGTAGGCTCCAGCACAAAACAGCTCTCACCCCTGCATGTCAGCAAAACAAAACATTCAGAACACGCCACATTGCCGCCATATGAGCGGTGAGCTGGATGCAATCCTACTTAGAGGGGAGGGAACAGGTGGTTAGTGTGAACGGAACACTGTCCCCCCCCCTCCCAGTGACCTGCGGCGTTCCACAAGGAAGCATATTGGGACCTTTACTGTTCCTAATATATGTGAATGACATGTCATCAGCATGTGATTGCAATTTGTTCCTGTTCGCGGATGACTCAGCTCTGCTGGTCTCTGACAGGGACATATTGCAGGTGGAAAAAGCGCTAAGCACTGAACTGAGTAGAATCTGCATCTGGCTAGCTGACAATAAACTATCAATACACCTAGGTAAAACTGAAACCATCCTATACGGATCCCCATCTAAACTCAGAAAGGCTGAACACTTTAAAATAAAAGTGGGTAACATTAATATCACAAGAAAAGAGGATATTACATACCTGGGCTCCATCTTAGAGGCAAATCTTTCCGGAGATAAAATGGCAGCAAAAGTAATCAAAAAAGTGAACCATAGAACTAGATTCTTGTACAGGATATCCTCACTTGTCAGTAAAAACACACTGAGGACCCTATCAGGAGCTCTCATTCAATGTCACTTCGACTATGCCGTAACATCATGGTACTATAGAACCACAAAGGCCCATAAAACAAGACTCCAGACAGCCCAAAATAAACTGGTTAGGCTTCTGCTAGGCCTCAACCCTAGGACACATCTAACCGCTGCTCATTTTTTGAGCCTTGATTGGCTACGAGTAGTTGACAGAGTGCAGCAGCTTGCACTGGGCCTGGTCTTCAAGATACGCTACACCACAAAGACACCCAAGTACCTGTCAACATACTTCCAAAAAGTGAACAACGTCCACACATACAACACCAGAGGAAGCTCCACGAACCACGTTCAACCGCGTTGCACCACAAACAAGGGGTTAAACTCGTTTGCAAACTATGCAGTAAAAATGTGGAACGCCCTTCCTATAATCTTAAAGGAGTGCAAAACACTGCCCACCTTCAAAACCACTCTCAAAAAACATTTACAGGAGGCTGCAATCCGTAACTGGACCCTCTAAATCAAAAATCTGATTAAAAGACCCGAACTACCCACTGTACATACTTTGTGTTTTGTCCCCCGCCCCCACCTGTGGTGTATGTCCCCACCTGTCCTACCCGCTGTACATACCTAATGTTTTGATGTATTGTTCTTCCCATGATGGATGTGTGTTTATCTTGTAGATAGTAATAGTTATTTGTCTGTATTATCTTGTAGATAGTACTAGTTTTTTTGTCTGTCTTACATGTAACGATGAATTGAGAATCAAGGACCCCAATTGAAATAAGCCAGTGGCTTTCTTGTTTTTTTTATCCTTTTAGTTGACCTTGTATGTAATATGTACTTTCATGTACCTACTTCTGCAAATCTTCTAATAAAGTTTTCAATCAATCAATCAATCAATATTAGCTCACGTTAACTGGCTGGCAAAGTTAGCTCACAACTTTATCCATCCATAAAATACAAATAAACAAAACATAACTCAAAAGTAATGGCATAAAAACCAATGGTAAACATTAATCTCAAATAATACATTCGGTTTATATTAGTGACAACTCTTTATCAAAGGAACTATAAAACGGGGACCGGAGCATAAACGTTAACCTACCATCTCAGCCGCTCACACAGACGAAAGGGGCGATCTACGGTGGCCTTCGTCATCACATTAAATGCGGCCAGTCCAACCACCACTAGGGGCACTACACACCGTATGCAGCCATGGGTAAATCAATTCGAAACACTTAACCAAATGATAAAAAGCAAACGATTTTGATGAACTTCAACCTATAACTTAAATATACTTTATAACCCTATTACACTATACTGTTCACGATAATGGAATTAAATGTAAGCACATGCTTATCTGTTCTCTCTATCTTGTGATACAACTAGTTGCCTATCGGAAGTGTGGTGATGAGATACCATGAGTGCTGCTGAGCTTTCCTGTACACAATAACATTGTTGAAATTAAAGCATGATTCATTCAATGAAGTCCTATGGTCAGGGTGATGCCAAATCAACAAGTTGAATCATTTTGTCAATGATCAGAGGAGAAATGCTACACTTGTTCTTTTTTTATTTGTTTATTCTTTAACCACAAAATAATAGGTTTCCTCATTATCTTGTTGTTCTCATGCAATTAAGCTTCCTTATATGTGGCTCCTATTTCTCTCACAGCAAGGCTCTTTTTCCACTGCAAGTGAAAGTGCTCTAAAACAAGTTAAGCACACCTCTACACATTTCAGACCAAAACACACTACAGCATTAAGTACGTCACATTAAGTTCCTGAAGGTATTCAAGCTCATCCAATCCTCATTGCAGTGCAGCGGGGCAACTCTAATAATGGATGTATGAAATGGAAAGACCCTCATAAAACACTACCTGAGGCATCTAGTATTTCCATTACATGTACAAATGCAATTAAAGTGATTCCATGACAGAATCAAATTAACAAAGCGTATAATAGCATAACGTGAGCAAGAGCTTTGTTATTTTGTTTCCAGTGTTAATGGTACCCAGTAATGATTTGAATCCCACTTATCGCCTACCCCCAGATGTGTTTGATATTATGAGGTTTCCTTGCTGTTTCCTGGTAGTTGTATTCGGTGTGTATTCTTAGAGGTTGGTCTTTTCCAGGTATCGTAGTGAGGTCGTCCATCTGGCTGGGCCTGCCCAACCTCATCACGCAGATCTCTGTAGCCAACAACAGCGACGTGTGGCCTGAGGTGTTCTGCGTCGGCAGTGCAGTATGTATTTGATGTTCGCCTACCTCTCCACTGCAAAGGGCAACAAAACAAACATGAGTGCATCAGTTTGTACAGCACTGGAAATAGCAGCTCCTATGATTCTACATTAGATGTGGTCACTCGCATGACAAAAGGATGGTTAAAGGAGTTGTTGTCGTCTAGGACCATACCAAATACAATCCTCTCAATCTCACACCAATCAATGTTTTGAGGATAGTCAGGCATGTTGAAACACCTAAAGTATATTTAGAACATGTGCAATTCCGTGAATAAGTAAATTAACTCAGTAGGGAGCATTTTATGGCAGAGATTCAGTTATTAGTCTTGAACACACTGACTGAAACATGTGTAGCATGTCTCCCGTCTACACTCTGATTGTAAGTGTATAGAGTATTTCTGATACAATTTCTTATTAATTCAACTAAAAAGGTAATCTAGATGCTGTACTTATCAAGGAGATCATCTAAACTCATTATGATATCTGTCTGTATTATCCATGTTGGAGTATGGTCTATAATACAATTTGATGTTTAAACCCTTGGAGGTTGAGCCTGTTTTGTATTCCACAGATGTGGATCCAGCTCTTCTTCAGTGCTTCCTTCTGGTGGACCTTCTGTTACGCTGTGGACGTCTTCCTGGTGGTCAAAAGATCTGCCGGAATAAGGTACACCCCCATACATCTGCTACCACTAGTTACATATTCATAATCACAACTATCTCTCCAGTATGCCAAAAGCATATTAAGCACTGCACCCTCTGATGTGACCAAAACCAAATATTGTGATGAATTATTGATACTTGGTTAATGAAATTCCACTTAGTATGTGAAAGTATGTTTGTCAGTCTGTATACTACTGTACTCCCCTTTGGCATTACTGTGGATCTCACATATAATCCTTGAGCTAGTTAGAGTATGTGTGCTGAAAGCTCAGTCTCATGACCATGTGACTTGTGGCTCCCTCCATCAGCACCATCATCCTCTATCACATGATCACATGGGGTCTGGCTTTGTTGCTGTGTGTTGAAGGTGTGGCCATGCTCTACTACCCATCTATCTCAAGGTAAGGTAACACCTCTCAACTGGGGTGTTGAGATGCAGTGAAAACGAGACATTATTTGTCACCATACTGCAGTGATGTGTGAAATCATTCTCTTATACAGTCCAAGTCGAGCAATAAGAGGGTCAGGGCCATGACATTACAGTAATGTTCTCTTGTTCTTGCTTGTCCGGTCCTGTTAATGTGTGGAATGTGTGTCCAGATCTGTTCTTTGTTGCTAGTCAATAGCCATCTTGTGGACTAATGGGGATTGTGGTGTGGTGTGAACCCTTAGTAGCCTCACTGGCCCTTCTGTACTCCTTCCACTATGCCCAGCGGGTAAAGACATGGCCGTGTGACCTGAAGGGCTGTTTCAAGTGTTCTGTCTCTCCTGCTGTTACAGTTGTGAGAATGGCCTGCAGCATGCTATCCCTCACTATATCACCACCTACGCCCCAATGCTGCTGGTCCTCGTGGTCAACCCTGTGCTGTTCTCCCGGACTGTGACTGCAGGTCAGTGTACACACTCCTCCTGCCACAATGACATACTCTCATTTGGACAGGCAGCATTGTAATGCTTATATTGCAACAAACCTCTACAGAGGCAAATGCCAACAGATGTACTGCCACGGTATAGGGTTAGTGGTACATCATGTTTGACGAACATTCACTCAGTACTAAACCTTTCACTTCTTTGCTAGCTGTTCCATTTCAAAAGAAAATGCCTATGTAAGGGATGGTGCAAAAAGTGAATATTTCTCTTTTTCTATTCAGTTACATCATTACTGAAGGGACGGCAAGGGATCTACACAGAGAACGAGAGACGCCTGGGTACCGAGATAAAAATACGCTTCTTCAAAATCATGCTGGTCTTCTTTATTTGGTATGTAACTTATCTTCATCTAAGAGAGAAACCAGACTATTGCATTTTCATTGTTCCATATAGAGTTTGCAGTCTATTATTAGCTGAGCAGCATACAAATCGGTATGTAGGGTATGCGCTCATGGTCAGCGGAAATGGTAATGGATGCTATTACAGTCCCTGGCCTAAATGTGATTACAGATCAACCCGTTTTTGTTGTACAGTATTAGGTTAAAGGTAGACACAGGGATATGACATCAAATCAAAATGAGCAGGGCGATGCTGCCAGAGAGAAACAACAGAGATAGAGAATAGAGAGTGTTGTGACAGAGGCGAACAAATCCAAATCCAAACCAAAGACATTTCAGAGAAGGAAGGAAAATATGACACTGTAGAGTTGAATGTGATTGGCATGGCGGAGGACAGTGAAACTAGTGGACACTTGTTCGCTCTTGTTCACTACAATATCTTTGATGAAAGTTATAATATAGCGTCATATGCTGTCATATCCCAGAGTCTACCTTTAAGCCAGCTTTCCTTTCTGGCAGTGCTTGTGAGTGGTTGTGTGTCCTTTCATAAAGTCCAAGGCCACTGAGAGGTCATTCTAATAAATCATCAACTACTATTTTTCAAAAGCACTGTTACTACATTAAAGGCTCTTTTAGTCTAAGATCCAAATTTCCCAAAAGGAATATCTGGCTCTTCAACTGAAACTTTTACTACATGTTTTATCAATTAGTCCAAGAGACTGGATTTGGCATACTGACAGATCTATGATGCTGGAGTCCCTTGGTGAATTTGTCATGTCAGCAAAGGAAAAAAAAAACATTTGCATAATGAAAAACAAGGCTCACTGAACTAAAAATATATGGTTCTCCAATGTTATACTTCTCATGAGGTATCAAGCCCATACCGATCCTTCGACCTGCAGTTCTGTTTACAAATCCCATTGAAAAGTAATTGAGATATTTGATCTTGATGTTATTGTAACACCTTGTGTTATTATTCCCAATGTTTAGCTGGATGCCTAACATCATCAATGAGTGTCTACTGTTTTACCTGGAGATGCAGGCAGACATCAAGGAAAGCAGTCTGAAGAATATTAGAAACGCTGCCCTCATCACCTGGTTTATCATGGTGGGTTACATTTACATTAACATTGTTGGCATTGAGCAGACGCCTTTATCCAAACAAATACATTTGACTAAGTAAGTGAATCATCTATCCATCAGTCATAGCAGGAAAAAGTAATCTATGCTTGGCATTGGCAAGTCATAATGCTTTTTTTTTTTTTTTTTTTTGAGAACAGTAAAGAAACTATACAAGGGGGTAGAGGCATAGTAGTTGTCTCAAGAGGAACAGTTAAGGTGTAGCCTGAAGAGATTCTCTTATTCTCTTAGGGTTCAAACACACTGCATAGTATATGATATTCACCAGACACTTTTGCTAGTGCCAGCTGTTGGTGCAACACTAAATGGAGATAGACATGATATTATACTGAAAGCTGAGGTTTGTTTATATCTATGGTTCTCTGTATATTTTTCCTTCCAGGGGATCCTAAACCCCATGCAGGCTTTCCTCAACACGTTGGCCTTCCATGGCTGGACGGGCTTCGATGTGGACGTCAGCCTACAGCAAAGGAGGGAGCTGGCCTGGGACTCTGCCTCCATGTCTGTGCCCAACACACCAGGCTACAATCCCATCGTGGGCACCACCCTGCACTACCAAGGCCACGTCCAGGAGGCCAAGAAGAACATGACAGGGAACGGGCAGCCGCCCTCTGACGGCATCAGCGTCCTCTCAGAAGGTAATGGGGCTTGGCTGGGTAGTACCAATGAACATGCCCCAGTGTATCAGGGCTGGTGAGGGCCAACCCTCACATACTGCTCATCAACATCTATGGTAGCATGTTGCTTCCAAAGCTGCTATTGGACTCCCTCATTATAGTGTGTGTGGTCTTGCACCCTATATTTAAGGTTGATTGAACTTTGTACCATTAAGTGTGTGTTTTATTTTTAATGTGCCCTACATAAATGTGACTCCAGTTCAACCCCCAAAGTAATATGTTTCACTCATAAGGCCAAGGTTTTCTTGGTAAAGTGAGATTTGATAATACAATTGGCTACTGAACTTTTGTTTCAATATCTTTTAAAGAACACCAGGTGTCATGATTTTTTTGAGGATATGGTCTAAGCCAGGAGAAGAGACCAGGGATTGGAAGGGTTTAGCATGTGCTTCTGTATTACCATGTCAAAATGTCAAATATGTATGCTCTTACTTGGCTTGTACAATGCAATCGATGGCAAAAATATGAAATGTATTTTGGGTGAATGTATGTTTTTGTCAGTAGGTTTTCGACAATTTCTAGTATTTGAAGGGATAGTTAACTTTTCTTACACCTTATAGTTAGATGGTTCCTTACCCTGAAAGTAAACCATGGGTCAGGAGAAACTGTAATCCAAAGTTGCAAGTTGTTTAAATAGCCACTGCTAACTTAAAGATAACTTTAGCAACGGCTAACAAAAAGCTATGGGACTGATGGGGGCTCTACTGTTCCATGGACAATTCAGGGTAAGAAACAAGGTGTACAAAAAATAACTATCCCAGTAAGCAGATTTAGTGCCATGGTCATGTGCACCATTTGAAGATAATGTACTAAAATATTCAATGTTTTGGTTGATATTCAGGATCCCTGACAATGACCTTGCCTTTTTTAATGCAAAACCCTCATTAAATAAAGTACAACTTTGAAGGATTTAATGTTTCTGGTTTATGAATATGGCCCTGAATCTGACTTTCACAGAGTGAGTCTGCTACAGTATCTGTAGTCCTCAATGATAATGATATCCTATCGTACAGAAGTTTCAACATAAATCAGTGGTCCCATAACAATACTACAAATACAATTGTCCACACTTGTAAGCATACATTGCCTATAAGACATCGACACCCTTTTTCAAAATGTTCACCTTTTGCTGCTGCAGAGCCTAGAATCGTAGTCCACTAAATAAAATTTCAAAGTGAATGAACATTTCTAAACATTTTCAATAATAATAATTATAATAATTATTAAATATAATAATAATAATTACATTTTAAAAATGTAAAATGGAGAAGACCTGTTTGCAAATCCAGCAAATGCATCATCTTGTCTGCACCATCCCTTGTGTGAAGAATAATGATAACTGCATCATGATATAGGTATACGCTGTCAGGGACTGTGGAGATTGTCAGGAACAAGAGTAAATTGGTGTAAAACAGCCTAATAATGTGTGTAATTGATTTAATTTCAAATAAGGGGCTGACAAAATCAACTACATTAATACACTTATAACAATTTTTCTTGCACCTTAAGACATTTTAGCTCATTTTAGGAGAGCCACAGCAATGTTTATGTTTCTTTCACTTTGAAATGGTCCAGTATGCTGTGTAGATCAATGGGAAATAACATTATAAAAATATATATATATAAAAAAAAAATAAAAAAAAGCAGGCTGGAGCAACAAAAGGTGACATTTTTAAAGGCGATGTATACTTTATACTTTACGATGCAATACAAGCATTTTGAGATGGTAAGATGAGAAGATAAATGAAGTCAGTGTCGTGGATTTAGAGAGGAGCAACAGAGAATGTTGGGAGTTTTGATTTGAAGTGTAAGAAAAGGGAATCAAATATCCGCCTTAACTCAAACATCTCCCCTATTTTGTCTTGCTAGGTTCAGAGTCTAGTACAATTGAAATCCACATTTCCAGTGAGCTGCGAGACTATGAGGATATAGATGCAGATGGAGAATCGTTGGAGAACACTGCAAGGCACTAGCTGGGGCCAAACGCTGCATCAACTACACGTCTCCACTCTCTTCACTCTGTCTGTGACTATGCTTATCCCCGTTAAGTTAACTCCACCCAATTTGTGTCCCTGCCCTCTTGTCTATTACTGGCAATCATACAAACATAAAAATAGAATTGTCTCTCTAGTAACATCAGTAGACTTCAAATGATCTTTAGTTGTTCAGTTACTTCTCTGTTTAGGGTTTGCCATTTGTATCACTAGCATAGTCAAAAGTATGATCTAATGACAGAGAAACAGGATATATTTAGGTGCCTCTTATCTCATGTGACAATACGTGATAGAGTGAAGAGTTTGTGTAAATGGATTGCTAATTAATTTGTCACAGCACCAAGATACACAGCCCTCTTAATCAGTAAAAAAGACAGCATGGAATTACATTATCAAACTATATCAATGTTAGTCATTGGATAGTCCCAAGGCTATCTCACTGCATCTCATGTTCAAGTCAGATAGTCAATAGTACAAACCTGACATTTCTTATTGATGAAGAACCAGGAGGTTGACCTTTAAATGGGCCATAATTACTTGAAAACATGTAATCAATTCAACATATCACCAGACCAACAGTATGCCTTAATTTCTGTCTCATTACATCTCAATGCATCTGAGAATAAGAATACCATATCTCTTCAAACGAGGTTGTTTAGAAGAAAAACAATTGTAATTTAGGTTTTTGAATATGCTATGTCTTCTATCTTTTTATTTTTACTTTTCAGTTCTATTTTATACATTATTAAACATTAAGAGCAATTATTGAGGTTTTGTGATGGGTGTCTTGGATCTTGAGGGCTTGAGTGGATGTCAAGATACCTTTGAAGTTCAGCTATACACAATAAAATGATTGTGCTATTTATTCAACTGGCAATAAGGGAAACAACAATACACAAATACAGGACACAGACACAGTGTTTTCTAATATCAAAATAGAGTGATTTATTTGAGACATTGAGAGTGACTTCATTGTTTTGTCTTGGAAACAGGTGACATACCATAGACTAGGGTGAGAGAGATGGTTGTCACAGCACGTTTTCCACACTGGGCTCCTCAGCATGTCAAGATGGCCACCAACCGCAGCCCGATTCTCAGTCTGACACAGACAATAATGGCTCTTAGCAAAAAAGGAAGTCAGACAACAGTGAACCATCCATCAACGCCCGATTATGACGTAAAAAAAAAAAAGACAACAAAATAAAATGCTGGCCTTCCTCATTCCACAAAATCCAAACAAAAGCTGACCCTACCTTCTGAAAAAGTGCACTTCACATTGCTCTAAAAATTAGCTTTACTGAAAGAGGAAGATGGACCAGAAAAAGGCATATCAAAGTCGTGGCTTGTTAGTTTGAAGATACTGTTCTCACATTAGACCCCAGTAAGCAGATGCAGACATACTGTACACAATTAAAGCTAAGCCCATAATACAGGCATTTCAAATGTTGAAGTCAAATCTGACCTATTAGATCAGGCGGTGGTAACATCGGGACCACAACTCAACTCAACCAATCACAGCTTTGAAGCGACAGCAGGACTTTCACTTGACCAATCAGTCAAAGTGTAAGCTGGATTTCCGCCAGACCGATCGTGGCGAGCAGGGGAAGATGTCAAAGAGAGGAATATTGTTAGAAAAAAGCTCAGTAGATGAACAGTCATGACACATTGCTACTAAAGCAGCATTGAGACAGAATAAAACTCTCCTTTTCCTGGTTTATCCACGTGTTCTGGTTCTGTTCAGCCTCTTGTGTGTTCCGCATCAAGTTCATTAGTAGTCACAAAGACTGGATACAGATGAACTTGACTGGCATATATGGTGTGATAGGAGTCATGATGTCCTGTTACGCATCCAAAAGCGACATCTAAGACCTGAGCAAGGGGACCAACACAACGCAGGGACTATCCCATATTTTGCTTGTTCACCTATGCTTCACTGATTCACGGTAAAGTTGAGGCACAGATCTCCATGGCTTTAAGTGTTTTAGCTGTCAGTGAAATTACCTCAGCTCTTGCTCGATGCCACCTATGACCAGATACACCAACCTGATATAGACATCATTGGCTGAATAAAAGAACATACACTGTGAGAAAAGAAATCGGTCTGACATGCAATGAAGTTCTTGAAAGTGAGCATCAGCAAAGATGCGACAGCTCTAGCCAGTATTGAGCCTCTAGAGGTTGACATTAAAGTGTACTGTATATAAACATATATACACAGTATATAAGTCTGTGTATTCATCTAATTTACATACATACATCTTTACATTCATTAAATTTACATCCAGAAGGGGGAATATATATTTATAAACCACGCTTTTCACATCTTGTAGAGATGTCCACAAAAAAAATAACTTTTTTTTTTCCTCAAATGAATTAAACGTTATTACAAGTTTATCTTGGCAGTTTAGATTTTTTGTTGACCTTGATGTTATTAAATGTGAGCAAAGAACTACCTCATTGCGGCATATTTTTGGGGACTTTCAGTCCGTTTGTGAAAAATCAACAAGAAGTACTCTTGAAACAAACTATTCTCCGCTGAGGAGCAATTGAACATCACATCATTTGAGGATGCCAGTGCAGCACTAATCATGTTACACTCAATGCCCCTATAGCGTTTCTCAGGACGCACGAGTTAACATGTGCTTAGAGAAGTTCTAAAAACACAACCTTTCTCTTACCACTTTTCGCCAAACATACCCAAACACTGGTCTGTCTCTTCTCACAACTCTCCCCTAAAGGAAACCCTCAAGTTCAGCGTGATTCAGACCTCAGCCAGATAGCAGCAGTACCGCTGGCCAGGAGGCAGCTCAGTATGTCATTTCCTCTTTAGGCACCTTTTAAAACATGGCTGAACCAAGTGGGTTGGATTAAGTCCAGTCCTGTGGATGATTCTCCCAACAGATATTCCTTGTTGTCTCAAACAGGAGAATGTGTTCAAACACACATCCACAAACTCGGAAGCTGCTGTTCAGTAGGTTGTTGTTTCAAAGTTTTTTTTTGCTGTCCTCCAGTATCCACTCTCTAAGGGTTTCCTCCACGATGTCTGTCAGGCGTGTTTGAGCAATGAAAGTGTGTTTGCTGATGTCAGAAGAAGGCATTTTGCTGCACATTCCACGGTCCGTCTTCAAAGTCACTGCCAGGAGGATGCTATTTTCGGAGATCGAGAACGCATACCTGCAGGGCAAATATAACACGGTAAATAATACATATGCGTTTTAAGATTTTTGTTCCTCTCCTTGCATTCCTGAATGTTTTCGTGACTTGAGACTACAGCAATATGTGTTAGGAGGTAATGGTAAAATTCATCACAGATTTTCTATGTGACTGAAATATGACTCACCGATCCATCTGAAGCACTAGCTCCAACTTTGTCTCCGGTGCTGTTCCAGCACACCTCGAAAATGCCTCCCGTCCCCCTGTAGCTGTGCACCAAGGCTCCACTCTGCAACCACAACATAACCAGTTCACATCCAACCTCTGATGAAGACTGCTAGAGTACCTTGAAGTTACCTTGCAACATCCTCTACACGTCTGGCTGTGTCCTGCTAAGCAGAGCACTTACCATGGTGTTCCAGATGTGGACACACTTGTCGAAGGAGCCGCTGGCCAGGTGTTGGCCATCCGGGCTGAAGGCCACGCTGTAGACAGGCTCCTGGTGCTTGGTCAGTGTGTGGATACACACACCTCGCTCCACATCCCACAGCCGCACCGTTGAGTCAAAGGAGGCACTGTGGGGAGAACAAAGCATAATGGTTATTTTTTTCTATTATGAATCCCAAACCCTTGTTCCACAACATTTAGTTTTAACATGCCATCATCATAGTAACATAACCGTTTTTTCAAGCCTCAAGTTGTTGTTGCCAATAGTACACTGAAAGATGGATATGAAACCACCATGAGACATTTAAGTAAGTTGGTTTGATAGGAGTTGGGCTGAACTCAAACTTGTCATGTGAAATGCTGATCTACCATCAGCCAAACTGAGGAGTGTGATGTTGTTGGCTAGGTTGTGATGCTGTGAACATCTGTCACCACAAAGCAAGAGACACTGTTGAAAGCAAGTGTTAATGAAAAGAAGGGCTGACATTCATTAACACTTCTTCATCAAAATGGTATTATTAGGTAAGCCACATCTTCTGGTTTGACTCTACAATGACTTGTAGAGATGTTGTAAAATATGTTGATATTATAAACCAAATTTAAAAAGAGAGGTTCAGATAGGACCATAGGATCATGCGAGTGCCATGCTTTGCCTACAATAGAGGCATTCTAGGTATTTAGATCATTATCAAGTTCCACATGACGATAGTGGCAGTTTTACATGGAAAGTGAAATATATGCACATCCCCTGGGAAATGAGTAGAGGTCGTAAATGCCTGTGGTATTTGAACTATAACATTTACACACACATGTCTGGGTCAGGACTTTATGTCTCTGGGCCACTGACAGTTACTAGCCCTTGGAGTCTGTCTGGGGCACGGTCTCCTCTCAATGTCAGGCCTTGACAAGGGACTCCTTCACTGGCGCACACACATGCACACACAAGAATTAAGAACAGGCCTAGGTGCTGTGTAGGGTGCTGTGTGGTGCCCCAATCCTACCTAGCGAGCATGATGTTTGAGTTGGGGTTGCCTGTGCCTGGGCCGGTGGGACTCCATTTGATGGTGTATATCTCTTTACTGTGGGCCTGGAGATCATGGACACACAAGTCCTGCTTCATACTCCAGATCTGGGGAGAAGACATCAGACATAATTAAAACACACTTTGACTAATCATTATGTTCTTATGACATTAAATCCAGTATATAGTTGTATTCTATGGTTTCAATCAAGAAATTAAACAAAAATATCAAGCACAATAAGACTGCACTCTCTGCCTGAGAATCTGTCAAAAGCACTGGCTTGTTAATTATAAAATTCACCTTGAGTCCAGGAGAGAAAACAGGCTAGAAGGTGGAATTCACTCGGAGCCTAGAATGTTTCCTAGTGTTGATATTTCAATTAAAGTATGTATCTTACCTTCAAGGTCATGTCATCAGAGCAGGAGGCTAGAAGCATCCCTGATGGGTCCCACTTTATAGCATTGACTTCATTCTGAAACACACAGCAGACATTAGTCAAAGGACTCTCCGGATAGCATTCAAACACCAGATAGAAGACATCCGGAATGTCTTTTCACGGTACAAATTCATTACTTTCCTATTCATTTACCCCATTATAACCAGCTCACCCCAACTTTGAGACTCATAACACATGATAGAAATGCTGTTTACCGTGTGTCCCTGAAAGGTCTTGAGGGGTCGGTCACTCCCTAGCCGACACACATGGATGCACATGTCTGTGCTGCACGAAGCAAAGGTAGTATTGTTCTGCCAGTCTACATCAAGCGCTGGGGCTGGGGAAGACACACACAGGCGGGGGTTATCAAAAGGTTAACTCATAGACCTTCCAAGTGTAATCGAGTTAGAGTGGCACAATTCCACCCACGCTATCGAATTTCTAGCTTTTGTGGTGGCGTGGCTGGGTAACATTGGGGTGTTTCAGAGGGCGGTCACATGTGTTGGCACCACAGAGGAAGCAAGCTCCAGTCTCATGTGAGCTTGTGAGCAAAGGAAGCAGGACAGTTTCACGTAACGCCTGTTACAATGGTGCCGTGACCTGGATCTGCAGTTGCAGCTCAACAGCTGTGGAGTGAGTTAAGAGGGGTGAGTGTAACCAAGTTGAGATACCACCACCCGTGCCGTTGAATTTCTAGCTTCTCAGTGGCGTAGCTGGTTAACATCTGGTGTTTCAGAGGGCGGTCACGTGTGTTGGCAATACAGAGGACGCAAGAGCGAGACTCTTGAGAGCTTGTTAGCGAGAAAGCAAAACCGTTTCACGGCAGCTCCAACTCCACTTCTGAGAGTTCATGGCTATGATTGCAGCCTGTGTGTCACATATTGAAATACCTCTTACTTACATCATTGCCTTCATATTCTAGTATTGTGATGGCCCACAGTACACAGGTGGTCTTAACACTATGGCTTACCTGAGTGGAAGGGGAACTGCTGCTTGGCCTCTCCAGTGTGTGCATCCCAAATGATTGTCGTCTAGAAAATTACATTGATTACATATTCTATATCAGTTATAATATAACAAGACAATACCCTATATTCTTAAAAGATGGGTTTAATAATAAAGACTATACAAATAAAAAGAAAACAGCAGAGATTGATTTGATGCACTGTATGTATAAATACCTTATCTACACCAGCACTGAGAATAGAGTTCCCCTTCTTGTTCCACTTCAATGCAAATATGGGCCCTTTGTGCTGCCCCAAAGTGCTCGCCAGATTACCTGTGTAGGATAACAGACAATACACTCATCAGAAAAAGATAGATGTATCCAATAGCAAAGGAAACATGATTCTGAATTACAAAAATACAAAAACAGTGAGACATGCCAATAGTGCAAGACTACAGGACACATACCGTCTTTAGTCCATATCCTTGCAAATCCATCATACGATCCTGTTGCTAAGAGTGTTCCATCACTCTGTTGGAAAAAAATAAAGAGTTACTTCACTCAAGTCAAGTCAAACGTATTATCCCACATGGGGAAATGTTGTTGCAACCAGGTATTAAAAACACATTCAACCCATCATAAATACAACATACCAGCCAGGACACAGAGACAACAATACAATACAGTACAGTACAATATCAGTCATTGAAGATGCTTTTTAGTCTAGGATTAGGCTTAAGCCGTGTCTGTGAAACCAGCCCATTCTACCTGAAGGTAGAAGCTCAAACTCCCTCTGCAGGGGGTGGTCAGTACGGTCCAATACAGCATGTGCCTTCCTTACGACCTGCTGATCGTTAAGGTCAGAGAGCTGTGCGTGGTTCACCCCAATACATTTAGTGGCCACTCTGACAAGCCGACCAAGCCTATTGTTATTGGCCAGATTCAGGTTCCCAAACCACACTACAATACAAAAAGACAGCACAGACTCAATAAAAGTGCTGTAGAGAGTCATCATTTTGGTTCACACATTAAAATAAATATTTTTTCTCAAGACGCATTTATCTATTATCAAACACAGTATCCAAATATGTGTAGTTCTCCACCAAATCAACCTCAGTTCTCTCAATAACTGTACGTTCGGGGAAGGGTGCTGACTTCCTACTTCATGCTAAAATCTAAATCATGTCCTTGGTTTTAGACACATTCAGTTCAAGGAAACACTCCTTACACCATGACGCAAAGTCATAAACGACCAGTCCCCCCCACCCTTCCGCAGGCTAACTATAAAGTTTGCAGATGAGTTAGTCATAATGTGTCTATTTTCAAACCTGCTCCGACAGCTATTCAAGAAGGGGAGAGAGTACACATCCTTGGGGTGAACCAGTGGATGAGTGGATCTTGTATGAGAGGACACCATTAACTCTCACACTGTGATCTGTCTTGTCAGAAAGTCTAAAATCCAATGATATTAATATCAAGATTAAAATCATAGAGGAGTTTCTCTACAAGCAAATGTGTCTGCATGGTGTTAAAAGCAGAAGAAAAGTTTATGAACAGAAGTCTAGCATCAGTCAGGGGCCCTTCAAGGTGACGATACTGGCAGTTGAGCATCACCAGGGCAGCGTCCTCTCCACCTCTGCCACCTCTATAAGCAAACTGCAGAGGATCTAAAGGACCCTGCACAGCCTGCTTTATCACATTCTCAAAAACCTTAATCAATAAAGATGTACATGGCTACAGGTGTAAAATCATTCATGGTCTTTGGGTTTAAACACTTGGCGACAGGGACAATAGTTGAGTGTTTCCAGATTACTGGTATCTTTTGTAGCTCAAGAGATTCTATAAAAAAAAAATCATATAAATAATATTGCAGAGCTGCTCAGTACAGGGCTTCAGCACCTTGCCACAGATCTCATCAGGGCCCGGGCTCTTTCTGCTATGAGTGTGCTTTAACAACTTTGCAACAGTGTCAACATATCATCTCAACATGGTAATTTTTCAACTTAGTCCTGCTCCTCAACTCATCTGTCTGCTCTGTAAAATATTGTTCATCAAGCCTCATGCAGAACTCAAACAGAATTAAAACTGTCAGCTAGTTGTGTATCAGAGTAAAAAACCATCAAGGCTAACTGTACACTGGGTACAGAGGCTGAGGCTGTGAGGTTCCCCCCCCGCCCCCCTCATCATATCAGAGGTAACAGACAGATCTGGGAGGATGGTTGAGAACCTACATTCCAGTCCAGTGAGGTGACGTCTTTGTTGCTGGGGACGTCCTGGCCTCCTTCCCTGATGCAGTGACGCAGCACCAGCTGGGTGGAGCTGGAGTTACTGTTCTCAATCAGATTCCAGATTCTGGCAGTCGAATCCCCCGAGCTGAAAACAGGAGGAATATAGGAGCACAAGTCAGTAGACCGCTAGTAAGAGTAATGAGGAGTCTGTTCATGTACAGTATGTGGGTGTGTGTTCAAGTAAGCCTGAAAGTACAGAAGTCTGAGCAATTTAAGTGATCAATCAAAAGATCTAAGGCAGCACACTTCCACACTCTCGTCTCCCACCTTCAGAGAAGCCAACCCCCCCCCCCCCCGACAGCCCTCAAGGAGACTCACCCTGAGGCCAGCAGGTCACTGACGGGGTTCCAGGCACAGATGAACACCTCAGACTCATGTCCTCTGAGGACCGTGGCCTTATTGGCTGGGATCTCCACGTCCACATCCATCTCCATGGGTTCAATGTGGTTATCTGTTCACACATACATACACACACAATCAATACTGCTCGGGATTTCAAATACGGCAAATACGTTTCTGTTTCCTTCTCAGCCCAAATCTATATGCAGCTTCTTACCTGCAGTAAATGTACTTTTCTTTTTACTTTTTATCATCAGGTAACTGTTTAACCTTTCCCCCTTTTTAATCATTGCTGTCTATGACCATGGAGAATTCCAATTACCTTCAAAATATTACAGGCAAAAGCAAAGACCATTTCTTAGTTTTAAATAACAGCGTTATCTAAAGGGCTCTGCACACAGCGTGCGATTTCTGTTGCGCGTCAACGTTCCATTTTGAAGTTTGAATGGAAGTCTATGAGAACATCGCATTTACCCACACACGGCCCCGATTTTAATCGCACGGCGAACATTCGATTCCATTCATTTTGAATGGGACAAAGCACACGGCGTGCGAGTTTTGTCGCACTGTCAAATGAATGGAATCGAATGTTCGCCGTGCGATTAAAATCGGGGCCGTGTGTTGGTAAATGCGATGTTCTCATAGACTTCCATTCAAACTTCAAAATGGAACGTTGACGCGCAACAGAAATCGCACTCTGTGTGCAGAGCCCTTAAGATTCACAATTATAGCCTCAAAAGTATGTGATCTTGGCCCAATTGAAGCTGACGGAGCAATCTCTGTCTGTCAGATCAAAGTAACTACTGAGAGAAGGGCTAGTTTAGCCATTTTAGATAAAAACATTTTCAAAAAAAAAAAATTCTTTGTAAGGAGATGCATCCCTGCCTCCTCAGATACTCAATCATTACTTACACTGAGCAAGCTCTTCCTCATGCCACACACACACTTTACACTTTAAGTCCGCAGGGATCTTCTGACACAAACATCCGCTATCGGTTTCCCTCCAGTCTAGAGCTTCACCTGATACACACCTCTCCTCTTTCACTGACTGAACTTTAGAACCAGCCAAACAGTTAGGCAGGAACAATGAAGGTGAATGCAGGAGGGTTCAAATTCACCCACACTGAATGTAATGTTACTAATGACCTCACATTGGGTGAAAACCACACCACTTTAGAGTATCACGCCCTTCCCTCGCTCTCTTAAAGCTGTACAGACAGAGAGAGAGAGAGAGAGAGAGAGAGAGAGAGAGAGAGAGTTTGGTTGTTTTAGAAGAGGAGTGTGTTCTTACTCATGTTGTACGTGCCGTTCTCCTCCCCATTCACCGGCGTCTCCCCGTTCTTTGGTGCGTTCGGTTGGTTGCTAGCGGCGACGGCTGCCATGGCGCAGGCAGCCTGTTGCTGGGCTAGCTTGTCGCGGAAGGCCTGCTGCCGCGTCTGCACCACGTCCGGCATCACCGCATCGATGAGTGACAGGGACTCGATTGGCCGCCCGTCAAACACTGTGCCATCCTGTTAGAACAACATAAGACATGGCAGCTGAACAGTGACACATTCAGTGCAATAACGGACTATTCATTCCAAACATTTTTGCATACATAATAATGTATTGATTTAATATCAACACCACCATTGCTGTCATAAAGGATTTATCATTTCCATAAATCTGGCTTTACATAGAGAGTCCTGAGCTATAAATTGATCACAGCAACTGTGTAAGTGGGGGCAGCAATTCCTGTGTGTAGATAACACCATTGATTTCAATGTAGTAGATCTGTGTGGTGTGTCTTTTGACAGCAGCAACCTTTTTATAGCATAAAGCTCCACTAGACAGCTCTACTGCCAGAGGGCCTGGAGACCCTAGGCTCACCTCATTAATGCTGATCTCTGCCTCCACATACTGGAGGCCTTTCTGCAGGATGGATATAAGGGCAGCAGGGGGCACTAGTGTTCCATTGATGTTGGACTGGCTGATGTGACTCTCAATGCCAAAGGTGAACGCTGAGTGGGAGAAACCTGGACACAGACACACAATAATACATGAGCTATAAACACTGTTCCCCAGCAACACCTCTTGCATAAACATATTATCGAACGTCTGCCACGTCTTACGTAGCATCTCTTAAATATTCTATTTCAATGTGAGCAAAAATCTAAACAATTAAAAAAGATGTGATATCAATCAACCGTGCCAAGTCTACTTTTTTAAAAGGAGAGAAATGTTGAAATGCCAGAGCGATCATTGTTTTCTCAAAACGACTGGCTTCAAAAGAAGGCTCCAACAAAGGAGTAATAAAATACTAGCAGCTAGGATCTCAATAATTCATTCACACCCTGAAAAATAGGTTAGCGTGAATGGCATGTTGACACCTATACATATGAAGGGAAAGCGATATTCTGAATGTCCACCAGACAGGCATAATGGGAGAACCTGATGGCCTGATTTCCACAAGCCACATAATTCTAGAACCGCTAGCACCTGCATTCTCCCCTTGGAAAATGTTTGCTTTTACAATCAACGTTAACGTTGATTACAAAACCATTTTATTCAAATTGTCGATTCTCATATACAAATAAATAAATACAGCAATTGGTTAGGTAAAATAGCAATTTGAGCAGACAGAAGAGAGGGGACAGCCATACCTGATTCCTGGAGATATCTGTAGACCAAGAAGTTCACTTCGTCACTGGTTATACTCATTTTAGACCACCTCAATGGATGAGGTATGTAGGAAGGATGGGGGCCCACTCTGGAAAATAAAACAGAGAGAGATATTTAGAGATATAGATTCATTAAACACTATATCATTTCACAAGATGACAATCTTCCCCTGAAGGTGGAAGAACTATGTCTAGGTACGTTTCCAATCATCCTGAGCAGATGACATATACCATGTCCCTGTGTTAAAAGATAAAGCTGCACCATAAATCTGTCTCTATTTCTGTGGTTAGCAGTGCAGTCGTGCATTCACACAGGCACCTGGGATGTCCCAACTTCCTGATTCCATTAGTATGGGGCTGGGCTCCCCCTTGCCCATCGCTGCACCCTTCCACCCGCTGAGAGTGTCAATGACTAGGTCACTTAACCAGCCAATCCATCTGCACGGCTCAGGCTAAGTATTCCCCATCACTTTACTCTGACCTGACAACAGTGTCCATGTCCATTTGGCTTCCAGGGTAAAGTGCTTGGCATTCACCATTAGTGACCTGGCCAGTGATCTAGATGGAGGGAGGCCTAAAAGAGCAGTGAGGGCATTCGATTCTGGACTCCTATTGCTATCTAGTAAAATACAAAAGGCAGCATAAGGCTAATTTCCTTACCAAGTTAGGAGCCTGACTTCCACATCATTATCGTTTTCTCCAAGAAAAAAAAAACGGTTTACCGGCGCCCACGTTAACATTTCAACTGGGAATCTTACAACACTAAAGGGAGCTGAAAAGAAACATCATAAAAAAGAAGCCCTTTTGATTCATAGCATTGCATTTTTATTGTTCCCACTGATAAGACCTTGCCTACAGGCTAATGAGCACTTTACAAAAATTTATGATTCATCATTCTCCAACAATATGAACTAATAGCAGTACAGTAGCAGTACACCGTGTATAATGGAATAAGAAAGAAGCAGGTGCAAATTTAATACTACTTTTAATAGGGCAATTTACCTCAAAACCACTGAATTTAAACCTGAAGACTCAACTAGGTACTGAAGGCTCAATCATGTGAAATGCAAAGCAAATTAATGATGCATATATTCACTTATCAAAGTGCCATGTCTGAAGCTGAACCCTAACAGACAAACCAAACTACTAACAACATGAATTTGTACTAGTTGTGACCTGCTGTAAAATAGTTCCATAGCTCTTAGCATCTCCAATCATAAATCCAAACCAGCCATTAAAAGAACATAAAATAGAGTCAAAACATAAAAATAAATATATACCTGTAAAAAAACACAGGCAGCGTGGAACCTTGAACACTCCCACGGGAGGTCAAAATAACCTTAGAGATAGAAAACATATTGAACTAGACCTACTACTAGCCTACACTTCAACAGGGGCATCGTGGACAGCTGTGTGATATGCTTTCAGCCTTATCTGTAGGAGATAAATGAACAAGCAAGACAATCCTAGTGAGAGACAGTCAGGGATCAGGAATGCACGTCTCTCTAACCTCCATACCACACACTTCTAGGACTCAAGTTCCCCTCGGGTAGCATAGCAACAAGCAGGAACCAGCACAAAATAGACAGAGAATTGTGCTGTCCCAATTACCACTGGGCATTCTGCCAGCTGGGTTGAACATATTACTCAACATGAATAATTCACCCCTTCACCTTGGGATATATTCTTTCAGTTGGACTCCAGCTTTACTGCACCACAGCAGACATGGGCCTTGAATGAAATAACCCTGGTATCGGCTGAGAGTGTGACGCCTGGTCTTATGAATTTTCCAACAGCTAGAGCTTGCACTATGATTTTGAAGCAGGTATGACAATCTGTCTCCCACTGAGACAGATTTTCCTTGTATTGGCATGAATATATCAAATCACCAGGGAAACACGACCAAGTGAATGAAATCAGATAATCACATACAAAGCTTAATGCAGTAATTTCAGTAACCAAAAATCATGTATTTATGAAAGAAATATGATACAGTAAAGAAACACCATTTACTAAAAGGCAATCCTCCCCTGGCTAGCTAAGACTTTCTGCCTTAGCACGGGTGGCCTCCAGAGCTCAGTGCCACACTACTGCTCTCTATGGTTAATTAGATAACAAGAGGGGCCTGGAAGGGTGATCTGCATCAAGGCTGGGGGGCCATTGCTCCCATGCCCGCCATCACTCCACACCAAACAACTGGAAACATAATTAGCAGGCAGCCTGGAGGGGGCATGTGTCCCAGTGGGGGGAGGCAGCAGCACTAATCCATGTATCAGATGGGCATATGACGCCATCATCCATTACACTGCTCCCTGGGCATTCAGGCTTCCCTTGACAAAACACTGCCTCTTCCAGGGAAGCTGACAGAAATGCTTACCTATGCATTAGCTTTGTGTTGCGGAGGGCTTAGCCACTCTGGAGTGATAAGTGCAGTCCAAGTTTGAAGTTGTGATCCGTTCAAATGGAAAACATACAGCAAACAAATTGACATGGGGGCGGAGAACACTGGCATTGACACCGGATTACCACATCAAACACATACTCTGCTATGAATATTATCAATGTGGTATCATAATGCCATGTCATCTAACTTGGATCGGAACATCACTTGAAATAATTGTTGTTCCACTGTAATCTTACAGTAAACATATTTCTACATATAATTTGGCGCATTACTGAAAATACCACATAGAAGTGTACAATTCTTATACACATCACATAATATAGACCTCCACCTTCAACCCAAAAGCCAAGATGTCTCTCCTGTGTCTCTCTCCCGGGTAATTAGGTAAGGGATGGGATGAGACATTATTCCCTGGCGGTGAATCTCTGGACAGAGGGCAATCAACAGGGAGGTAGAAAACTGTATGTGGATTTGAGTGTCCAGTTATAGACAGATGAATCACTCACATAATAATGGTTAATGAGGGTAGATCAAAATGTAGTGCCCTCACCACACATTACAGATCAATTCCTGCACATTGATTTAGTGTTCAGCAACAAGAAACGATTAACAGCCTACCTGACACTCTTCATCAAATAGGACTTTTTACACACCTTCATTTAGCTAATGAAATAAATTGGGTGTGTAATAGGCTACTGATACAGTAAAGTAATCTCATGATAAATACAATTGTATTATAGTAAACTGTTTAAGTGCAAGGCCAGGGCAGTTTACCAATCCCATTTCAAATACTACTACTTTCACTAGCTCCAAATATTTTGGTTTGGTGCATGCATTCCTGACAGCCAGCATTAAGCCAGCATTAAGCAGTTGACTGTACTTGAGTGACATTAGACTGGAGGGACAAATGGACATCCCACTGGGCAATGATGAGCTCCCCAGCAGTGGCCTCAGACTCATTAGGGTCATCACTAGCATGTTTACTACACAGTGATTACTTTACAGTGTAAAACCACACCAACAACCTCCAAGCCATTCACTAGGGCTAAGGCACTTAGGATGCAATTGAGTGCCATGCTTGAGGCTGTGGTGGATATACGACACAATTTTACTGAAAACTGACTTATAGTAGTTGTAGTTACCAGTAGTTGCTATGAACAAAATGGTACCAAAACTACTACTTGAGCCATTACAACCTCATTAGACAATACAGTCACATAATGCTAACAGCATGTTTGTTGTTCAAAACAGCAACAGCAACAACAACAACAACAACAACAACAACATAGAGTATGTTGTTGTTGTTGTTGTTGTTGCTGTTGTTGCTGTTTTGAACAACACAGGAGAGTCTAGGCTATTCGTAAATCTAACACGACCAGCCTGGCCAATATTTACCAAAATATGGAAAAGCACCTTCGTACAACAAAACAATTATCAATTGGAATAAAGGGTTAAAACTAATGATGCCATGTGAGGAAGAAAGCATGCATACAGTAGGAGATAAGATATCAAGGCAGTATTTCCTATGCTACAGCCAGGCATTTATGTGTAGATTTTGAAAGTGATTTATGTAGCAAAACATAAAAAAATAAATAAATAAGTTTAAAAAAAGAAAGGAAGGCAAAGACACATTCTACCCTAACATGCTGAGGACCCCATTTTCTCCTGGAGAGTCACCTCCTGACAGATGTGCAAACAAGACCTGGAAACCAGCAGCCATTTTCTCTTGAACTGCTCTGCGGAGTAAAACCCGCCTTTGAAGCTTTTGGTTGGGTTGCAGTCTTTAGTGTTGGGGGAAGGGAGAGTGCGATGGAGTGGGGGGAGGAGGAGAGTGGTGGTGGTGGTGGAGGGGAGGATAGATAATGATACCACTAACAGGTAGCCACAGCAACTATTTGAGCATTATTCTTTGCCATACTCAATGACTCACTTAACAGCCAATGTAGGTCGGGAAAACTGTGGGGGATGTGATCACTGTGGGGGAACCACTGCTCCCACGCCTCGCTAGAGGTGGAAACACTTTTAAGATTACTATTTCTTTCAATGGTTTTCGATATTGCAGAGCTAAGGGTCATATGGGTTAGAAATGTAAGACCTACAAAACACTGGTGCTGAGTGTTCACCTAAATTATACTTATACATGTAAGTAATTAGGTTAGTAGTAAGTTAAGCCTTTTGCAATAGATATAATATCAATATATTATAATATATGAAATATCAAAGCATCATTGCAGTTGGCAGCCTTTCATTCACTGATACTTTAACTAACTTTGGGCCAGATCCTCTGAAAGGTGATTACAAATGACCAGGTCTTAAAGGCCCACACCAGACAGTATTGCTTCCTGGCTTTTCTTGAGAAAAAAAATACACGGAAGCACTGACTAGTGACGTTAGTCATTCACAGAGATATTTGTGAAAGTAGCACCATATATAGCTAGAAGACCTTTTTTTTTTAATACGTTGAAAAGGTTGTTTGACTGTCGCCAAAAAGCCGGCGAAGGGAGTTCATCAGTGAAGGAGGGTCATATTTGACTCTGGGTACTAACTTTACAAACAGACTAGCCACATCACACATTGGAGCCTTCTGACCTAAATGGCAATTTTCGGACTTGAATCATTGTGCAATAACGTTGTGCAGGACCAGTGTACAGGACCGTATCAGGACATCACACATTGTATTGTGTGTGAAAGTTCAAATGATAAAACATTTTGGCTTTACCCTGGCCAGTACAAATATTTTACAAATGATAACACTGAGGCCACGTGTCTCTTGTCTATAACCTCGTCTCTCCAGGCGTTGATCTGCAAGCTCCTCAAAGCATGGTCAGACCCAAGTCTGTGATGTTTAGCAAAGCGGATTGGGCGAAAAGAGTCCCAACAGAAGAAATGGGTGGGTTATCATGAAGAGAAGAAATGGTCACAATCACATTTCAATGATCAAATGCACCCAAATCACAGCTCCCACAGTGACATTCACGTCTGTGGACAGTTGGCATTTCGAAGACCAAGGACGGCTGGGTGCAGAATGCTTCTCAAGTCCTGACAAGAGCACTACCACGGCAATTACAGCATCTGGTAATCCTTGTAATTTTAATCCATCATTTTATGTATGGGTTGTGTAAATACCCTGTCCCTGCGGAAGGGACTGTGGGGCCGAGAAATGAGAAGAGACGTATTTCTCAATCAGAGAGCAGTGATGCTCATTGCAACACAGTAATTACCCAACTCTTTTCTTTTTTTTAATATATAATAATATATATACTGTATATATATTGGAACCCCATATTTCTATGTCTTTGAAAAAACACAGCCTATGGGATGCATCTCTTACTTTAACTTGTTCCACCATGCAAAATAGCTTTGAATACACAGCCATGGAGGACAGTCAATAACTAAATCTAGCTACATTGTTTCCCCCAAACGTCACTGTTAAATTGTACAGTTTTGCCATACCCTTCAGCTCTACATATTTCACATTGAGTAAATCCATGCATGCAGATATGAACAAACTAGACATTCCTGACTGCAGAGTTTATGATTAGCCTTTCACTTCAACATGAGCTGACATGTGTCAATATTCTAACGATACTACTCAATCAATTATTATGAGAACCTAGATCCATCTGTATTGATTGGCTATGTGGAGCCAGCAGCCTTGCTTTGATGAACTTTCTCTACAAAACAAAAAGCAACACCTTCAAAGCTATGAAATTCATGTGGCCTGGAGTGGTCCAGTGGACTAGCACTTTGGATTATAGTGCACATGTATGCCCATGTCGGCATGCGTTCGAATCCAGCCCATGCCCTGCTGATATGCCCTCTCCTTTTTACTTTACTGTCTCAATCAAAAAAACTAAACAAACAAAATATCACGGTAGTCACGCAAGTACCTCCATTTGTGCATTTTATCCAGTATTCATTTTATTTCAACCATGAGACAATCTACAATTCCATTGAGTCCTATAAGTGCCAAAACATACAATTCCATGCCTCATTAACAGCAGCAACTGCTATCCTTATGACCTTATTTGTCAAGGTAAGAGGCAGTCATTTTCATCAGAAGGTTCACTGCGTATTTCATAAATAATCAGTAAACACAGTGATCAACCAGTGTAGGCAATAAAAGTGTTGCTATGGTGACTTGAGAATCCTGCTTCTTTGTCAACAGACGCTCGTGCCATGCAACCCCCCACCCTCACCCCCTCCCACCTTCCTTCCATCTAACATAAGGGTCAGGCATGCAAGAAGGACGAGTCCATTGAAATCTCCATTCTAACCCCATCGCTGACTCCTGTTTTGTAAGGCACGGGCACAGTAACATAAAGTGAGTGGCATTGCTACTGCTCATACTTCTAAACCCCTCGATAACGAGATTATTAAAAAGATATGCTTTAGAGACACTTCTCAATAGCACCTATGAGGCTAAATGAAATTGAGCAACATACTCTTTACTTACTTCACCCTCCCAACTTGGACTTACCTATATAATCTCAATTGTGGGGAGAATGTCTTGGGGTGTTACTCTTAAATCACTCCCTTAAACCCAAGCTTTTGAGGTAAAACCTATGGATACCAAAACAGCCATGCCTTATGAATGCGATGTAATAGTCAATTTCTGAGGCCACACACACAATGGCTAAGATGTACTATTCCCTACAGATATCTTCTTCTTAAATGACTTTCTTTGATGACAATGAAGGTTGCTGTCTGTCTGGTGAGATTGGCAGCCGATTAATGAAGAAGCTGGAAGAAAATAAACAGGGACTTTGGATGGATGCACCTAAGTGTGACTACTATCCTTTTGTCTCACTTAATCATTAACCAACTCTTCCTGTAATGATTTACAACTATCTATGCAAACGCAGAGCTATTTATACAGACCTCCACTGTCAGCTTATGGTGTGGGTGCATGCACTACTAAGGTAGAGGAACCATTGGCGTTTGCTTATAATTACTTTACAGCTCACTTTATCAGAAGCCCTGGGACTGGTCTGAAACATTTCAAGACGTGAATGCTATATCAGACATCTGTTGTACAGATATTGGTGTTTCTTATGATGTTATAATTGCGTGAAAATCCCAGTCTTTGTTGCTTGTCACAGAGTACAGTGCAGGTGCGTAGGTATAGTACCGTAGTCAACCTAACAGAAACACCAAGCCTGTGGTACTACTATGAGTGTTTGTGTTCCAGACTACAAACAGCAGGAAACTACTATCTTAAAAGCTAATCAATGCAGACTTGAAACTTTCTCTGCCATCTACAGGCAGTTCTTTGGTATGTGGAGCAGCGTTCTCAGAGTTAGTATCCAGGGTTATCCTCAAAACAAGATAACCACAATAGAGGCTGCCCATGGCCAAGGTTGCAGATAGCTGACCTACATGGACATACTGAGGAAAGCAAAAAGGTTTAAAGCTCCACCATTAATAATTCACAGGAGAATTATTTTTATTTAACTACATGTCCCATTTCTAGCATAGAAACAAGATCCTACTTTAGCTAATTATAATGCAATCAAATCTCTGATGAACCAATTCATAGTACACAACAAGAAATTACTGAACTTTTATGTTAGAGTTGCAGTACCTAATTATTTACCCTCAGTAGACATGATATGACGGCATAAGAGAGATTATTCACAACAAGCCAAATGTTACGAGAAAAAATACAGGAATGTCACACCAAAAAAGAAGGGCCATAATCACACAACATTGGAAATTCCTCACTTGGGGTTCATACAGTTAATGTATCCAGCAATCTATATACCGGTAATAGTTTTCTCAATTTCAAGTCAGACAACCATACCCAGTTGGCATGTATGAGAGCACATGTATTCCCCTGCCCTTTCCTTCAATAGTCACTTTCCTTTTCATAACGGCATATAATGTATATTACACCACTATCTCCAGAGTTACACAATTTGAATCGCTGATTAGATATGCCTGGATGGCTTTTGTGCTTTATCAGGAGGAGAATGGGAATAGTCTGGTTGCTACACTCCTCAAAAAAGGGCACTGAGTCATAATCATCGCAGTTTAGGTCCGAGAATAGAAATTGATTCTCTGATGCTGCAGCAAGAGAGCAGTTGCCGTAACAACATGTATACTCAGGTTTCTCACAGTTCCAATGTGTCTCAATATATGGCCTAAAGACAATGATACAGTTAGGGTACAGCCAGACACAACAACCATGTAACCAACCCAGATCCTAAATAAGTCAAAATAAACAGATTTCTGAGTGTCGGTCTTGCCTTGTAGCCCATGTGAACTGCAATCCTCCTTGCATAGAGGGGCATTCCTCCATCTATATAAACAAATATTGCTTTGGAATTATTTAAGGTGCAGAGGTTGTTGTCACATGGGCTTACGCTCCCTATCTGGGGATCAGGTACTTTCGGTAAAGCTGGTCTAAAGAGGAATGAATGTTCTCCTTTGAATGCATGGAGCTTGAAATGAAGGTCTTCCTTCATTTCTAACATTGGTTATCCATCTCCTAAGGCAATTGCACAAGGGTTACCTTGAACAGCTAGGATATCAAAATGCATTGATTTAGACAAAAAATTCAACAACAGACTACAACTTGACTGAGGGCAAAATAGTCCATATGAAACACAGCATTGTCCTCAATCTCATTCCTAACCTGAACACACTCACCACTGAAACCAAAGGCGGGAAGTGTCGTCTCAAATCAGATCACTGAACCATAGATAGACATGTAAAACCCCACACAGCCAACAATATTATGCATCTATGCCCGCGAGGAAACTGAGAAATGCAACCGTCTCCCATCTTTTGAAACTCATCTAATCAGAAAAAAACAATATAATCTCTCAGAACAGAATGTTGAAGAGTTAAACCAATTCATAGTTACCACTCACTGGCATCATTCTCAAACATTGGGGCAGCGTACACAGGTCACAGTAAAAGGCACACTAATGGCTTTTAACATTGATACTAACAGCTTTTAGAACTCCATACATGGAAAAGGGTAGAATCATCCAGGACAAGCAATTGAACTATAATAAAAACCCATTGTTCCTTTAACAGATGCCACTAAACCAGTTATTTGCTTTGGCTACAACCAAACCATTGAAATCAGTCAAGAGGTCAAACTTTCTTGTTATTATTTTTCTCTTTATTTATTTAAAATGTTGTAGAAATGGATAATCAACATACATACTAGTGTACAATTCAATTATCTGTGTACTGTTGTATAAAAACCATACTTTCAAAAGGCCTGTTAGTGTGTGTTATCAAACGATATGACTGCCCATTAGCCCATAAACCTAAGTGGGGGCTGGGTAAAAAGAGCAAATGATAATAATGATAATAGCTTAAACGTTCCTCGTTTTTAAAGTCTCCCACTGTCTACTACAACACAGATTCATATGAATGACCTCCATTGACTCAAGCAAAGGCCATGATGGGTAAATAAAGATCCATAACAGCCACCAGATCAACAGGTGACAGAGCTGATGCCTTTGTGGCCCACATCCCATGTCATGCCAAGAAAATGTCATGCTTTTTTAGTGTTCTTGCAACAGGTAGGCTAAACTATACCATTGACTCACTATGTGGACAGTGCAGGCTGAATCATACTTGTCTATTCAATGTTCCATGTCAAAATTGACACATACAATGTGATTTAACGCCTCATGGTGTCCTTTCATTCGTTCAGTAAGCAGAGGTGTAACTACTGCTTATGGTAAAAACAATACATTCATAACAATAACTAAGGACATAGGAAGCTACTGATGAGACCCATGTCTGGTGGTGCAGTTGAATGTATTTCCCCCTCCCCCACTCATGCGTTTCCGAACTATCTGCATGGGCAATACCCTTTAAATGCACATCATTCCGGGCTAATACATGAATATAGAAGACAACACATACATTAAACTACAAAGGTTATTCAAACTTTAAAAAAATACATTAATTGGTGGGGAGAACTGGGGAGAAAAACGCAACAACGTGACACAAAGTTGCTGTGTTATATAGTATACTACTAGTTCAAACCCCATGATATGTGTCCAAATGTTGAATATAAAAGAAATGACTTCATAAGCCAAGGGAAACATTTAGGGTACTGATAATGAATAAATAATAATAAATAATGTTCCTTTAAGAAGGGATTTCAACACACATTTAATTAAGTGACTGTAATGTTACCCGGAATACCACAATAAAACACAATATTTACTCACATATTTACTGACTTGTGAGTATAATGATTACATTTAACAATAATAAAAAATAAATAAAAAATGTAATTCATAAAACTTGGGCGAAAGTTCTGACTCACCTTTCTCAGAGAGTGAGCTCGTGGTGTTGCCGCCACCTCTTCCACTTCCACAAGGAGCTCGAGCCTCCAACTTCAGTGAGCGAGCGACGACTTTCCTCCCATTTTGCTGATCATAATTCAAGTTCTGACCACCGGTATTATTATCTCTGACTACGTTCCGTGGTTAACTCAAATATATTTTCTCCACGAATGCATGTGTTAGACGTAACGTTTATGGAAGCAAAAGGTCTGAACCTTGGAGATGTATGGATATGGAGTTTTCAGCGTTTCTGAGAATGGAACGTACACGTACAGAGAGAGCGAGCGAGCGAGGGAAGGGAGACAGAGAGAGAGAGAGAGCGAGCGAGAGAGGGAAGGGAGACAGAGAGAGAGAGAGAGAGCGAGCGAGAGAGAGAGAGAGCGAGCGAGAGAGAGAGAGAGAGAGAGAGAGAGAGAGAGAGAGATGGGGGAGAGAGAGAGAGAGAGAGAGCGAGAAAGAGACTGTTGTGACCTACAATGAAAAAAACAGCACCTGACCTTAAACCTGCTTATTCAAAACATGCAATTCCTTCTAGTAGAATGTAACCAAGTAATCATGAGGTTATGTTGCCAATGCGCCGTTTTCTTTCAGATTTTAATAGTCATTCATTCAAATGTATGAGGGAGGCTTTGTTTCGCCCCTCTTCCATGCGTTCCTGTAATATGGCCGTTTTGAGGACGTCATGTTTGTTTATTATCCGTAATATTTTAAAATGTGGGCTAAATGTACATTCTTACAGCAAACACATAGTTGAAGGCACATGGTCAAAAACGTCCAAGAGCTTAGTATAGAAGACAGCTCGATACATTTCACTATGTACACACTGTACATTATGTATAGTACAGTATGTACATTGAGTAGTGTACTACACATTGAGGTGTGTGTGTGTGTGTGTGTGTGTGTGTGTGTGTGTGTGTGTGTGTGTGTGTGTGTGTGTGTGAGTGTGTGCGTGCGTGTGTGTGTGTGTGTGTATGTAATAATAATTAATTGCTCTTAACAATTGTTTCATGTGATCAAAACTGCTATGAAACCCTGTGTTATTTTCATGGTAATGTTTCCCTTTAAATGTATAATCAAATTATTATTTTATTTTTTATTTTTTTTTTAAATAAAATGATAAATTAATTGCACACTTATAGTAGCCAGATATACATTTTGGGGGGGAATTAAAATATTGTTTGTGAAATATAATGACCAAGACACTGAGCTGGATCTACTAAAAGAAACGGCTACAGTAGCTGAAAGTCTTCGCATGATGCAACCCTCCCATGTATCTGGCCTCTGAGCCGATTCCCCTCCCCCACAGTTCCGTATTTTTCGCCTGCCGGGTCACATAGTGGTTGATTAATTCTCCTTTCGCCTTGCTCAGTCATTCAGATTTGGAAAGTAAATAACAAGTTGACATCATTACGGCTCTACATTGGTGTGACACATTCCTTTGGTTACCGTAAGGGCATGAATATTTGCGCACAAAAGACTCACACATTATGCAATGTATTCTTCATACAGTAGGCTAGCTCACAATACAAAGCCCACGTTTAATTATTTTATTTTTTGCCTATTTCTCAAAAATAATACTTACATTATATCATTATGCAATGGCTAAATATATACATATATTACCACTGTTAAGGCTTATTAAAGGCCCTCATAAAGGCCCATGCACAGATTGGCATAACTCTTTTGCCACCCTTTAGAATAACTTCGTCTTATGAACTGTTTTTGAAACATGTACATTTTATACGGGTTTATGGAAGGTTAATCAACCTTTAAAATGGTGATTCATTTAGAGTAGTTATTCTATATTTGTATCTTTAGACATTTCCTGGGATGTCTTTTTATGAACAGGCAGAAGTGAGCAACTTGCAAACATCAACTTGCATTATTATGCCCATACACTTTCCCTTACTGATTTGCTGCTTTGATGGCACTGTGTCAGTAAAAATCACAACACAGTGTTCAAAGTTGACATTGGACTATTCACATTGTCTTGATGCACGTTTTCCTCTCCTTCTGGAGAGAGTGAAGTTGCTGACATCTTGCATCACTACTGGCTACAATGTAATTATTTCTGGAGAGACATTTTCTATTCACCTTCTCCTTCACTCTTCATTTGACTCTACTCAAGCAATGTCTCAACCACTCTGATGTCTAATTACTTCTGCTTAGTTTTCTGATTACCGATACTGGTTGTGTCATAAACTACATAATGATTCAAGGGAAGAATGATTCTTCTGGAAACTAATGTGCAACTGCAGGACATTGCTTCATTATTACTACTTACACACCCGAGATGAAAAGTCAGCCTCTGCATATGGCCTTATTCCATAATCATCCCTTTTTCATGAGTCGAAGTGACATGAATTATAGCCTTTTTTTTTTTTTTTCATTTCAGCTGTTGATGCCACATTGATCAGGCCTCCAAGGTTGTGAGACCCACAGCTGATGAAAAAGGCAAAGGGAGGCTATAGGACTGGTAAATGAATGCTCTCTTGTTTTCTTCTGTGCTGCACTGCTCTTTGAGCTTTTTTTGGCTACACTTTCTTTTTTTTTGGCTTACACTACAGTGTTTCTGTAGTGCACAGCTATTACGGGGTGTGCGGTAAGAGCTCTTCCTGCCATGGAGCTGGGGCTGACCTCCTAACAAAGAACAGGTTCAATCTGCTTCCCCTCCCCCCACCCGGGAGACTGATGAGGGTCACGTGACCTTTCTAGACAGCAGCACAGAGAGAGCGGGGATGGTAACATGGAGCTGTGGGGGAAGGGTGCCGCGAGGAGTCACACGCCTCTCGTTGGGCTGTTATTAGGCCTGGGAAGCGCGGGCAGAGCTCAGCCTCTAACAGCCTGGGTGTATCCAGCTGGGTCTGTTTCTCTGTGTGTGTGTGCTGCAGTGCTCATCCACATCGGATTTAGTTCCCAGATCCCTACTGCTTTATTCATACCATAAAGAGATTAATTCAGGGCTGCCAAGTCTCACGCAATCACCGTGAGACACACACATTTCACATGAGCACAGTGTGTGTGAATCAGTCTGGCATGGCAAAGACAATCCACCCAACACAGATATCTAAGTGTGTGTGTGTGTGTGTGTGTGTGTGTGTGTGTGTGTCTGTCTGTCTGTCTGTGTGTGTGTGTGTGTGTGTGTGTGTGTGTGTGTGCGTGCGTGCGTGCGTGCGTGCGTGCGTATGTGTGTGTGTGTGCGTGCGCGCGTGCACGTCTACATCTGTGTGTGTGTGCGTGCATGTGTGCTTGTTCCACGCCCGTCTGTGTGCATCTGAGGGTGAGGCAAGGCTTTGTGTACTCAGTCACACTGTACCACCCCTCCCCCACTCCTTGCCTCCCATCCCCCCACTGCAGCCAACTGCACAGACGGGAGACGCATGGGGTTTCTATGGTGCTGTTATGTCACACAGACCCATTTTCCAGACACAGCAAATAGAGAAAACAAGAAACACAAAGTTATTTTCAGCCATAGAACCTGGGAATGTTTACCTTCAATGTAAAATAACATTGAGACAGAGAGAATTTACTTAGATTTGCTGCAAATGTAGATACAGTGTATGACCTTATTTTAAGTGGGTCTTTCTCTAGGGAGAAATGCATTATGTAGGAAGTCTTCTCGGAGGGTTTCTCCAGTGCATTCTCTCCTCAGCCTAAGTCACATTCCTCACAGACCAAGAGGGCGTGAGGAAAGGCGGGAAAAGCAGACAGATGTCAGAGATTCAAGGGCTGAGGTCAGGGGTCAAGGATTGATGACCTGTGTGGATCCTGCAGCCTCTCCCCCTACCTCCCCTCCTCCTCAGCTCAAGCAGTAAAGTGCTACAGAATCAATGGCATTATGTCTTTGTCTTTTATGTCTCTCAAAGACTTGTAATGTCAACATACAATTTAAAAGCAGATACGGTAGTTATCAACGAATGGCAACTTAATTCCCTTGATGTAGGTGAGCAGTTTGCTCTAGAAAATACATCTGGCCTATATCTGTAAAACGGTCAATGAATATGCACACTGCTGTGTAATTTAAACAGTATTATTGTGACTATCAAGAAATTGACCAAGAAAAAAAGGCCCCAATGATGACATTTTTTTTCATAAAAGGAAATGTATAAAGTGCCCAATGAACACATAACCTACGGCTCATCGTTCATAAAGGTGAATAGTCAAAATATATTTCAAAATCTTTTGCCAGTCATTGTGTTATTGTCCTCCACAGTGATTTTCTTCAAATCTCTACTCTTAGGTCACAAGAACTGGAATAGTCTGAAAAGTGTATTCACGTCATAGAACAATTTGTTTGGTACAAGGAAGTGTGCTCCAACCGGTACAATGCAGATTACTTTAATGGTACTGCTAGTTGAAATGTCAGCAATTACAGGTTTCCATGGAGATACTGGCAGGACTGAACAAGGGGGTGTTATATTTACACCCTTCACACTCAGTTGCTAAATAGAAATGGCAATTTACAGTACTGCTTCTATCATCTCCACTGTAGTGAGAAACGTGTTATATATCTGTTATTAAAGAATTTAGATAATGAAACACAACTCTGCATGATATTGATTATTCTGATAATAGTTTTGGTCATTTTCCAGACAACCATTAAAAGGTCCAGGGTATAGTTAACATTTACTTAACTGGCTGGAAAACGTGCAATTAACTTAATTTATTATTGCTTAAGTGAGTGTGTAACATCTATTTGTTCTACTTCACTAGCATGAAACATTTCAAACAATATATCATTCATACAAAGGGAAATCTCACTGGTAGGCTACTGTGATCTGACAGTGGCAATATACTGTTAGCTTGAGGGATGGGGGATGGGCATGTCTGCTGCAGTTATTGCTCCGGGGTGGATCAGTGGATTCAGTTGTGTGCTTTGTCATATCAGCATATTGCTGTGTAATGGGGCCATCCACTCAACCGGTGACAATAGTAATACAGCAGATTGAACTGTCGCCCCACACTATCATATGCCTCACTCACAGGCCTGGGTACATGCACTGCATCTGCCTACTCAGTGTGTCTGTCAGACAGATGTCAATGACAGTGTGTAGATGAGAGTGTTTGCCATGACACAGGAAGATTTGCATGTGACAGTGGAGAGATGTTGTGTAAGGCAGAGGAACAGGGAATGAGGCATAGAGAGGGGGGCCCCTAAAAAACATATATTTTACAATCATATCTCTCATTCTGGTAATCGTGTGCCTCAGATGAGAGAACAAAATCCCCCTAGTGAATTCTCAATTGTTGGGCATTAATGCTGGATCATCTCATGGAAAAAAGATGGCCAAATACAAAGCTTTGGCTGAGGACATGTACTCAAAAGATGAGTGTGGCAACATTGACATCTGGTGGTCATTAATGGTACTCCAAATGTACTGCATCCTCCCACTCAAGCCTAAAATGTGTCATGTTCATACAGTACTTCACAAAAAAATGTTTTTCCCTTCGCCGAAAACACATTTCTTGGCATGCTACTTTATCCCCTCGGTGTCCACAAAGATTTGACAATGTGACCTGTCAAAACTTCAGTTCGATTGAATGGAGGAATCTGTGGCTTCAAGTTGTGAGGAGTGCTAATGGGCAGCGTTGGAAACGAAAGGGCAGCCCACCCAGCAAGAGAATAAACAGTCTACCTGACAAACTGCCACCAAGGGACTGTCATGCATCCATCAAGTACATTTAACTTAATGGTTCATAAATATAGGTGGAAAAATCTTAACTGTGAAGTAACAACATAGAACTGTCCTTGGGAAGATGGAAGATGAGAATAACAGCTTCATGATGTCATTGCCCACACCACTGCACAATGCTGTATTGTTTGTGGAGGTGGTGAAAGGAAGACCTTATTCCAAGGGCATCTATGTTTAGAACCTCTCTACCCGGGGAGGTTTTTCCAACCTCATATAGAGGATAAACATGTTCACAGCAGGGCATGTAGGAAACTTTTGTGAATGCATCGACTATGTACAGTGAGCCATAATATTAATCTATATGACACTAACCATGAATAAACAAAGGCTAGTGTATGATGCTGGGAGTGGCATGACTGAGGCAATTCACTAAAACATGAAAAATAACACAGGATCTGAGCATTAATTCAAGAATTGTATCACTGTCTCAATACAGTCCCTTCACATAGTCCCTTCATATGATTCCTACACCTGAAATGTGTTATCTGATCCCACCTAGTGGTAGGCAACAGTACCGCCGTGGCGAGTTTGTGAGAAAAATGTATTGGCTTGGTCATAGATATAACCAATTACAGATTTTAATTTACTGCTGTGTCAGTGTTTTTGATGGCAAGTTTTCAGTCGTACTTGTCTCCTCTTGGTAAACTGATATCTATTGCAATGATGTCATCCCAGGTGTTAGCACTCAGTGAAGACGCTTCATAACTTTTGTTGTTATTTTTGGCTTTTGTGCAACTTGAAACAATATCTCAATATCATCTTTGAAACTTCATCATTGTGCTTAGATAAGGATTGGATAATCTGTGTCAATAGAAGCACAGGGCTTGTATGTTTCTGTCTTTCACTGAGGTCCCTTTCTTTTGTTAATAGGTTGCTTTCTATATAATAGTAAAATAATAACATCAAGGCCATAGTAGAAGAACATGATGGGTAAACACACACAAGAGGAAGTGTCGGATTGCATGGAGGTCTTAGGACAGATTACTAAAACATTCCATGTACACATTTTACCAGTTTTCCTTGATGGTTGTGGTAGAGGACATTCTGGTTCAAAGCTACTCATCTGTAATAACATACTTGTGTACTGACCTGACAAAGTCTATATTGAATTGACCTAGGTTTCCCAGGAATGCTGCCAGATGGTGAAATAAAGAGATGCTTATGAATGCTAAAATCTCCATACACATTTTAATTAATCTTAATCTGTTGAGCCCAGGGCAATTATAGGAAATGTTATTCTTTTCCGGATAAAGAACAACAGCAATGATCAAAGTCGTTACTGTTATCAGTGCCACAGCCTTAGCTAAATGCCATTTTTTCATCAACCTCATTGGTATTGTCTAAACACATACAGACAGGCAACTTTGAAGTTGTGTATTTGCTCTCATACAGTGTATTGCCTACAGTTCCCTTGAATGGAAGGAACTGGTTGAGTTTGCGTACTTTGCCTGCACATACCCCACTAAAATAATACAACTATCACATGTTTGATCATCAATCGGAAGCCATTGTCCTTCTGATCTGAATGCCTTGCAGGTGTTCATCATAATGGCAATGCCAGGCCTACACCTGCAGCTTCTGAGATCAAGAACATACAGCAAATACAGGGTGAAAACTGATGCTGGTGTGTTATCAATTCAAATACTTTTTCTCCATATCATGTGACAAAAGCCCATATTTTCCTAAACTGGGGACCGTAGCAGACACGGCAAAAGGGAAGATATCAGTCTACAAGATCATAGGAGTTGTGCTTAAGGGAAATAGTTTAAGAGATTTTACAGCAACAAAGAGCTCTGCCATGCACTAGCCCCAACTTACTGACTCACGTAATATACTGTAACTGCTTCCTATGTTGTTAAGGGAATGATATGTCGATATAACAAACTAGTATGTCACACTGAATCAACTCCAAGATGCTACAAAAAGTGTCTAAGATCAATTCTACTGTGGGTGTTTGTGTTGAGGAAACCATTCCGCGTACATCATTAGGGGTGAAGGTCCGGCGGTGAGGGTGAGGTCAGAGTGTCACATGGAGAGTGGTTGGGTTGGTAACGTGAGGGTGAGGTCAGAGTGTCACATGGAGAGTGGTTGGGTTGGTAAGGTGAGGGTGAGGTCAGAGAGTCACATGGAGAGTGGTTGGGTTGGTAAGGTGAGGGTGCTCAAAGGGGATTACGGTAAATGGAGGTTTGGGGTTAAAATGATTTAGTCCTGAAAGACACAAATTTGCAGCACAATGCAGTTTAAGAAGAGAATGCATGATCAAAAGCAGCTGAGAGGGTACTCCTACAAATCATCCTTTGTATCTATTAATAGAAAACAGTTTATTTACACTGACTAGCACACACAGGTTTATTTACACATCTAAACATATGTTGCTAGTGGAGACCCACAGTAATTAATGGTCTGAATTAAAGCTGTGACGTGGGTAGCTGAAATCAAGTCCCACCTCCGCCCCAGACAAACACCTTCAGTCCAGCATCTACTTTATGGCCTGAGTTCACTATTGGCAGAGGCTTTTCCCAGTCAATGAAACTGTGGAGTCGAAGGGATGCGTGTCCCACAGGCTGCAGGAGACATTAGGACCGCACACAGGCAGTGCGTTTCCTTCACCACACACCATAAAACCCCTACCACACATGGCTGTAATAAGCCAACAAATTAAGCCATTACACAGTTTTTAAGGTACACAGACATCCGCGTTTAAATATTTTAAGAGTGGCGAGGGATCTCTCACCACAAGTTACATTGTGTGTCTCAGACCACCAGGGAAATGAACACCCATTCAGGTAACTGTTATGCCACCATGGGATGAGTTCCATTCAAATGCAAGAGTTTAAGAGATGTGCCTATATCTAAATCACATAAAGTTCTTTGGCAATAAAATCCATGCAGAGGTAGAGGTATTACCATCAGGAGGGTACAGGATATGTACCGTAACTGACCAAACCCTTCTTGCTTGTGGGAACAGAAACTAGCATTTTGGGGGTGATCCCCATCCTTGGCACCAGTAGCTCATGCTTTCCAGGATGTGCTTGTATGGGCGTATCAACAGATTCATTTCATTAGAGAGGTAAGAGCTGAAATATTTGGCACAGAGAGCCACTGGCCCAAGGCAAGCAGGCTACCTGAGCCAAATCTAATGGTTGTGTAAGTCTCCGTTTCTGTCCCATTCTGCATACTGTTTAAGAGCAACACCTATAAAAACTCATTACACTGCTGCTGTAATAGTGTACAGGAAAGTACTCCACAAGCTGAGAAAAGCATAGCAAGAGTGTCTTGTAAACCCCCTAGGGAACTTTCTTATTAAATACAGACTCTTTTTTCTTCAATAAATGGCAGGGATTTCAACCTTTTCCTACATGTCATATTTTCTCCATTCCTTGGGCTATGAAACAATGCCAAATGTTGGGAGACCATGTTGAGGAATTTGCTTTAGGATGGTTTTAATTGTTTTCCAGGTAGAATCGTTTTTCCAAGCTACTGTTAAACGGTGAGGCACACACTGGAGTAAAGGGGTTCCCTGGGATGTTGGCAAGGTTTCCAGGGACCATATGTGGGGTTTGGTTTAGACAACCTGTCTATTCTGCATTTTGTCCATGTTGTGTCATCAGTAGATGGCAGTAAGTCGAACACTACAACCATCCACTGCACACATAATGATATGTGGGGCTTATTATGTAAGGTGTATGTATGATGTATGTCTTGGGGAGTTGTGTAATAATGTAGTAAGCTATATTTGGTCCACTGTGAGTATCAACCAAAGTCTTTAGGTTTAATCAATTCAATTGATATTCTTAATCTATAGCCAACATCATTTCGTGAGCTTAGAATTATAAGGTTCTATCTCCGTTTAGGGTAGTTCAGAGATATTGAGCGTCAAAGTTTTGACATTCCATTATGTTTTGTGAGATGGAACCTTTGTATTTGATGAATTACTAACTCAAAAATGTCAACATTTAAAAAAATAACACCACACAGGCATTAATAGACACATGTAAAAAAAAACTCAATTTTGACAAAAATGGAGATAGAACCTTATAATTCTAACGTCACGATTTGGTAACATTCCACTTAATTAACACAACAGGTGTGGTCATGTTACTCTCTACACACAGTCATTATAAACATACATTCTTCACATTTGCTTACTTACTGATTACAGTATTATTCATACATACAATACTATTTCTAAATATTTCATAGTGAGTCTATCATAAGCTACCTGCTACTAGGCACCCGCCGTATTCGCCAATCACCTCGGGATCGTCCAATAGCAGGGCGCAGCGCTCCTGACTCCTCCCCCACGTGGATAATTGAAGTTTCTTTAGTTTCTCCAGCGGAGTCAACGCGCAGTGGAGCCCGGTCTGTGATCTGTGGAGGGATAAATAAAAAGCACCAGCCAGTCGGACCATGTTTCCCAGGAGCGTAAATGCGTGTGTGACCCTGTGTCTGTGGATTACAGTGCTCTCGACCCAGGCCAATGTCGCTGCGAGGAAGCAGGAGGAGTCCTTCTTTACTTCCAGTATTTACCGCGCGAGATGCGCCTCGAGATGTCTCAGCCTGCACATCACTCGCATCTCTGCCTTCTTCAAGCACTCTCAGGTAGGCGCGTGTTGCGCACTCACTCCAACTTTTACTAAATGAAATAAAACTCTTCTGTCTTTTCCTCCTAAAGAAATGAAATAAAACGGGCTTTTCCTCCTAAAGAAATGAAATAAAACTGTATTTTCCTCCTAAAGAAATGAAATAAAACTGTCTTTTCCTCCTAAAGAAATGAAATAGTCTTCTCTCATTCTGTTTGAATGTTCAACAAATGACTGCGTTTGTTATTGTACACAATATTTTTGTTAGTCAACAATAGTTCATCAAATATATATGCAAGAGTAGCCTGAGTGGTGCTGACATGTTTATTTAGTGTTAACAGTGTGACTCTCTGGCATAATTCTGACATTATACTCATATTCAAGGGTCCAATTGAAAAGTGTCAACGGCACCGTGTCAGGTGATGACCACATTAATTCATGTATTTGTATAATTTTCCGTTGCTGTAATTGATTGGCTTGTGAACATGGCACTTTCACTATACTCCAGTAGCCTACTGTAATAGTTATAAAGAAATGCAATATATTAGGAAATGGGGATGTAGGAATAGCTACATTTTACAATGTTCCCCAATTAGTTGCTGTGGAAGTCCTATTTTTTTCTTAGCAATTATTAAGTTATTAATTAATTTCCCATTGCACAAACATGACTGATGTTCTTGATTATGAGATTTCAAGCAAGTTGTGCTTGTGCCAAATTGCCCATTCTTATTTCTCATCACATATCTAATTCACGCACTTCCAAATTGTTGTGGCACAAAAAACCCTGTCAATATTTCACAATGAGGTTCACTGAGTGAGCATGTTGTGGTGCTGTGTAGCTGTTTATTTTTTGAAGTACATTATTTGCTGAGGAATTAGCCTTGTCCTCTGGGTGATTTGGTATGTGGTGTCAGAAGTTGTTTTTCACCCTCCACTGGACACACTGTTCTCTCCTAGGTCCTCAGTGAAAGGACTGGCCCCTGAGCCTTCCTCCCTCCGCTCTCCTCTCTTTCACCAGCTATCTGCGTCTTTACTTCATACATTTGCATTTGCAAAGATGAAGTTGAGCCTTTCATTCTATGCTATTTCTATTATACTTTACTCCTAATTGCTATGTGTTTAGGAATCAACAGGGTAAAACTATTAAACTCTTATTAACTATCATGGATCAATTAACTACTTTGTCTCCATCTCTTGTCTTGTCTTCAGTGGTGGGGTTTACATTATGGAAACATTTCTGAGTGCTTTTTCAGAAGCGTAATCGTTGTCCGAAATGGTCTTGAAGAAAATATTAACAACTTCTCTCCACTATCCGTGCTTGCTATGTGGATTTAAAATCAGCTGAAAGGCTCCAGCTGAAAGACCAGGAAAATGTAGGCGATATTAATGAAGTCAGACCCGTAATGAGGAGATAATTGTTTAGATAATCGACAACAGAGCTTCTGTAGTTGTAGGTGACCTCAGGTGCATTGAGAGGGGAGTAAACCAGGAGGAAGTGTTGTTTATAAAGAGAGGTGCATTTTTCTGTGAGTGATAAGGGGTCTGGTTGAGCAAGCTTGCGTGGCCAAGAATAGAAGACAATTGTTGTTGATACTCTGAAAGGACTGTCGAATGCACTGTGTGTTCTTAACAGGCCTTTCATGTGGAAATGGGGGGTCTGGTCAGCTGCAAAAACACATGCCTCTCCTCCCCCCATGCCCCAGCCCCAGGCCCTGTCCATGGCCATGCCACAAAATGCCAGCATCACACCTTCTTAGAGGATACAACACTGCCCCACTGATGCTGTCCCTCTGAGGTCACCTTCCTGCTAAATGCGGAGGTCCCACTTTAGCTAAATGTGATAAGCTCTAATGGTACTGTTGCCACAACACTGGAGCATGCTCAGTCAGCGCGACCTACAGGTGGATATGCTTCCTCGGCAAGATCTTATTACAGCAGCAGACCAGCCGCTCGCCTCCGCTAAAACGATTGAGACTGCAGACCTCTTAATTCACCTCGGAAAGCCTTCATGCTTAGGGGTCATTTAATACTGTGTTAGGAAACCAAGACACACAACGTTTCCAGTTTCATGGAAATTAAACCTTTCACCAATCTGTCTACAGGGGGAAATTTACTGTTAGTGATTTTTCAAATTTCTCATTAGAACAAACATATAAAGTAGCCTATAAGGACAAATCCGTATTGTGATTATTGTACAACAGCCAATTTGCTCTATAATGTTTCGAGCAGCTGGAAATAATTAACACATCTGTGTTTTATATTGCTTTTATATAATAGTTGTTAGAGAGTTATAATTCTTTGCATCTTAAAATGAAACACAAAACAAGTTTAGCACTTGCAGCTGTTAACTCCCATGGTCCTCCGCTGAACTTGGCTGAATCAGGATCTACAGTATGTGGTGTTTTATTAATTGTCTCTGATAATGAATTACTGGGCAGTGGGAACTGGGAACAAACTGATACAGACTTGGAAGAAATATGGCTTTTAGTTTTGGGATTCATCATCCAACTACTAAAATGTTAAAGCATTTCCAAATACAGATGTATTTATTGACATTTTACTTCACATATGGGGGACTTGTCACCGTGGTACAATAGACAGAGGGGAACACCCAGTCATAAATATGGCCGGCCGCTGGACACTTTAAAATATTAAGAGTGAACTAGGGGCTCTGTTCTCTAATGCATTCTGAAAGCATCAGCCTTGTATTGGATTATTTATGTGAGGACCGTAAAGCCAAAAAACAAGGTGTGTCCATGAGGTCTTGTTATTACATTCAAAGTCATAAAAGTGTAACATTTTAAATTCAGCCTTTCATTCCCAATGTGCAGGGTGCTGAAGTTAAAGTATTGCACTTGTGAGACTCTGTTTCTAGCATAGGAAAGGAAAACATTGGAAAGTAGTTTTTCCGTGTCCCCTTGTTTTTGCCTTTGATATGAAATAACTTGGGATAGAATCAAACCACAGCCACTGCTCGTCTCATGTGTAGTGTTTTTCATTAGTGAAAAGACAGCGGATGAATAGGGGTCTATGTAGCTTGGCCTCACCTCTCTGTAAAAGCTTTTAAACCATGACAGTCCTGTCTGTAAATCTCAGTTCTGCTACACCCTCAAGTGCCTCCTCTGACAAACAGGCCACATTCCTAACTGGATGCAGTCTCACCTCAAGACCTTCATCATTTGTATAACATGGACTTTCATATTAACCATGGTCATGAATAGGGCTCTTAGTAAGCCAATTGTCACAATTGCCAATTGTCTGCCTAATAGTTATTTTTGTCAGACCCCACACGCATGCTATTCAATAAAAATACCTTTTATTCCAACAGTCAATGTGACATGACCTAAAAGGTTAGTTATTTAGGTCCAGAGAGCTTCTGTGTTGTTGATGGACATATAGGGAGGCTGCTCTTTGGCCTGTCTCCGGGGTTGGTCTTGGATGTTCAGTCTAATTTCTGCATAGAGGTGCTCAAAACGGATATGGACAATCTTCAACATTGCATGGCATACCGCTACTATACATACTTATTTTTGTTGAAAATGCACAGAGATAGGTTTACAGAAAATCAAAGAGACCAATAGGAAACAAAAGATTGCAGAGTTCAAAAGAAGGACTGCTGCCCTCAAAGGCGAAGCTGGTTTTGTCCATGTTCCTCTCAGATGTCTAGACAATACAACATGCCCCTGGCCACCTGCTCTGACTTCTCAGCTGACAAAAGCCATAATACATCTCTGGGATGAATCCTGTGTTTACATAACTCCACCAGTGACACTCGAAAAGCCTCTGAGTTCACCTCAGCCTCCACACTCCCAATACCGTCTGTGCTTTTCTCTATGTGCAACCCAAGTCGTTTTATGAAAGGTCTGGACAGCGTTCATTGATGTGAGTCTTTGACAGTCGTCAGCACTGCACAATGTTCCAAACTGCTGTGGAATGTCCTGGTGACTCAAAGGGATGAAGTCCTGACCTATAATTATTCCCCGTTGGTCCCTGACATGGCCGGGTCAGGCCTGGACAGCTGGGGCAACAACCCACTGAGCCCCGGTGCTACAGGGATGCTGTCACTGAGCAGAATTAGCCCCTCTGTGGATCTCTCTCTGTCGATGGATGGGTTAGGAGAGGTGTCAAAAACAGGACTGGTGATTTAAGGACGTGGTCTAGAGTTGTGACAATCTGAATACATTACTTTGACGGATTGTCTGCCAGAGTAAATGTCAAGGTTTTCTCTACAGAGTGACGCTGATAGATCGTTTTAGCTTTTTTAACTTTTTTGATTGACATTTTTGTTCACAAGTACCGTTAGATTTCTAAAACACATTATGACAATCATAATTGTTTGATTCTTTGTTACGGTATTATCAATGATGACTGTAGAACAGTATTTCATTATTTCAGTCAGCCATATATCAAAAAACTCATAATTCATGGTCAAACTTATACCATACATTCAGTAAGATTTCCTGTCCGAGAAGTTTACCTAAATGACTACTCAAAAATCTACTCAACGTATCCAGTGCAGTAAATGTATTTAGGACTTGTTAGTCTTACACACACAATCAGTTCTTCTAATTAGCTGGATTTATTTTGGAGGTTTTGATTGCAATTACGGTAGTAGCAGGGAAACTGAAGGTATGTAGGTTACCTTAAGGGTAGTAGTGTAGTGTCTGTTAGAGTCTTTACCCCTAGATCATGAAAGTCTTTGAAGCATGCTGACCGTTATCCTTGACACCAGAAGCACAACACTCACTGGTACTGGATGGCAAATTAAAGCCTTTAATGATAAGTTCTCTCCCGAGGTCTCACTGGGAATTTCCACTGGATTACATTGTTGGAGAAGCCTTTGAACTTGACATTGAACTTGAGCAGACTTTTTTTCTTACAGTCCTTTACAGTTTGGCTATATCCTGCTGCAGTGTCTTATTGTAAGGAAGCATGATTCATAGCTTATATCTATACCTACCTATACGTTATTACCTTTCATTTGTAACATACAATTTCTATTGGAAATGTTGACTCATTGCCTTTATTGAAAAGGTTTCCTGTTCATTCAGATTTTTCCAGCTATTCATCCTGTCAGAAAAACATCTGTGGAAATTTGACTCTATCAATACATCAATAAGTCACAAAACACAAAAGCACGTGGGCTTACCTACCTACCCACAATTTGTCCCTCCAGTGCGTTAATTATGTCTAGTGATCATTTATCTTATTGAATGTCCAAGTGAAACTATAATTGGAGTGAATAGCCTTGTGGTTCATTGCTGTGTATTGAAGCCCAGGAAATGGCCACTTGCACGAGCCATTTACCCCCTTGGTCCTTGTCTAAATGACAGGGAAACACTCCATCTTCAGCCAACACAATTAGGACCAAATGTTTGGGCTCATGGAACCCATAATGTGGCACTTCTAGAGCAATTAGAGGGAATTGGAGGTGTCTGCAGTCTACACAGGAGTGCTGACATCAGTTCCTGTCTGAGTGACCTCAGGGGTGTCTGTTGGGGAGATCAAACACAGGCTGATAAGAGCTGAGCTCACAGTACTCAGCTGAACGACACTGAAACAGACCAGAGACCTGCCCCCACCGCTCCGACCTTGCTTCCTTATGTTACACATTGTGTACATTACTCACTCAAAGGAACTCAGCTGAGTTGTGTATGTTTTTCCAATCATAATAGGCTTCTGAAATAATGAGGTATACTTATGCGTTTTGAGGAAAGAGAGTAAGAACATGATCATTATGAACGTTATGAATGGATAACTATGACTTGAATGTCATGTATTATGTTTTACATGGCTTTCATCATTCCTTTATTGCATTTCACACAGTAACCCTCTGTCCTTTCCTTTATCCTTACAGAATAATGGATCCTTGGTGTGGTGTCAGAATCACAAACAGTGCTCAAAGGTAATGTATCAAAAACACCCTTTCAACAGGTTATGATTATGGTTATGATGTGTAGATACTCTCTAAATTTGGATTCCTAGATTAGATGTTTGATATTTGATGTTAACACATGCTATTGAATGATATGGCAAATACAAAGGGACAATACAAAAATCCCTCTTGATAGAGGGACCTACAACAAATATGAAATGTTTCCTTTCCACTCTCACCAATGTGTCTCTGCACTTGTTAATAGCTATAGGTAAACATTTAAGAAACAGAGCTAGGTGCTCTGAAAGTTATCTGCCTTTTCATCAATCATAATTTGAGATGATACCACCTTCTTTATAACAAAACTAAGCACCATTACTTCACTCATTTGTTAATTAGAGATATGGTAGGATATACTGTATCAAGCCCTTCCCCAAGGTCCTGTTTAGGTTTTGTGCCCTCTCCTGAAGACGGTTGATACAATGCTGGTGTTGACAGCTCCTTTGAAAAGATGGTGCTGACACGTCCTCTCAGCTTGTCTCTGGGCTGTTGACAAGGCCCTTGCACTCGTGCTGAGCAGACAGTGGACAGGGCATGCACAACAACTACGAGCGATGACTCTACAGATGTAGCTCAAACACATGGTTGATAGCGGAAAGCTAAATGATGCGCCCTGTTCATACCTGTCAAGGCTTCTCTTCTCTCCTCACATAAACCATGAAACCAGCCCACGGATTTGTTGTGATAGGTCAGACCACCTCTGAGGACTGAATTTAGGCCAGGAAGGAAGTAAACAACAGTCTAGCCAGTGTGTTCATGTTCACACTTATGCAGTTGTTTACAGTTTTCTCTGTCATGAGAGTGTGTCTCTGTTTGCTTTTCATCTCTCCTGTGTTTTCCTTTCTGAATAGCTTGTGTCTGAATAGCTTGTGGGAAGCGTGTTATTGCTGAGGTGATGACAAATTGGATCTCATCCTTGTCTGTATTTACTGTACTTACTTGTATGGCTTGTTCATTTGGCATGGTGCACAGCTAGAACAACAAATACTCTCTTGAGTCAATGTTTGCCTTTCTCACACTGCTTTATTGAAGGGTGTATTATACATGTTATACCTTGAAATGTCCAAGGACACCAGTTTATTTGTAAGTGCATGCATGCTGAACATGTTGGACCAATAAGGATATTGTAAATTATAATTTGGAGGTCCTTTTATAAATGACTAGATGAATAATAGGAAACACAGTGAAATGTCAGGCTGACACATTCCTTTTGCTGACTTAACAGTCTTTTGCATTTGGTGTAGATTAATCATTTTGGCATTTCCACTCTCCACTCTCATTTCCACAATCAATGTCTTGTTTTCATGCCCACACACAAAATGCTCCCTTATGTTAAATATCAAAATATATCTATATTCTTTGGAAATTCTAATTCATTTCATGGTGATTGCAATTAATTGGAAATGTGTGGGGAACATCAGTTATTCTTCTATACAGTTTCTTACATTCATGAAATATGCTCTATAAAGCACTGTATTTTAGTATTGTCCACTACATTATTCAGTAGGTACTCTTTTAAGGAGAATTCTAGAATAACATTCATGAACTTCACAGTGTCTAATAATGCTGTGAGCCTTGTGGGCAAAGCCCAATTGTAAGTCGCTCTGGATAAGAGATTCTGCTAAATGACTAAAATGTAAATGTGAAATTAATTGCTCTCTTTTAAAAGAGATGATGAGGTATTTTAAGGTCATTCCTTAATGAACTTGTGTTTTTAAAGGAGAGATATGGCTTCTTTAGAGGAGCGCCTCCATTGTTTTCACTATAATGCAGTGAAACTTGTTTCTCTCCTTTCCATCATGATGGCCAACATTGGTTCTTGGCACCAGTCATTCCCCAATCATTCATCAGGAGTTTTATGTTTGAAAAGGCTTTTGCTGGCTGCAAGTCCAAGCACAGCATACTGTTTTCATAATCACTCTGCTACAGTACATTGCTGAAACTCAAAAAATGCCAGAGATTCTTTAATGGACATCTTGTTCTCTCCACACTAACAAGCATGTCAGTTTGCACTTGTTTACCCTGTACTTCAAGATCGGCAACTATTGGATGCAGTATAGCATCTTTGAAAGTAATATTGCAAAATTCAATTTTGGTCATGATATACTTGTATTCCTCACAATTCTTTATACATTTATTATCTATGTTTTTTTAAATAGTCAAATAGAACTTGAAGTGAAAGTATTTAAGATCTATGCTCGTAACTAACTACTTAGATACCTATATTTAGTTTTGGTGCAACCACTTTGTTAGTTTGAGGAGCATACATAAACACACTTCACATCCACATCATTGACTGGAGTGTGTACTAAGGCTCTCTGTGCATCTCCACAGCACAAAGCTATTGTGTGTGTCAGCTCAAACAATCGCTCCAAATGGGCCCATGCTGTACAGTGGCTCAGAGTGAATAGCTCTACAGGCTGTGATTAGCCTCCCCACTTCATGAACAGCACACACAGTCAAACAGAGGGACAAAAGCAGTGGCCAAAGTCACCCCCCCCCCCCTCCCAGGGACTGCTGTGGGCTCTGCTGTCTGTCCACTCAGGGCCCACAGTAGGTGTGGAAAGACTGGTTAATTATTTAGACAAAGATGCTGTGACCCCATCCATCTGTCGGCCCTTTACAAAATCAAAGCCTCCCGTTTTAATTTGAGACGGGAAAGTCATCTTGGCCATCTCATGTGCAGTGTCCAGAGTGTGCCCCACTCCCAGTGTCCCCCATTGTCATGGTAATTAACCCCTCTGCCCTCTCGCCGGGGCAGAGAGAGGTGGCGCTTTTGGAGCGCCGGGGAGTCATTAGCATGCCATAACAGTGGCCTGCCAGCCCAGCCCTATTCAGCTGGGGGACGCCAAAAGGACAGGCTGCACTGGCATTTGTATGAGCGGCTATTGTCGTTTTGTCTCTCCGCTTTGATAGTGTCCCACTTGAGAATTTTGGGTGTACTCAGCTAAAACTACAGGGCGTTCTCTCTTTCTGCTGGTGTGTGTTGTGTGTTGTGTATGTTGTGTGTGTGTGTGTGTGTGTGTGTGTGCGTGTGTGCGTGCTCGTGCATCTGTGTCTGTGTCTGTGTACACATGCATGTGCATGCGGAGGCAGCCAAAAAGCTTTCCACATTCAGAGCATGGCTGACATTAACAGGGTTGCTTTCCCCAGGGTGTGATCCAGGCTCCAAATCAAATGCTAGGATTGACTGGAGGGAGCTCAACGCCAGTCTGCAAATAAGCAATGCACTTCATTACCCCAGCGTCTCTCAGGGTAGGAGAAGAAAAGGACACATGTATCACGCCCAGATGAGCTGACCTTTAGAGGCTCTGGAATATACCCAGAAACATTTTCAATGCCTGAAAAAGTGAATTTTGATGAGGAGGGGGAAAAAGCATGTTCAGTATATTTGCTTTAGGACACAGTTGTACTGCAGATTCCGCGCACACACTTTGAGCAGTGAGATGATTTTCGCAGTTGACTAGAAACAACCCATCACTAAACTGAAGGGAATTTAATCCATTAAGCTGTAGTATAACATCCCCGAGCAGAGCCCTGATGACTTACTGTAGCCTTCGCTTTTCTCTGTTTCCCTGCCACATCACCAACCAAGGTTTTCAGAGCTTGCCAAGAGGAAAGCTTTAGAAAGCAGTATTGTCTGCGAAATGGCTATTTAATGCCAATGAGTCGTGCATGTCCTTCATGGATCTGAAATGTCCCAGGTGTCTCCTTTGAGTCGCCTCTTTTCTTTCTTACCAGTCATATACACATAGAGCTACACATCCTGTATAAGAACAAACAGTGTCTGTTTCTTCTATCGGTTTACACGTGTCTCAACCTCTCTTTTTTGGAGTAAAGCTATGGTGCAGTTTGCTTGAATGACAACAATCATTTGGAAAGCTACGTCTTTCATTCAAGAGTGTCTTTCAGAGCCTGCCGTCAACCCCCCCTCCCAACCCCCTCATTTTCTCACGCCCCAAAAAATGGTCTGACTTCCCCGACTTCCCCAACAGTAGTGTTTTTCTAGGTCAATCAGTCCAATAAAATTAAATTGGTAGCACTGGCTCTGTCATGAATCTGCATTAATCTTCATTAAAAAATAAAAGCATGTGCTTTGGGAAAATATCACATTCCTCATTGGCTACAAATGAAGAGTGTGTCACGGCAATTTAGTAAGTTATTTGTGTGGTCATCTTTTCTTTGGCCGTGGGTAGTATATTTTGAGTTGCAGTGAATAGAACTGATAGAGTAGGTGCTGTGTGGAGGGTTTATGGTCGGGCATGGCTGGGATTTTTTTGTCTGCTTGGAAAGACTTCAAAGCACCTTTTGGTCATGCTGAAGCCAGACGCTCAGTCTCGACACCTCTGCCTCTGTCCTCATCAGCCTCATCACCATTATGGACAAATCTGGCCACTGCACAGTGAAAATCACTGTCAAGTGTGCACTGTCAGTATCTAATGTTAGATAAATGCAAAACCAGACACACATCTATATGTGAAGAGTCAGACATTGGATACAATATTTATTTTTCAAAGCGGTGTACTGTCTCTTCATACTGATTACTTTCAGTATGTGGTATTTGTAAGATAAAATGAGTCTATTCCATATTTCAAGGCTAGCCCTGGAGTGTGTGTGTGTGTGTGTGTGTGTGTGCGTGTGTGTGTGCGTGTGTGTGATTGTGTGTGTGTGATTGTGTGTGTGTGTGTGTGTGTGTGTGTGTGTGATTGTGTGTGTGTGTGTGTGTGTGTGTGTGTTTGTGTGTGTGTGTGTGTGTGTGTGTGTGTGTGTGGTGGTGGAGTGTGAAGCAGGGCTGGTCAGTCCCAGCAGGAAGGACCTGATCTGGACATGGCTGTTAAGTTTCATTGGCTGAGGGGGGTTGCTCCATTGGCCGCTATCTGTGGAGCTCATTATTCACATGGTGGGTGGCAGGGACTGAAAACCCCCACAGCAAGACGAGGGACAGAGGAGAGCAGTGAACTATCCTGCCTGGAGTTAGCTCAGACTTCCTCGGGCGGTGGTCTTTCACCCCTGAATGATGCTGCCGAAAAGAAAAGAGGCTGAAGCATGAAGCTGAAATTTAGTTAAAATCATTTCTTTTGTTGGAAATAATGTAACGGATACAGACATTTTAGTTTTATGTCATTTTAAGGAGATATTTGAGATACTTATCGTGGATCATCTGGTGTTTGTGCAAAAGTTTCCACAGCTATGGCGATTTGACGCCCCTACTTGTCAAATGTCAGAGGGGTTTTTCATGTTCCAGTGTTCTCTGGAAGGATTATTGTAATCAGAAGTGCTTGTAAAATCCTCTTTAAGCAGTAATGACCTGTCACGCCAAGACAATCTGCTCTCATCCAAGTGTTTACTCTCATTCTGAGGATGGGAGACTCTGGCTTATCATCATGGCTTATCATCATGCACAAGCTCAGCCCATAGCTTAGTCCTTTCCTGATGTTGTTCTGTCTACTCTCTCAGCTCTCACATGGCCCAGCCAAAATAGAGAGATCACACACAGAACGGACGGAATAACTTATCATTTACCAGTTATAGAATGGATAGTTCTTTTTTATACATTGACCTTACACATAGCCCTACTCCTCTTCGACATAGAGATGAGTAGATTTAGTGTGAATGTGGATTGTTGTGTTTGTTAATCAATACAGCTTCATTAAAAATGACTGATTCCTTATGTTAAATCCCATGGCTTTGCTGTGACATTATTGAAGGGATTGCAGGAGTGGTGTCAGTGTCTCTCTCCTCCTATAATCAAGGGGTCAGTATGTCAGAGCAGTGATTTACTCAGCTAGGCTTTCCAAAGACTCCTAATTTAGTTGTAATCAAAAAAATCATTAATTCAGTCTTAAGCTCTGCCTTGATCCCTACAAACACACAGCAGTGCAATTCCAAAGACCTTAACCCTCGCCTTGCCCTATGGCCTTCTGGGTAAAGCCTCCCGTGTGAGTATTGAAATAAACAAATGAGGGCCTCGGCATCATGATTACGTAGAGGAATGTGTTTTTAGTCTTTGTGTTCCTCGTCTTAAGCAGGAGATGATACAGTTCCAATTTACTCCAGGGGCGGAGGACCACCGTGTGTTACTGTTAGTAGAAGCTAGTGGGGGCTGCTTGAGTAGGATTAGTGGATTTGAAGTGTTTCTCAACCTCAAATAAACAGAGGGAGATACTGGTGGAATGTAACTGCTGCAGGTGGTTAGGTCACCCAGCCAGACTAGTCATGATGATGATGATGATGTCGTTGACCCAGATTGACTGAATCCCAAAGGCTCCAAATCATCCCAATTCCATTTGTGTCTGGGACCCAGATGCTGAAGCACATTCTAGCATGGGCAGGCGCAGCGGGAGCATGTTAGCGAAGCCTAAATGCATTTAATTGCCTTCTATCTCCTCCATTCACCATGCCATAACAGCAATGCTGCTGTGTTCTACTGTGGAAAATCGGATCTGATTATCACAACTTCAAATCTCTCGATGTGTATGGAGTCTAAATAAATTACTCTTGTGCTGGGAAAGTGCATAGGCTTAGGATCCCACTTGAAAAACGGGGCTTTCATGTGTCCATCATCATGATACTGTGGTGGAACTGTCATCAGTCTTATGGGGGAACCCATGGGGGAGTGAGTAGTGTAAATCAGATGGGATGTTAGGCAGAGTGGCGTGGGACAGGGGGGGACAGCATAGAGAGTCTATATTTCCTCGGCCACCACACATTGAAAGGACCACTACCCTCTTTATCACCGATCTGACCCTGGCTGTCTGATGGATACATCCTGTTGAGTCTAATTTTCTGGAGAAGTAAACCCGAGCCATGAGAAAGGTGATAACTCGGGATCATGTTACAGCCACTGTAAATTCACCGCCATTGTCGCACATAATGTAACGACATCAAATGGTGGGAACCTGAAAGAGTTGGATCTCTTGCGGCTTTGATTGTTGCAACGGTGTCTTTCAAGATGATGTACTGGTCTTGGGAGTAGGTGACGGCGGAGGGTAGGTGGGTGAAACTTCAGAGTCATTAAGTATTAAGTGAACAGCTATTGCATTCCACAGCAGACAAAGCCCAATCCTGGCTGGGCTTTTTTTTTTTTTTTTTGCTCATAAATAAGGCAGGCACCTCTGATTGTGGGGTGTATGTATAATTCATGGCCTGCCCCCGTCCTCCTCCTCCTCCTCCTCCCCTTTCCCTTCTCCCTTTCTGCCAAGATATTCCTCCTAGGCTCTTTGTTGTCTGCTCGCACAACGGCATTTAAATTAATAATTAAAGTGATACTCAAAGAATGTCTGTGATGCCACCTGCTGCTAAGTTGCTCACCGTTTCCTATTGAAAAACAACATCTCCAAGTCTTCAACCGTATAGATTTCAGACCATTAGGAACTGGAATGTAAATGTTATTGTGCTTGGTTTAAAAACATTAATAAGTTATGATATTCACAATGTTGTATAACTACTTCTCTCTGATGGCATTTTAGTGTTGTTCAGAGAGTTGGCAAGTAACATATCATTAATTGTGTCCAAAGAATATTAAGAAATTCATTCTTAACTTACTTGAAATAATGAATTAATTGTGCTCATAAATGTCGTTACACTTTGAATTAGGGCTAGTATGGTTAGTTGGTATATTATGCAGTGAAAGTTATCCTGGGGGATATTGAGTTGCTTTGTGGTTTGACAGCCTGTGACAGACAGCAAATGTTAGATGGCAAATGGTTGACAGATTACTATATAAGAGTAACCCCAAGGACCTGAAGCATATGAAAAGACTTGACAATACAAATAGGAAGAGAGAGAGATAGAAAGCAGACAGTTTTCCCTCCCCTGGTAGACTTATATGACAGTTATAGAGAGAGAGGCATGTCTCTGTGATACTCAAAGGGCGGATATTGACATGAGTCATGTAATCCTTGGTAAACATCATAACCAACACAAACCAATGGCAGCCTTTGAAGTCCCAGTCATCTTGAGTCGAGTCAAACCAGAGCTTGAATTGTGAAGATGAGGGGGGGGGGGGGGGGGGGGCACTTCAGTTAATCTGTCTCCCTCTTTCCCAACCTTGACATACCTATAAGCCTTCACACACTCAAGTGTGGCAGCATGCCTCAACTGCTTGCCCCACACTCACACCTGTGTTAGTTTACTGCTAAAGTGTAGAGACAGAGAGTCCTATACACCACACCCAAAGAAATATGTCCTTTACAAAACATGAAAGCACCCGATAGAAGGTTTAATGGAAGCACACTCAACTGTATAGTCTAATTACTCAGGATACACCACTCCACACAGATTTATTCTCAACCATTTTAACATCTACATCAACAACATTTTTATCATCATTTAACATGAACATGAATGGAAAGTTGAAGACATATTGGAAAGCCTTTACAGCATAAGATGTTATAGTTATTCAGATCACAACCCTCACGGTCGATGAAATATGTGTAATCTTTCGATTACGACTTGTTATGATACTCCCAGTGTGCATCACTGCGTAGAGGCAACTCCTAAGCAGATGGAGAGCTGAATTCTCTCATTTCAAATATGTCACGGAATGTGTTTTTTTTAATGTTTTCAGGACATGGTTGAAATAAAATGCTTGACTTGAATATGGATTTTTTGGATGGAAATCAAACTGACATTGAATTTTCACTAATGCAGTTTGAAGTGGGGCCTCTGCCATGAATAGGAATGAGGGGGAACTTGAGGAAGACAGGGGAACCATCAAGAGTAATGGTGCTCGTAGCGGCTCCTCTGAGACAGAGGCAGAGGGAGGGGGAGAGAGAGGAGGGAGGAAGAGAGGGAGGGAGACAGGGAGAGAGAGAGAGAGAGAGGGAGAGAGAGAGAGATTTAGAGTACTTTACACAGGAGCTTGGTAGGGTCTGGTGACCAGCAGCTCCTGGATGGGTCGATAAATATGAGCAGGCTCAGAGCTGCTGGAGTAATTGAGTCTGGTACTGGTGTGTGTGAAAAGCGCCAGGGCAGCAGAAAAGGGCCATAACTCAATGAGATAGGAGGTGAGATTTACAGTGTGTGATCAACAACAGAGATTCCCTCATATCTGCCTTCCCAGAGGAGTTTGGTCCCTCGGTTCCCTCCCAGGCACTCCAGAGACGTCTCATAAATATCTCCCAGCTCCACTGACTCTGAACTTCAGGGCTAGGAAGGATCGATAGTTTAAACTGGCTAGAACCATCTTTTATTTTATGGGATGATGGATAAAACCTACGATGGAGAGGCGGCATCAAGAATTGTGCAGGGCCAGGTGACTTTAGAGTTGATTTCATGGTGGCGACAAAAGCTCTCACATTGGTTATCCACATGTAGAAAGTGCGTATTTGATAGATGTAGATGAAATTAAGTTGAAGTTATGAAGAAATGAAGTTATGAAATGAAGGAATCAATCATAGCTGTCATACTAAAGCCACACACATCTCCCCTGATCCCTCTCCATGATTGTACAAATATGCTCAGACTCTATGGGAAAATGTCTCCTATATCATACATTAGTATGAATTATGTTCCCTTTTTTATTATGTCTGCAGTGTGTATTGTGAGGCCTGGGGCAATCTTGATTGGTAGCGTTTCATGCTTCATTAACTGAAGCAAAACACTTCTGTGACATTTTCTACATAACATTTTTTTTCATACTTTATGTTGTTCCAGCTGTCCCCTTTGGGAAGTGAGCGTTTTTTCTTTTTTTACGATGGCCGGAGATAACCGTGCCTCCACTCCGGGGGAAGTGAGCTCTCTAGGCAACCCCCATTCCCCTGCCTCTCCTCTCCTCCCCCACCCACCACCACCGCCCACCCCTCCGCTCTCCCCCTCAGCGTGACAAAGTGAGGACGGCCTCTGCTCTGGCATTGGCAGCCATTCAGGCTGACTCTCACATCGGCCCCACAGAAAGCCTTTCAGGGTTCCCCAGTGCAACAACTGCTGTGTTTTATTACAGCGTGAAATGGGGAGTGAAAGGACCCCATGGTTGGCCCTACTTAGCCATGCAGAATGTGTCACTTTTTGGGAGAACGATAAGGACACAAAGGGAGAGTCGGGTAGCCCAAATGCTTTTGTTAGCGGACTGCTAACCAACAGCTCTGGTGAAGCTCAACTCTCTTTTCATTTTTCAAATAGCCAATGTGCTTGTTTACATCCGAGAGTGAAAACATTCTATTCAACATCGTTTTGTGGGAATTTGTTGGGAAATATGTTAACGCTTTATAGAATAATGGCATATATTGCTTTTGTTATTCCAACAGATGCTAGTTTGGGTGCCAGCTTGCGGAACTAGCTTGAGGAAAACTTTAGGTTGGCACCCAATCGAAACAGATGCAGTATGTCCAGCCCAATTATACATCTTCGGTTACATGCATGCTTTGCCCAGCTGAAATCTCCTGGTCTCACCCATGCTGGGGAATCACAGTCGGCAGCTGATATTGTTCGATTCAGCAGCAAACTGTGTGAATAGGAATCAGCTTTTTTGATTGATGAGAGCACCTTTGTAATTATATCCAGCTTTCCTATTTGCTTTGGCAAGACATCTGTCGTCAGACTCCCCCTCTCCTACTAAAATGTCAGCTAGTGGGTGTGGCTGTTGAGAAATGCTGACAGATTGTCAGTTATCAGCGCACCTGTGGAGCTCTCACAGCCACCACTCAAATGCTTATCTTCTTTTATGATTATATTTTTATGACATATGCCCTCCCTCGGAATAAGAGACTGTCACATGGGCAAAAGATATCACGTCCATTCTTGGTATGTCATGACATCAGCAGGGTGTATGTGTTTATTGTTTGAAAAAATTTGCCCTGAAGGGATAATGAATCACAGACATTGAGGGAGTTGCGTACAATAATTAACATACTGCACACGTTCTGATCCTTTATTTTTTTAAATATTTTTTTTTATGTCTGGTATCTTAATTCCTGTTGCTTGACACGCGATCTCACCCATCTCAATTTAAGTTTGAATCCATTTTCACTTTCTCTATAGTTCTGATTGTGGTGAACCATAAAAGGACCCTATCTGAAAGAAAAGCCTTTTTTTTCAACCAATGGAATGCATTCATTCCATGCACACAAGATCTTTCAATGGGAAAATGGGCTTGATCCCGAGGCTTACGTGTGTATGTTCAGTGATTTGTCGAGGGGATTTGAGGGCTTTGGCATGTGGGTCTGCTGGCTGAGGTTCCTGTGGAGACTCTGGTGGAGCAGAAGTCATTGCCTCAACACCACATTGTTCCAGCAGGGTGCCACACTAAGACAGGGCATTAGGGCTGCTGCCTGCCTTCCTGCTGCTGTCCAGGTACTGCCACTGATAATGGCCTGGATGTACACGCTTATCATTGAGGATACCATGGCTATATACCATATCTGAGGATAATGATTTTACAAGACTCAAGTATGATAATAAAGACGCCGGTTATGGTACTGTAGATTATTGTTCTTGCTTGCCCTCTCTTATCTCGTAAGTTATGTCAGTGTTAGTTTTAGTTAGTTCCCCTATGGTATTAAACCAAAAGGTGTCCGGAGTTCCCTGGCATTCATCAAATACCGTAATATTTTAGGGGAGAGAGATATTACGGCTAATGAAGGAAATGAAAGTGCCCGCCTCCTCCCTGCCTCAGTCAAGACACACTTGGAATGGAATGGAATGGACTTTATTTGTCATTGCTACAGTACAGGTACCAAACAACGAAATTTAGGAGGGGTGGCTCCCCTGGTGTTAGGAAAGGGATTTTTTATTTTATTTTTAGAAAAAGCATAAAAGCATAAAATCACAAGAAGGTAAGGAGCTGGTTTACATCAATAAAGGCTATGTACACAATCCACTGTACTATACTGCACAGATAGTCAACTAGGGTTGTCATATTTCACAAGAGTATTTTTTCACATTATTTTAAAGTGTCACAGTTTGCAGGCTTGAAAATGTACATGTTTGTGCCTCAGCAGTCAGCACTAGCTGCCATACAATCCGTCCGGACTGTCCTGGGCCCAGAACTTAGGCCTTTTCTGTGTTCAGGGCCTTGACGGCCCTGTGGTAGAAGCAGTCCTTCAGTCTGTTTGTCTTAGCGGCCGGGGTCCTGTACCTCCTGTTCGAGGGCAGCTTGACAAAGTGTACGTGCCCAGGGTGGGTCGGGTCCCTAGAGACTTGAGTGGCCAGACAGTGTTCCTCCCAACCCGCCCAGCAGTGGAGGCGAGTGTTAACGGAGACACAGACCACAGTGTGTAATTGAGAACTGGCAGGCGAGCGCAGGGCCCTGATTGCACCATGTTCCTCAAGAAGCCAGGTTTACGCTTCAACATGTGCCCATCCTACCCACTCCATAAAAAGCAAATAAACTTTTCACTGGCAATGGCATAATAACGACAGAGCCTGCTAATGAGCTAATTAAAGACTCATAAACACAGATTCGGCTCCCTGACTGAGATGTGTAATTTCTTACATCAACGTTGTGTTTAAGAGAATCTTATGCAGTCTCCTTACTCCACTGTTGAGGCATGGGTACATACTGTACCTACTACTGTACTGAATATGTGTACGGTAACCTTTTACATTGCTCTAATATTAGTTTTTTCTGTCGTTTGTGAAGTGAAGTGAGGCATTGAAAATGGCATTGAAAATGGTTCGGGCCAAAAGTTCACCTCAGAAACACCCCTGCTCTTATTACTCCTCTCACAGCAGTTCCCCATCTCTTCTTTATCAAAGATGATTCCCCCCCGCTGACCAACATATTGGACTTTCCCATTCCAGGAATGTGGTGGAGTCTGTTGGAAGTTATCTGCTGTGCCTCAATAGCTGTAGCTGGTGCAGTGGGCCTAAATTGAATTGGGCTGGCTTTGACAGTTCTCTGGTCGGTGTGGTTTGGGCTGAGCCCAGTGGCTGCACAGAAGCAAGCGCAGCAGTGGTTTTCTTTGTGGGAGCTCTCCCCTCTCTTCCACTGTGTCCTGTAGCGGCCAGCAAACAGAAAAACAGTCAATCTGAACACATGCCCTTTTTACTGCGGTGGCATCCATCTGATTCTATTGGACATGCACAAACTTTCATGTTTTATTACATTTTACCCTTATTGAGTTTGATCTGTTCGAGGGTGAGCTGTTGTATTTACAGCGAAAGGAATTTGACCGGGGTTGGTATATTTTCGTTTCGACATTTTTTTTTCTTCATCTGATATGTTCAAGTCCTAAATGACTTGCTCTGCACAATGAGATTCCTCTTTCATCCTCTGCCCGTGCCAAACATCCAGTAAATAGGTTCCACGTGTTTCTGAAGGGAATCCCAAGACCGTTTTAACTGGGTGTATCATCTATTAACCATCCTCTCTGTGAACAACTGGAAGGGCTACAGAGAGAAGGATGGTGCCAGTGCCAGACTGTATCAGGTCCAGACATGAGGTATCGGGGGGGGGTGGAAGGAGTTTGGGGGGTAGCGGTGCTGGAACGTTGGAGAAGGAAGGAATTTGTCAAGGGCAGCGCCAGACCAAAAAAAAAACAAGGATTGAATGGATTTTCACAGGGATGGTGTGTGCTTTTACTCTATTCAAAATGAATACCCTTCGGCCCGTACTTCCCTTTGTAGAAAATTGTTGCTGTTCTTTGAAGGTATGCGGGGCATCTGTAACAAAGAGGTGTGACTGGCTTGTTGGTGGTTGTGGTGGAGGTGTAGTGGAAGTGGCTTATAGTGAGGTGCTTGGCAGGCAGGCAGGCAGGCTGAGAGCAGACTGAGAGAGAGAGAGAGAGAGAGAGAGAGAGAGAGAGAGAGAGAGAGAGAGAGAGAGAGAGAGAGAGAGAGAGAGAGAGAGAGAGAGAGAGAGAGAGAGAGAGAGAGAGAGAGAGAGAGAGAGAGAGAGAGAGAGAGAGAGAGAGAGAGAGAGAGAGAGAGAGAGAGAGAGAGAGAGAGAGAGAGAGAGAGAGAGAGAGAGAGAGAGAGAGAGAGAGAGAGAGAGAACCCTCACCAGTGCGGCGTGTCTCTTTGATGTGGCTGTGTCTTTGAAGCACTGACACCCTTCTCTCTTTCACAGTGCCTGGAGCCCTGCAAGGAATCCTGGGACCTGAAGGAGAACCAGTGCCAGGACCTATGTGAGGTATGTCACTACCGCTGCGGACTGGAGTGTTTAACAACTCCCTCCTGAGAAGGAAAATTCAATAAGGGGACATTTTGAGAGACGTGGAAGTCGAGTGTCAAGTGGAGAATTTCTCTGTCCTGTAATGGCCCTCTGTGTAATATTGAATCTAAGCTGTTTAACTTACTCACCAATCATATTAGTCATCAGCCGAAATGTAAACGGGACAATCCCTATTAGCTCACTGACCTTCCTGTTTAAGGCTTGGCAGGCACAAAGTTGAACGTCATTGTTCCCTCTCTGCCTCTTTTCCTCATTCCTTTTTTTTCTCCTCCTTCTCTCTCTGCTGTTCCTTGCTCTTCATCTTCCTCTCCCTCTCATCCTCTGCTTCCGTCTTCTCCTCCTCCTCCTCTTTCTCCTCTTCCTCCTTCCTTTTCTTCTTCCATGTTTCAGCCTCTGTTTCCTAAGAAGCACTATGAGTGTCTGACGAGCTGTGAGTTCCTGAAGTCGGTGGAGGGTCTGAAGCAGGGGGACTGCCCTGCCCCTGAGAAGGCCAGTGGCTTTGCTGCAGCCTGTGTGGAAAGCTGTGAGGAGGACGGCGAGTGTTCCACTGTGAAGAAGTGCTGCTCCAACGGCTGTGGACACACCTGCCAGCAACCCAAGAACCTCTATAAAGGTACTGAGATACTGGTGGGCTCAGCAGCAGCCTCTGTCATGTTCTCTTATTCAACTTCAGTAAGGGCCACCTGCACCTTTCATTCACTCCTTTGTTCATAAATCCTATTGGGTTATTTTGTATGCTATTTTTGAGCAATGAATACACCTAGTGCATAACATTGTTCCAAACCAGCTTTAGGGTTTCACAACCACAGATGCACTCAGGAACCTCTTCTCTAGTGAAGCTGTTTAATGACAGTGCCTGAGGTGTTTTGATTTTTTTTCGAGAAGTGCGTGTAGATGGAAGTCAGAGCTTTTCTCTCTGTCTGGCAGCCTTGGGCCATAACAAGGCAAGTGGAACTGGGCTCAGTGGAAGATGGGAGCCTGCACTGAAGCTTTGAACCACAGCAGTGACAGAGCCGAGACATGATTACTTTGAAACCAACCGCCTGTGTGTGTGTGTGTGTGTGTGTGCGTGCTTGTGTGTGTTTGTGTGTGTTCTCATGCGTGTATTGGTGCATGTGCATCTTGGAGAGTGCATTAATATTTATATATTCTAAGAATGAATGCAGTTTGCATCCTGTGTCTTTCCCAACTGATTAACAGCCTGTGTAAATGATAGGGGACACGTCCTTGAGAAGTTCATTACATAGGATACATTCAATGAAAACCCTTCACCATACCGAGAATAAAAAGGACAAACAGTTGACCCTGAAGTCAAACCAAACACTTGATTGATCTCTGTTGATATAAAATTTGCCCATATTTTAATTAGCAGTCTGGTCAAAGTTGTGATAGAATTCCAGTCCTAATCTTCAATGTTAAAGGTCTAATTGTGCGCTCACGGTGTGGAGAGTGTAATTGTTTCTGTGTGTGCACAAGTTTGTTCAGGATGATCCATAATGCTGGAAGCCATTACCCAACACGAGTGGGGCGAAATGGACTGTTTCCCCCCGCCAAGATCACTCTCAGATGTGTGTGCGTGCATGCGTGCGTGTGCAGGTGAAGGTCCCCAGTGAACATGTGTGTCCCTGACAGAGGAAGGTTGCAGTGTAGAAAGCAGAGCTCCTGGTGCGTGCTGTGTCTTTTGAACACAGAGACAGCAGACCCCCACTGGGCTTTCGTTCCATACATACTGGAGCTCTCTTCTCTTTACATCAATAGGTCCCAGTGCTCTTACCCACTGTACTAGACACTATTCTGTAACTTCTTTTCAAAGGCACACTGGTAAAGTGGAATTTGGAATAAGATGGCAGAGCATGTAGTAGAGGATAGATGTGTCAACTTTATTCAAAATTAATGAGATTTCTTCTTCTCAGGGTTTGACGTTTTAAAGAAAGGATAATACATTCATTAGATAAGACTAATTAAGAGAATCTCAAATGATTTCATAATTAGATGTACTATATGAATACCCTACTGCTTCCTGTGTTCTCATCTAAGAGGCTCTATATTAGTTTGCAGGCAAGAACCTTCTGAATAGCACATAGAAACAGATGTTATTTGCTCTTTCTCTTCCTGTCTCTCCCTCTCTCCCTCCTTACCCCCTATATGTCTCCTTCCTTCTCTCTCTCTCACACACACACACACACACACACACACACACACACGCACACAAACACACACACACACACCACTGTCAGCTGTGATGCCTCTGCAGTCATTTTTGATAGATTATACTCCACTGAGACGCCAGTGTAGAAAGACACGCATGTTCTCTGTCTGTGTCCTCATGTCAATCTGTCAGTCTGTCCTTGTGGACTCTCTCAACAGGCGACTCAATGCTAGATCCTCACAGTCGTAAACACTTCACAACTTTACACCACAAAAACAAGGAGCTAAGCGAGGGGTTTGGAGACCTATGGAGGCCTCGGAGGATCAGCGCTCAAAAGCAAAGACTGTCACTTGATGTGAAACTTCTCCTCATTGGTGGAGCCAACGATTGGTGACTCAGTCAGTCATCCTCAGGGTTTATGGGAGGCCATTGTGAAACATTCACCTTGTGAAGAATGTATTGTTGGAACTGTTCCGCCCACATTGATTGGTGCATGTTGGCCTTAGCCCTGTAATTAGAGAGGTCATTATGACAGCGTGTGTGTGTGTGTGTGCGTGAGTATTTAGAATTATAATCGATGAGTGCTATTGCTGGAATGTTCCAGACATGAAGAGACGCTCTGCTCTTCATCAGTGTTCAAGTTATCATCAACTGGAGTTACATCATGGTTTTGGAAAGGGAGAGAGGAAGTGTGTGGCCGTTGGAAGATGAACGCGGCAAGTATTTTTAGAGTCTTGGACCAGTCTCTAGGACCAGACCTGGCTCAATGATGGTAATATTTGGTTAGGGGCGAGCTGAGAGAAGGTTTAGGATTGGTTGCTTTGCTGCATGTGGATGATTGTCGGATGGGCGAGGTGGCGTTTGTGTTTGTGTGTGTGTGTGTGTGTGTGTATGTGTGTGTGTATGTGTGTGTGTGTGTGTGTGTGTGTGTGTGTGTTTACGCCTTCGTGTGTGGCTCTCAGAGAAGACGAGACTGGATGTAGGGGAGGGAGAGGAGGAATGTTGCGGTACTATTACTGTAGTGTGTGTTCCTCGTTGTGCAGGAGGTGTGACACACGCACACTCTGGAGCTGTGAAACCACAGCACAATGGCACACAGCTGTTCCTGAGCAGAGAGCTGCTATCTATGGGACGGGAGACTAACTCCATGTAATGTCTCACAAACGGGCCCACCTCTGTCTTCCAGTGTTTTATGGGCATCAACCAATCACATTAAAAAAGGCTCTAAAAGAGGGAATGGAGATATTACAAGTTCAAGCAGCCTGCTTATACAGCCTGTGCTATTGGGGACACTCTGTTGTTGTATGCAGTCCATTTGAGGTGCCATCAGCCGGTGTGTTTATACTGTCGGCATTTCATGAATGCAGAACAGCAGCTACTCTGCAAGTGAAGAGGTAGTCTATAATGGTGTGAAGCGCCAGGTGATTTATAGAGATGTGTGGGATTTATTCAGTGTTCTTCTGTCCTCCTGAAGCCGCTTTTTTCCAATCTCCATCTCATTAACACTCCACCCACTGCTCAATCAACAAATCACTACGTCTCGATTGTAATAAATCCAGCCGGAGAGAGTTAATCCGTCGTGGCTGCGCACTTCTTCCCATCGTGTGCACTTAATAAATATCTAATGTATTGCACATGGGCACATCGACTGAGCTTGAATGGGTTCGACTGTGAGGAACAATGATGCAAATGGATTTTTGTCGTGTGTGTGTAAGAAGAAAGCAGGACAAACTGCTAGCGTCATAGCTGTTTGCTATCCCTCAAGAACACGCTCTTCCACGCCTGTGAGATTAAAGTATCACGGTCAGCCACAGTGGGATGATGCAGTTGACCCAGTGCACAGTTAGTCCGTCTCACAGTGATGATGTCATCTAAAATCTGTCTCACAGTGCTGATGTTGTGTGTTGTCTGAAGCCTGTCTCACAGTGATGATGTCATCTAAAATCTGTCTCACAGTGCTGATGTTGTGTGTTGTCTGAAGCCTGTCTCACAGTGATGATGTCATCTAAAATCTGTCTCGCCGTGCTGATGTTGTGTGTTGTCTGAAGCCTGTCTCACAGTGATGATGTCATCTAAAATCTGTCTCACAGTGCTGATGTTGTGTGTTGTCTAAAGCCTGTCTCACAGTGATGATGTCATCTAAAATCTGTCTCACAGTGCTGATGTTGTGTGTTGTCTGAAGCCTGTCTCACAGTGATGATGTTATGCTTTGCCCCTCAGGAGCACCCCTGAAGCCCAGGAAGGAGCTGGTGTTTGTGGAGCTCCCAATAGGTCTGGAGATCCGCTGGTCCTCTAAGTTCAACATCTCTGTGGAGCCTGTTCTGTATGTGGTACAGCGTCGCTGGAACTACGGCATCCACCCCAGTGAGGACGATGCCACAGAGTGGGAGACAGTGGCACAGGTAGAGCACCACACCAAACACCCTCTTACACTGTGATAGAATCAATTGCCCAATTGGGTCTCCTAAATAAACAGCATTGGCAATGCTAACAACAATCTTTAAGAACCTGTTTATCAGATGGGAAATTCAGTAGTAATCAGTAGTTCTGCATTTATAAGTGATGAACGTTTGAAAATATGTTGTCCCTATCATAATGTGACACAATCAGGGCACCACACAGTTGCGGAAGGTCTACACTGACTGACTGTCTGTTGCACACGTGTTGCACATTCCTTACAGTCATTTGTCTTTGAAAGTTTGGCAAAAGGGAAACACACAGATGACTGATGTGGCAGCAAAATGCACATGAGCTGCGACCCTGTCTCACCTCTGACCCCTGTGGGCCTGCTCTCTCCCCATCTGTCCCTCAGACTACAGAGGAGCGCGTCCAACTGGCCGACATCAGAGCCAGCAGATGGTACCAGTTCAGAGTGGCAGCAGTCAACGTACACGGGACCCGCGGCTTCACTGCCCCCAGCAAGCACTTCCGCTCCAACAGAGGTCTGTGTGTGTGTGTGTGTGTGTGTGTGTGTGGCCTTGCTTTAATGTCAGTTCCTGCTTGACACCCAGTGCCCTCCATTTGCTACAGTTAAGACTTAGGAACAGGTGGAGCCGTTGGGACAAGGTTTTACAACCTGATTTGCCTCAGTAACGCCTAATTTACCCTATTTCGCTACACATGTACACAGACAATCATTGTCCTGTGTGTACGTGTGTGTGTGTGGTAATGTAGGCCTTACTGTAGTTAGCCTACTGGGTGAAACAAATTGTATATTTTCTCTGTGGAAGATTACTTAGGCTCGCAATACTGCTCACATCAGAATACACTTGATGGTTTTGGCAGGAAGTTTCAAATTCATCACCACCTTATATAAGCCATTGAATGTTCTTTTCACTACCTACTGTAGCTAACCTCAACCTTAAATCGGATTAGCATTTTACTTGGCATTGCTCCCCGCACTGTCCCCAAAGCTGTACAATGAGCTACATGGAAATTATAATTCACATTGATGCCAACCAGAACACAAGTCATGAGAAATGACTTTTCTGTTCTGTGTGTTGCAACCAGAGCTTCGTTTAACTCTTCAAAGGTGGGGTTTTCCCCCTCTTTACAGCCATATAAAATGTAATATGTCTGAATTAGTCAGGATATTGAAGGTTTCAAATGCATGTAAGTGTTGTCTGGCTTCCAAGAAGAATGAGGTAAGGAAGCCTGCTTTCAGATCTTTGCCATAGATTAGAGGTGTTTCATGCCAGGCTATGGTGAAGTTTGAGTACTCTGTGTGTTCCATGTGGAAGGACACTAAATAGCTCTGTAGTGCAGCTGCAGATGGCATTTGTTAGCTCCAGCCGATTGTTGTGGATTTCCCACGGATTACAGGTTTATGAATGTAATATTGTGTCTAGATGTCATCTGATGTAGGCCAGATAGTGTCTGTTTGTTTGACATGTAGAGGCAAAGCCATGTGCAGAACAATTCAGTTGATATGTTGCAGGATGCTGCCTTAGTTTTGGTTCTAGTTTTTGTTTTGCCTCTGTGTTTGCTCTGGCAACATATACACAGCTCAATCAAAAGGTTTTTTCAGGCATTTTCAGGAGTCTGTGTCGCATGCCATCGGTTGATTACATTGGACACAACTCCAAATGGAAAAGATAGACAAAAGATAGATAAACAAATGAATCGGAACATCAGAACACGAGATGGTGCCTGTCTTTCCCATTCCATTCATTTGTAGACTTTTTTTGGGTGAACTGTTCCTTTAGTGACCACCCTCCTATTCACCGTCAGTATGAATAGCAATAGCTAATGATGATGGTAGTGGAATACAATACTCACTAGGGACCCAAAATGCACACCATCTTGAGCTTTATGTCAAGACCAAATAGTCTTAATGTGTGTCGGTGGTGCATCCTGGGTGACCTTCCCTGTCAGCTGTATTAATACATGAGGTCCCTTGGGTGATCTGACAGGCTGTTTGACATACCCCGACACCAGGTGGAGAAGGATTCTGCTGTAGGGGTGGAAACAGATCTCCAATCCTTCCAATCACCTCCACAACGTTGATGGATTGATGGGAGCTGTCATGGAGTTGATGAGCACTGGCCGATTCTCTCATTCCTTTGTTATTTACACAGCATCACCAGATCATCTGACTGCAATTTCCCACCTCCATACATTGTCAGGGCAATTTGCGAAAGCTTTCAGTGCTTATTTGTCTTGCATGGATAACATTAGCCGGCTCTGAAACGATGCCTCCAATTGCACTCTCAAACCACCTCAAATGTGTTTCAGGTGGGAGAAGGCAGGGGGAAAGGAGCTAACAACTGGGTTCTCGATCATTTTCTCATTACGGGCCAATTCCCTCTGGTCTGGCATCTGGTCCTCTCTGCCTGGGCCAGGCTGACATCAGCACTGTACACGGCTGCCTGCAACTAGCAGCTAGTAGCTAGCAGCTTACAACTAGCCCGGGTCAGCCCCCATCTGGCTGGGCTCAAAACCTGCCCCGCAACACCATTTAGACACACACTAACCCAACTAGGTGTTCACACACACACACACACACACACACACACACACACACACACACACACACACAGATGGAATGTGAGGGTAGAGCCAAAGTGAGAAGCATGTGTTTGTTAACCCTTGACCTGCGCTCTCCGTCCTGTGGAACGCTATCATAGGCATGACATGACACCTGTCATAACATTTCATGACAGATTGTTCATATAGGACTAATTACTTTACACCGTCATACCGGCCTCTCTCAGCTGCGCTGCAAAGACTTTTCAAGTGTGAAAATGTACCCTGGTTTGTTGTCAGGCCTACTTAAGAAATGTCTAACATCATTTGATAAACACTATTCTGTGGCAAACTGATTAATTCCTTAAATCATTTATCCATGGTTACAAACGGTTTTGTCATTGGTCTATGAATCAGCACTAACTTATTCGGAAAACAATGGCATAACCGTACATTTTGACAAAGACATTGTTTGTGGTTGTTCACAAATTGAACCAGCAAAAACAATTCACTTGTGATCATCTGTGTCTTCCATTGAGAGACAATGCCTTCTAGGTCCTGCATTATGCTTAGTCCCTGTTTAAAGAACAACAGCTGGAGGGAGAGATGGAGAATGCTGCTCTGAATTACTGTGTTGGTGTGTTTCCAGATCCCTCTGCCCCTCCCAGCCCAGCCAGCCTGCGTGTCACCAACATGACACTGGGTGGTGAGGGGCTGGTGACTGCTCGTCTCAACTGGACCCTGCCAGAGGAGCCGGACATCCCCGTCCATCATTACAAAGTCTTCTGGAGCTGGACCGTTTCTGGCAAGTCCATGGTGCCGTCCAAGAAGAAGAGGAGAAAGACCACCAACGGGGTAACAATGGGGTCTTCTCTCCTCTCTCTCCCCTGTCTGAGTGATGTGTCGGCAGGCTGTAGACTCGGCAGACGCCCCTGGCATGAGCCTGGCTCGGGGCGGGCCTATTTGGACCCGGTCCATCTCAGCCTCACTCCTACAGCCTCAGGACTGTAAATACAAACCACAGGCCCACCATGGAAAAAGATAAACAATGGACGGCATCTCATTTGATTACACAAACTCGTAAAAACTATCGCTCTCGTGGCTCTCATTGTTTTATTTCCTCAAACAAATTAAAGTTCTCTTAAGCGCTTGGTTAAGCTTTGAAAGAAAACACAACAAATAATTTGTGACTCGTTTACTGTTAAATAAATCATTCGATGTCATGAGGCTGTGTGCCTTGGATAACACATTTGTCAAAGTTACTATTATTTAGAATACTAGAAGATATAATAGAAGAAAATGTTTTTAGAGAGATCATTTTGCTTTGGCCCACTGGAAAATCAGTTCTAAGTTCAAACTGAATATAAAATGGGGAAGTATAAGAGGTACAACAGCAGCCACACATATCTTTATTACTTTCCATCCAAAGACCATTTTGATTGAGTAAAGCAAAAACGATATTGTCTAGACAGCTAAGCCATTGGCACTTACGCAGTCCTATCCTGAATTAGCTTTTGTAATAAACAGCAGATGTGCCACTGAGGTGAGAAAGCTGGGAGATACCAGATACCTATTGACACATGTACTACTGGTTTCCACTTTGGCACCTCAGGGCTTTGAAAGCAACCTGCTGCTATCGGAATGTCAAAACAAGCACAGTCAATAACCAGAGCCTATCAAGCCCATGCTGCTGGTGGAATGCTGCGACCCAAACACAAACTAACGAAGCCCCAGGGGGGTTTGATAACATGTCTCCCTCACACGGTCCACAGCCTCAGGCCATGCTATACTATCTCATCCCCATGGTGGTTCACCCCGCCCGCATGTGTTCCCAATAACCACGCTTTCCCACTGGCCTGGCCTGTGGCTGGGACTGGGCAAGGGACCTGGACCGGACAGGGAGTTTAATGTAGCGGGTAGCAGTATGACATGGTTGTGGCCAGGCTGTTGAACTGTCGTGTGTTCCTGTGGTTGCAGGCCCAGACTTGGGTGGATCTGGAGGGGCTGCAGGCCAACAGCAGCTACACAGTGGAGCTGCAGGCGGTGACGTACTGGGGACAGGTGCGTCTGAAGAGTGCCAAGGCCTCTCTCCACTTCAGCTCTGCACAGAACAACGAGTCAGGTACGGCAGTTTCACTTGCGATTACGGTTATGTTGTTACATAGTCATCTAGTAATCATTGTGTAATTGCGACATGAGAGTTGAGCTTTTTTTTTAATGAGTTGATAAGACTGAGTCAATGGAAAGTATTACCCAACTCACCTTCATTCTTTTCCAACACAGTCAAATCAGTGTCAAAGTCAAAGAAGGAGGAGATGACGCCCATTGGTTCCACCCTGGGGAAACGCCCCACTGGCCCGTTGGAGGTGGGCACACCTTTCTACCAGGACGGCCAGCTGCAGGTCCGCGTTTACTGGAAGAACAGAGGAGGTATGTGGTTGTGGTTCTGGCCTCAGCCTCTACAGTACTGTAATTACCACCCCATTCCCCCATCCATCATCCTCCTGCTTTATTTTATTGGCTAATCAATGTCGGGGTATGAGTGATTCTCAATGACTTACACGGTCCAAGTTGAATCTAGGAAAACTGGTATTGGATAGTGTAGATCAAATAAATGAAACAATGTGTCTTTGTGACTGAGGGTAATAGGAGTGTAGAGGTGAGTGAGTGTTAATCTGCACATGGGCCGTAGGAGCGCAGGCTCTGTTTGCTGAAGAACAATAAACACAGGCAGCGGGGCCTATATGATGGAGTTTATTGACAGCTGTATTTAATAGATCCTCCTCCACCAAAGACGTCGCTCACATTAGTGTTGAAACAGTCCATTTTGTTTTACAAGACCTGACGTCACCTCCCAGAAACACCCGGGTCGGACTCTAAAGGGTTAAAACCTATAAGAACGCCTCTGACAGCAGCGTCCGTTCCCCCCCCCGCCCGTAGATTATTACCAGAGTGGAAATATGGAAACCTTGAAAGACGTGCTTCAAGGGTAGCCTGTCAGGTCCCATTCACTGCTCTATGTTATGTTACTAATATATGTCATCACCCAAGCCAAGCTCCACATAGTGGAGTCAAGAATGTACTGGCTGGGCCGGGAGAGGCCTTGTCTCCTGATGGACTGGCCTTCTGCTGAATCACATGCAGAGAGTGTGTGTGTGAGAGAGAGAGAGAGGGGGGCGTGCTTCCTGGTCCAGAGTCATAAGTAGAGCTGGCTGGGGCTCCGGGAGCTGAGTGATTGTGACTGGGACGGGCACAAGTTCAGCCCAGAGTGTTGTGGAGTTAGTCCTGGGCCAGGTCCATATCCTGGTGCTTGGACTGTGGGCTGTGGCTCTGGCAGTGTGGGCACGGCCTCTCGCTGGGCTGAGGGATGTCTCTGACTCTGCCTCTGCCTCTGACCACCCGTGTTATAGTGCAGTAAGCAGACAGCTGGACTGACTGAGTGGACCCTTGTACATCCAGGATCAGGTCCTTCATCAGCTCTGTGTGTTCTGACGGAGGGGCCGGATAACTTAACCCTTATTACATTAGCCACTCATTCTGAGACAGAGCAGAATACCCCCAGATCTAGGCCCGGAGCTGGCTGTCTGTACTGCTTCCATCAGACATGGGAGGGTCTTACAGTTAAGATAGTGTATCAGTGTCCGTCTGTGGCGAACACAGACAATAGACAGGGCGGTGGCGGTACTTCTGAGGCTGGCTCACAGTTAGGATTTATCTTACTGTACAGCGCTACTGCTCTCTACCTGATTTCCATGTTCCTTCCCTTGTTTTACATACCACTTCCCTTCTCTGTCAGTCCAGCTATGCATATCTTGTTTATTTTTTTCCCCGAATTTCCCGCTTCCCTGTAATTCCTCTCTTCTGCTTCCAAAGTGCTGGGAGGCTGTGCGCGCCAGATCCGTGTCTAAGCCTTCAAAGGACCCCTTTTATCTCCCCACCACAAACCAGGCCCCTGCCAAGGGCTAACACAGCGTAACTCAATTATTAATCTGAGAAGTATTTCACATCCAAACGATACAGCCGGATAAATAATAAATCCAGTAAAATAACAGGGGGACCAATGCGAGCGTACACATCACTGATTAGCCAGTGAGGCCCTACTGTTCAGTAATGAAGTGGAGGGAACGCTGCTCGTTCACCAGGGCTGAGGGCTGACGCTCAAACCTGGGCAGGGCTGCCGCTGCGCTGATTAGATGGTTAAACACAACAGTTGGAGAAATATTTGAGGACTAGAGCTTTTTAGTCAATTGCATAGACACTTTTTTCCCCCCAAAAAAGAAAAGAAAAAGAGATGTCTTATCCCTAACGTTGCGATTAAAATGAGTCCCAGACGGAAGCAAATTTAAGAACGTTGTTTTTCATGCTACGGAACAGATGTTATCGTCTAATCAGATCTGTGGCGGAGAGCACACTGATACTGTGAAATGAACAGGGCTCAGACAGTGTGCTTGGATGTTTGGATTCGGACGATAACATCACTTTATCCAGCAAGCATTTATATCTCCTGGTGTCCGATCATGGTCAGTAGGTTCCGTGTGCCAGTTTCAGTATCAGGTCAGTGACCGGCTCTCTTCTCTCTCTTCCTCCTCTTCTCTCAGACCCTCTGGTGAGTCGCTACCACGTCCAGTGGATGCCGGAGTACTGCAGCCACAACGAGACCAGAGGACCTGAGAAATCTGTTACACAGGTCTGTCCCAAATCATCATTTGATCCAAGTAGAGGATCTCAGAATGTAGAATGTATTTCCACATTCTGATTTGCCCTCTGCAAATAGCACAACACACGGAGACACACACACACACACATATTGATGTGGAACTCAGTGGTATGCTTAGTTTCTGCCAGCCCTTTTGTCTGTCGTTAAGAAAAAAAGAAAGAAAACATCCCCAGTCAGAGCCTGCGTCCTGTTGTGCTATTTGCAGAGGGCAAATCAGAGTTGTTTTGCTTATGACTCAGTCAGTGTGGTCAAACATGTGGTGTGTGCAGCCCAATAAAACACATTTACTAAAACAATGTTTCCGGGAATGGGGGACCATGCACCCCCAGCATGAGTTGCCCAGGCTGCAGGGCTTTATTTGGGGGTGGTTGGGGGTTTGGTGTGGGGGGGGGGGGGGCACAGACTCAGCCTGATGCAGGATGGCAGAGGCCTTGCAATCAACACATTCTTCTGGGACCCCTTCTCTAGTTGCTAGGAAATACACATCCTTTTTCTATAGATCACTGGGAAGGATTCCAGCACAGCACTTGCTTGTCGTGGTCCCCAGTGTGCGGACATGGCGCCTCACTAGGGCTTTATCAGGGCTGTTTCATATCATAGAGCATACACGCACCCCCTCGGAATTCAGAGCTATTAGTGTCAAAGCACTTTATTACAAATGCGAGATCTGAATCCACCACTCAGCAGAAAACGTCATGTTTCCTCGAGAAGAGACGCGAGAGGCGATTTTTTCCGATCAGATGATTCGCATCTGAAACGAGAAAGATTCAAATGTCATGTCATCTTCATTTTAAATGATGTGTTCAGTTGCCTCATCTTCATCAAAGTCAATTCCCATTATATTTGTGTTGCATTTGGAACCCATAAAACAGAGATCATCATTTTTACATCAGGGTCAGAATTGAAGAATAGTGGTTTAACCCCTAACATGTGCTTGTTCAAAGTGGTCCTCTGATGTGGGGCATGTTCCAGGGCCTGAAATGGGAATCTGATCCCCTCTGGCTCTGTGTATTTAATTATCTGTGGGGCTCCCAGAGACGTGACCTGGGTGACATGTCAAAGTCATCAGGGTTGAAAAATGTGTTTCTGGGCTCAGGAGAACTACATCAACCTCCCCAGCCTGCTGTTTTCCTGCAAGTACAAAGTCACCGTTCACATGCTCAAGTCCAAGAGGCGCTCCAAGGACGAGAGCACCACCTTCCTCACCCCGTCCTGCCTCACCATCCGGAGCAAGAGCCACAAACACATCCCCTGCCCCGGGGAGGGAGGTGAGACAGAACAGCACCTCGCTACTCACATCCTGGATATAGACTCTTCTCATGTGATAAAGTAGAGATGTATCTATTCAGTGTGAATCATCTCTTTACAATATATCAGTCTGAAAACTAAATAATCTATGTACAGTATATCAGAATAGTTTTTTTTCTTAATGGTCATTCTTGTGTTTCCCAGTAGCTCCAGGGATTCCCAAAGTGTTGGCCAAGCCAGAGAACCTGACGGCATCCTTCTCCATCCACGAGGGCAACATCACTGGCAACTTCCTGTGGCGGGTTTCCAAGGTCCATCCCCATCAGCGAATCACAGGCTTCCAGGTCACCTGGGCCGAGGTCACCACAGAGAGCCGACAAAACAGCCTTCCCAACAGCATCATTTCCCAGTCCCAGATTCTGCCTCCGGTACATTATCTCCATAACTTTGAATTCAAATAACTTAATTTTTTGATGTGAGAGAACTTCTTTTGTGGGGAAAAATACATGCACTCACCTTAGAGTAAGGTGACTCTTTCCAGGATATTTCTTAATGTGTACTTTCGCTCTTGGACAGGGTCTAGGCGCAGCAGAAAAAGCTTCTAGCAGGAATATATTACATTTTAGCTGATGATACTGTCCTCAGTTCCTGAAAAAGAAGTGCTATCTTCAGCATTACATTATACAGATGTCAAGCGTGGAGGTCGTGGATTTTCAGGATACGCTGCCGTGCCCTCTTTACATGAATGTGGAGATAAGCTGGGGTGTAGACAGAGACAGGGAGAGATCTGAGGCAGGAGTGTTGTGTCCTGGTGGAAGTTCTCCTCCTCCTGTGTTTCATCTACCTTCCCTCCTTCCTCTTTCATCCTCTGTGAGCACTGTGAAAACCCCACTATTTTACATAATCTCCTCTATCAACAACACGTTCAGCCTGTCTGCGCCGCCCAATGAGCCGGTAGCATCTAAAAATAACAGAACCCACCACTCAATGTTTAGCAGGCGAACGAAAACAGGGGAAAACAGGATATTTGACAACAAAGCCCTTATTTACATAGTGTTTGGGTAGAGAGCAGAGTGTGGATGCATTGTTTCACAGGTTTAGCCGACAAGCAACCAGCAGCAATGTAAACATTTTGACGGACAAAAGTGGAGACTTCCTTAAAGTATGTAGGCCTAAAGAGTGAATGTCAAAACACGTTCTCTTCCACCAGTGATTGATAGAATGACTTCTGCCTCTTCCAGGATCATAATCTGCTGGTAGTGTCCAACCTGCGGCCGGCCACGTACTACAGACTGGAGGTGCAGGTTATAACAACAGGAGGGGAGGGCCCTGCTACTGTCAAGACCTTTCAGACCCCCACTGTGTTACCAGTCCTGCAGCACCGTAAGCACTAACTCACTATCTACTGCTCTGTCTATAGCTCTCTCACAGCTAACAGTTGTCTTAAATGACCTCAGAAAACACCAGCAGGAACTGATCCTAACGTGTCCTTTGTGTGTGCTATAGGGCCCAGACTCAGGCAGCACCATCCGCATCAGAAGCCCTCAGCAGAGAGACATTGAGACTACCAGCCAGCCAGACCCAGTGGGACCAGAACCAATGTCTCCCAGGTCCTTCACCCGGGGAGGGAATACAGTGTGGAACCAAACTGAAACACAGAACCAAGGCAGACCATGAACTGACCCCTACTCATGTGATATGAGTTGTACTCCAGGCTGCACAGCATATGCTTCTCCCTCATAGTCCCCTCAGATGTCCCCTAGTGACTGGGGTCTGCACCAAACAGTCAGATACAAACTGTAGGACTCTTTTCTTTTCTACTGGTTGGTTCATTTTTCTCCATTTCATTTCAGAGTGGGACAATAGGACAACGTTGATCACAGCCATTAAACTAAAGCTACTGCATTTTATCCATTTTGATTGTATTTAATCTTAGAAGAAATACTGAAGGCTGTTGGATTGTTGACATGAAATTAGTTTGCATCTTGTTTAAATATTACAGTAACTTGATTGAAGACACTTGACCATGAATGGAGCAAATGCCATACAATTGTAAAACACAATCATGTATTCATTGAGAAAGGAGAAGTTGGATTTCACCTATTTATTTTGTTTTACCAAGTAAAAAGATGGCGCTTAGGCATACAATATGTATGGATGAATAATGTAACTAAAACCAGTGTAGTTTAACCCAAAATATTGCTCATAGTATGTTGCATGTAGAAGTACATTTGATTTAAACTGTAAATGAATTACTTGCTTCAAATTGAATGCTTGTAATGGTTTTGCATGACAAACATTAGTGTTCTGTAGGCATGAAATACGTCTGTGTTACCTCTTTTGAATATGTTAGCAATATTTCATTAACAGATTAACAGAGAACTATATGGGGAATAATATGTAATGTTTATTAATGAAATTATAACTTTGTGTGGAAATGTTGGAATTGTATATGTTCTTGGCTGTAGAAATATTTGTTGTGGAACAGTCATTGAATGTCTATATTTATTTATGTG
>NC_137677.1:52898351-52950851 GCF_963989245.1 Nansenia antarctica | reverse complement strand
AACCTATTTTCTCGGTTGATAAACCCAATAGGAGGCCTGACCTCAGTAGGTACATGAAATTGATTACACTGTAAAAGAACAGCTTTAGATATCAAAACTATTGGCAACATAAGCTGAAACTATTAGCTAAGCCATTGAGAACAGGGGATGGAGTACGTAACCTCAAGTGATTGACTCCAGTAATAAAACATCATCAGAGTAATTGATGTGTTTTATATTGTACCAATGCTTCTAAATATAATACAGTCTGAGGCCAACACATGGCTCTGGCAAACCGCAGTGTTTATAAAGTGAATCTCCAGCGTGTGTAAGTGTGTGTGTGTGTGTGTGTGTGTGTGTGTGTGTGTGTGTGTGTGTGTGTGTGTGCTTCTGGGCCGAGAGCTCATTTCCACCCTGATGATCACAGGCACCATTGATTGTAATCCCAATGAGCAGGCTGTTCTGCCCTGTGGCATACAAAGGAATCTGGACGTGTTTAAAGCACTAACTTTTTTTTTTTTTTTTTTGTATTCTTGTATGAAGTTAAATTCTGATGTTGTGGGCAGCTGGCTCTCATTAACAAAACATGATGTCAAACAGGAGGACTGCTGGCTGGTGGATGTGAGGTCCTCTCACTTTTGCTCTGCTGGTGTCAAACTGAAGACCCCAGTGTCTCTGTAAACAACAGGCCTTTGAGTTCTGCAGGGGATGTGGAAAAAATGAAAGTGGGAAACTGTGAGCTATACTTTCATATTAAATCCACAGAGGTTGTTTGGTTGTGTTGAAATTCCCTCTTATTTCATTTGGCTAATTGGATTGAATAATGCAATGCTAGTGCATTACTGATATCATGTAAACATGATGAGATACACAAATATTCTCTCTCTTATTTCTCTTATCACTCTTACATATACATTTTGGGCATTTAACAGACACCTTTATCCAAAGCGACTTACAACAAATACATTTGTAAGCGAAACATCTAGCCATCAGTCATCGCAACAGAAAGTAATCTATGTTCGGCCCAGGGGTCATTGGCAGTCATAATGCTAGAAGAAGGACGGTAGAGTAGAGAAACTGTACACGGGTATATAAGGACTCCCTTGTGGGTTAGGGTTAGGGTTGTGTTGTGTTACTATGGTAACGGTAGATATATATATATTTTTTTTTTATTAAAACTTTGTGCACAATTATAATTGGTTATCTTGGACATGTGTACATTCGTATTCCCTTGTACACTGTCATAAAAACAGTCAAATAAAATAAAATAAGTCAAATAAAACACTAAAAACATGTCAAATCTTGCTTTTGCTGTCATTTCGAAAGCAAACATTTAATCATATAAATAAATAATACAGATAATGTTTTATGGTACAGTAATAATAATCCAACAGTGTGATAATGACATGAAGTTGATTGCACTGACTCCACAATCTCAAGAGCCCATTTTAAATGAGTTATTGGGTCCTGGCAATGCTTTCAATACCACACTGCCAACTGCTCTGCTTTCAGACTGTCCCGTTATTGCTTTACAATGTGGTTAATAAAATATCACTGGGTCCCTGAGATATTTAATGTCAACTTTTAGAGAGACATTAATTTGATTAAATACGTTACTTACTTACGTTAAGTCAGTCAGTAGCCCTGTTGATGATTTCAGTCTGTTCTTACTGTAATCCATTGTAGTTGGAAGAAACTGGATGTGGATTCACCAGAAATGGACATTTTACAGGCTTGAAATGTTTCTAACTGTTTCTAACTCATAATATCATATTGGTCAGTAGAGCAAGCACCTCATGTGCCTCCTGGTGTATTTGGAAGCAGACCAACGTGCTTGTGTTTGTGTCAGAAGGCGAGGGGTTGGCGAGCAGAACAGGCTGCTATAACTCACAGTGAGTTCAGTCTTTAGGAGTGAGCCCATGTGCTTCCTGCTTACCCCATCTCGCATCATCTGCATCACAGCTGCATAACCAAACCACCAAACCACCTAATACTTAATTTCATCAATATCATTAGTCATAACTAGTCATACTGCAGTACATGTAGAAGTGACTCCCCAGCGTTGAATAGCTATCCAGGATGTATGCAGGGGTTGGTTCAGAATAAATCAGAAGCAGAACAGCTATAGTACAACCATACAGTAAATCCCTATTTGAATGCATCATTGCGTTTATGCCTTTTTGGACCCCGCTCTCAACATAAACAGTTCCGTGAGTGGAGAGGTGCTGAGAGCCTGCCAGATTTAGGTGAGTCCAGGGAACTCTGTGATTTGGTGTCAGGATGGGCCACTGTGGCCGTACTGCCTCTAACATGTTTATGACCCTCCAGAGGAACACACAGCATATGGGATATGTGTTAGGGAGGTTTACACTGCAGAGCTATAGGAGAGGAAATGACCACTATTTTTCCACACTTTGATGATAGGTGACCGTTAGCCACTCACTACCCCCAGGGATGGATGTCATTATTAACTACTTATCTGATATCATTCACAACAGACTGGTTCTCATAAATCACACTACAAAGACACAATGTCATCTATCGGATCCTGATAGATTTCATGCATCGCAAGATTGATATCACAGATCTACCCAATGCATAATAACATTTGACACGGGCTTGTTCTATCATGAATGGTTTTGTCATTATCTTTTTACAGGCACAATCAACAGTAGAGGTGATTCACAAAAAGTCTTCTGGCACAATGATGAACTTGGAGGGGGGGGGGGGGGGGTGGGGACCTCCATGCCTCATATGAACTACTGAGTCATTGGGCCTGGATGTAGTCACCATAAATCAGTATATTCTCCTGGGGGGGAGGTCTGGGATACATATCGATGGTCCTTATCAAGTGAAGATGCACATGAGAAATGAATATTTCCTCCCTGTTTGATACAGAGTTGATTTACCGTTTCATACTGTAGTACTATTACCGCAGTGTATTGGCAGTATTCATCCCCCCCCCCCCCCCCCACACACACACGTTTATGAGTGTATGATGTTGTTATGGTGTTGCTATGGCCCCCCTGCTCAGCCTCATCTCATCTCCACCTCGTTTGTGGAAAGTCCTTTAAAGTGATGCTCCAAAGACAAGTGAAATATTATGTGGTTTTGAAGAATTGATTCAAACCAGCTCCCCTGATGCAAACCTCGAGGTCTTTGAGACATGTGTCATTTCACGTTTCGAAACAGACTGTTTGAAAAGTCCACGTAATTAAATTAAAATGGATTGACAACCTACTGGGTCTGTGTCAGCACAGCAGTGGTAAGAGAGAGTTTTGGATTTCTCTTGAGGGGCATCCCTCACCTCCCCAATAGCAGTTTTAATATGAGGACAGAGCCTTTCATGTGCTCTTCCAAGGAGGATGCTTAATGCATCACAGATCCTTTTCAACTCGCTGACAATATTTCACCATCATCGCTCTGCGGTCGCTCGGAATCGTCTCTCTATTAATCTTAACGATACTTAAAAGCAAAGTCACTACTCTGTTCTCTGATGAAAGTTGATCTGGTTTTCTGTCATGAATATCATGCATACTGCACTGTACTGCTACACTACTTTGTTGCAACCCTCCTGCAACCTTAGAAACGCAAGTAGTCATGCAGCAGTTGCAGTACAGTTAGCTTCAGTGCTTACATTTGAAGATCCCACATGATGCACTCTTACAGCTGTTGTGGATCTACAACTAAGCCGGTGGGATCAATCAGGTTAAGATAAAGTTAATTTGGTACTTTTAGAATCATGTACATCACACCCCATTCTCATTAACATCAGGAACAGGAATTACATTTTTCATCAAAACTAGGATAGAGTGTTAATGATAGTCCCTAAATTATTTAAGTAATATCTACTCTCTGCTGCTCTTGAGAGGAAATACTATAGATGCAAAGGTCTTGAACTTGTTTTTTACTAAGGGCCTCATGAGTGAAGTAGATAAGACTAATGACCCTATATAAACAATTAATTTGATATAATTAGAGCAGTGGATTTGTTCAATGTAGTTATTCCATGGGCTTTAGCCTCCGAATCCCAGTGTGGCTATGAGATTTCATAGGGTTGTACCAACCAAGCATATTGAGCTGCCAGTACAGTACAGTACAGTACTTCAATCTAGAGTGATGAACTTAATTAGTACAACCATCTCAGAACCAGGAAGCAATAATATGTAAAAGATAATACAAAACCCAAACATTTTATTAACTAACCACTCCAGTGGTCGGCTCCGAAATCCCCATGGTACACGTCTGGTCTTGCTGCACGATCTGTCTTTCATAGAAGACCAGCCTTGGCTGCCAAGAATAGCACTCTGTCTGATGTGTCTGGCTCTTGTTAGCAGGGGGATAGGTTCCTCTCAGAAACACAATGTTCAAACGGAGCGTTTCCTCAGGCCGTGTGTGTGTTGTTGTGGTTGTGAGGAGCGTGGCCTGTTGTGTGCGATCACTCACTGACAGAGACGTCAGGAGGAGTCAATGACACACCTCCAGTCAACTGATGCTGTGCCAACGTGAGTTATATCTTTCATTTCAGAGGGCCTCATGAAATGTTGTTTTTGAACAGGTGTCGAAACCTATTGTCTTTCTCTCATCTCACTCTCTCTATCTCTCTCTCTCATCACCAATGAGAGGATTCTAATGACCTCAAATAACAGGAGACTTCAGCACAGATATGCTACACGATATGCCCGACCTTTCACTACAAAACCCTTTCCTTTAGTGATTTATATGCAGTTTTCAGGGATCGTTCTCTCAAAATTTGAATCTGCTCAATACATTTTTGAATTCTGCTCAATTTAATTATGTCGGATGACCTCTGTATCCCAACCAAATCAGTGTTATGAGAAACGATTGAATTTAGTATATGTACTGCATACTGATCCCCTTTCAATAGACTCACAACTTGTTATGCATTTCATGTCCAGTGTCATTGAATATATATATATACGTATCAGCACTGAAACCGTTCTCTTGAAGGTTTGCCAAGCATTGAGAAAGCCTGCTTCTTCTTCTTTTCTTTTTTTTTACTCATTGTCCACATGGTTGGAATATTCATTCCCTTTGCCATGGGCAGTATTCCTTCTCATCAAGACCTGCTGACGGGTGGACATCTCAGATCTAAACCAGTAATTGAATAGATGGGGTCTGATTGATGTTTTAAGGAAGTTCCTTTCCTATTTAAATATTCATCTGCTTCTGGCCTGCAGGGGGGACGGGAGAAGCCAAAGCCAACCTGGGGACAACAAAAACAGCCCACTGGGTTCCTCCAGTCTGCTTCTGATTAGGAACATTCTCTCTCTCTCTCTACCATCCCTCTCTGCATTCCATTACCTCGCCACTCTCTAAGACAGACGCCACTTAGCAGAGGGATATGCCCTCCCTTGAACCTAGTCTTAGAATAATGGAATTAAAAGGATGAAGTTGCTGTTGTTTTCTAATGTTTGCTCTTGGGAAATCATTGTCTATTGGACAGAGAAGTGTTCAGCGTGTGGAAAGGAGGAATGGAATTACACTTATTTAGTTCAGTAGGCTTGCAGGTTGAGACTGACTGCTATAGTAAAGGAATGACATTTGAAACATATTACTTGTGTTACTTACAGGTGTTGCCTTGGGCAACACATTTCCTTGTTCCATCCACTCAAAACCCCTCTTTAACAACATATTCCACTTGAAAGCTGTCCATCTAAACATGCCTGTCACTAACCACAGCACAGGCCTTTTCTGCTACAAGCCCCAATCTGGCATACCCCATACAACACATCATTAATGAAAAACCATTCTGAACGGCTTTGAGCAGGATTTAGTCAGCATGCCATAGCTGTTCACACTTACGAGGGACCCTTAATGCCAAATATCACTATGCTGTGATGGATGTTTTACAAGTGGATACTAGAAGTTTCCTCCAATTATTTTGGTCCACAGCTACAGCCTAGTGATAAGTTGACAATTGATGTGTTAACAACCATTTGGAAGACTTTCATTCCATGTACAGAACAGTACAGAACATGGTCAAAGCAACACAGGCTCAACAGAGAGTAGTGTGTGGAAGGAGTAGCATGCAATATTGTCATTAGTTGGAAGATATTCTACCCAAATGACATGTTCATACAAGTGTGCTCGACAATGCAGGGAGTCCTTCAAGGTGCTCCAGTGCATCTCATCCATTCACCCTCGCTATGCAAATCCATTGGAAAAGCCCAGACGTATATTTAAATCTCATTCTTCCATCCCAAACAATGATCACGAGAGCATAAATAACGTGAGGTGGTGAGTGCTGCCAACGTAGGAATGCACTGATGCTAGAGGAAACCTCATAAGCATGATCATTAACATCTAATGGTTAGTAGGGGCGATGGAGGATCCACATAATCTTATCTGCCACCACAATACTGGGTTATGAAAATCCTAGACGCCTAAACATTTTAATTACTGCAATAAACATGAATTCTATTTGTCTGTCAACTTGTTACAGTGGAGTAGTGTGAAATGTCCCCCACCCAGCTTTTGACAAAACATGCCGTGTTGGAAACGCCATGTTTTTTCTTTTTCACTTTCCCTAATGGAGTGTAAGCAGAACTCTCTGTAAAGCCTTGAGATTCATGGGTTGTGTGGGAGAATGTGTTCTACACAGACTATCTTCTTTCTTTCCATAAACACGTTTTCAATTGAGGATTTAATTAAGCTAGTGTGAGTTTGTTCGGGGAGACCGGGCAAGCTGCACAATAATAAAAGCTCTGTTATCCTGCCAGAAAGTCAAAACAGCGTGGTATTAAACACACAGCTCACATTTCTGTCGTTCAAGTGTTTGCCGTCATGCATAATTTGTCTACACATCTTTATTTATGAAGTCTGTAGGTATGTGGCCAACACATTCCTCTATGATCTTGATGCAAAGCAACAAGCATTGACGAATATTACTGCAAAAGAGTCCATAAACAAAAACAAAAGCCATTTCATATCTCCCAATACATTTTCCAACATTTAACTCTCAAGATCCAAATGCTGAAGTGTCATTACTGTATTTTGTGTGCATGGCTGAAATACTTCAGCCAAATGTGGCTATTGGAAATTGTATAAGGTTTTCTGACCTTGTGAAAATAAGATCATTTTACGCACATATACGTGTGAGAAGAACTACTTTTTGGACCCTCAGACTGTAAAATAAAACAATGTGTATGGTTTGAGTCACTCCTCAGTGCCATATATGACAGGGTCTGGTGAAAAGGTCCCCAAGTAGGGCAAGGTCATTTTTCTGTTTTTTACAGATTATGAAAGTGCAGATTTCAAAGGATGTGTCATGAAAATAGTTGAAGAAGATATGCTTATTTGTTGGTACACCCCAAACCAATTTTGGCTCTGAAAAAAAAGAAAACACTGAATCAAAACAGACGCATTTGCTACCATGGCATTCGTAACTAGCTAGCAGCTAAGAAAGAATATTGTTATGAACATCTAACTGCATGTTTAGCACATCACAACTTGCTGATAAAACATCAACATGCTAAAAACACCTAATTACACATAATTAGATGATCACACAGTCCTTGCTTTTGAACACGTCCTAAAACGTAGGTTTGTTTACGAGCCATATATCACTAACCCAGTAGCCTAGAAGCACGACGGCAGACAATACAGTGAATCCAATTCACAAATGATAAGTATTCACTGATCTTAAAACTGCTGTTTGTTATATTGAGTGAGCTCTTCAACACTTAAACTTTTGTAATATGAAAAAAACCGAAAACATGTTTTGGTCATTTGCGCAACTTGAGAATTGCTGGCATGCAGATCTTTTCACCAGACTGTGTCATGTATGTTTTGGCTGGAATTCATGAGATAACACAATTATAAAATATGCTCAATAGTTATACGGTACATAATTATTGTTTGCTGTTGTCCTTAAGCGTCTTTGGGTCTTAGAAAAGCTCTATATAAGTTTGATGTACTATTATTTTGCTATGTGCCTTTATCTCTGTGTTTGAGAAATAGTAGTTCTCATGATAAGTAAAGCTCCTCTATTTCTGTTTAGGAACTGTGGCATGACTCAATCGATTCCCAGAAGAGCCTTTGAAGTCAGAGATAAAGTGCATAATATCCTCAGGGTTTCATATAGTATTTGGGAAAATAAACATTTGTCGGCCAAGCCTGATCTTGTGTGACTGATTGTGAACATACTGTAGAAGTCTTGGAAAAGTGCCAGTGGTATTTCTACAACATAATTAAAATGATAGGTATTTAGAGATGAGCTGGTTTGTGAGGGGTGTTCATTGCGTAACTCAGTCTGGCTACACTGAGAATCAGGTTGATGATCATGTTGAGAAAAAACATGCTGGAGTACAGTAATTTACTATGATACATACTGCATCACTTGAGGCATCTTCTCCCCAAATTCAAGTGTTTCAATGAAAGATTGAATGCAAGAAGAACAACATACAACAAACATATTCTTTGATATTTACTTCTTACATGGTCTAGGGCACATAATCACTACTGTAGCTCATACTGTAGTATCTCTTATCAGTGCAACTAGAAACTGTTGAAACCTCATGGAAGAACTTTCTAAGATACGGGAAAATAAAAACCACACATTTTTATCTCATTTCCAAATCCCTTTCCTTCTCAGTCTCACTACCCGTAATCTCCACTCACAACGTCTTGATTTATTACATCTTAAAATTTCACAATCTGGGGACAAATTGTCCCTCTCAAAAATCCTTGAACACAGCTTTTCTAAGCCCCATATTAGATGAAAATGAATCCATGATGTTGCAGACTGAAAGAATGTGGGCATCACTGTGTCACTGTGGATTAGGCCGATGCCAGTTTTTATGACCCGCAATACTGTTACTAATTTGGGGACATTTGATATGGTGCATTTCATTAGCTGAGAGACAAACAGAGCAGCCCACAGAGCAGTCTCCCGTCCCAGTCCGTGTGTTTGAGGTGACAAAGACACACTCCCGCTGAATGGCTGGGACAAGCATCTCCCCAGTGATATAGGAACAAAAGCACTGTGAGGCAAAACAGGCCACCATGCCAAAATACCCTTAAAGAGGCATGAACTGGCAAGTCCCAGATATCCACATCTTGAGAAATAATCACTCCCTTCTGGATGTGTTTATGAGGGCAGTGTGGCCTCGGCTATGACGCCTGCACAATACACTGGGAATGGAGAACGGTGCAGCTGAAGCCCACTCAGATGGAAGAGACCAAGTCTAACGTGAGAAAAGACTTCAGCTTGAAATGATGATGTGGTATCAAAATACAGTCTATTCAAACAAATGCCATACATGATTGTCATTTGTCATTAATGATTTACAGTATGATGTTGATGGAGCTCAAGTAATTCAAACCACTCTACAGAACCAATATCGAAACATTAACATAATACGTCTGTTTTAAGGGGAGCACATGGCTCGGGTTGACATCTTTCAAGCAAATGACTTATATCCGTTCTATGATTGAAGAGAAAAAAACTCATACATTATTCCACTTTTCAGCTATGGCTTTATATAGCATCATAGGTATTCCACACATATGCTTCTGATCAAATCATAACAGGCAGGCATAGGCCTACATTAAATTGTCCTAGAAAACCATTTATTCTGGCGCATGTGTGCTTATATAAGTTTTGCCGTAAAAGAGAGAATATTTGTCCCCTGGCACATTGAATTGTTTTGTCCGAAGGGGAGAGCTTATTCCAACACCTCGGTGAGAGGAGCACCATCCAGTAAGAAGCTCATTTAGATACAGATGACTGGAGCCCAGTCTGGAGCCATGGAGCCATGGAGCCACGGAGACTGGAGAGCCCACGACATGCTATCACCTCTCCACGCTGCACGCAGTCATAAAAAACTGGCCACAAGGAACTCACCATGAGGAGGAGAGAACACCACAATTCAATGTCCCAGCAGAGTGTTGTGACTACTGTAAGGTAGAATGTAAAGTATGGCAGAGTGTAGTTTAAATGAAAGACGGCAGCAATGCTCAGAAAACACCCAGAGTGAGTGGCGGATGTTATTTGAGTGCTAGGCTGTTTGTTTACATGTCAGAGCAAGATTAGGACGGGACAGATATATTTTCTTGCTGAGGTTCAAGTAATTCCACTTTAAATTCAGGGATATATCTATTTTCTTCTTTTTTCAATTTCAAACAGCCCTTTCAAGTTGATGGAGATGGTGAGAGCACACGCCACAGAGGGGATTTGTCTCTCCCTTTTATGCTTTCTGTTTCATTGTTCATGTTTAAGCACCATGATCCTCTAAGGAGCTTTGTGAAAGCCAGGCATTTGTTTGTTTGTCAGAAACCCATTTCTAACAGATCCCTGTTTCAAAAACAAAGACGACAATCAACATGTTTATTCGAATCATTCTATTCTTCTTATTCTAATGTTTCACAATACAATAAAGGTATGTGCATAATGACATCAAAGAGATTAGATCACCAATTGGATTCAGTATCTCCCTTGAAGATCACGTTCTCAACTGTCAACACTCAGTTATTGATGAAAAAACACATATTTTAGTCCTATTTAAGTCCTGGCAAAATACATTTATTGTAGCTGTACATTATAGGACTTCATCAGTATCTAAACAATAGAATGCTCTAGTATTGCTTTGTGATTTTTGTTGTGGGCATTTCTGTGAAATCTTCTGAGTAGCAGGATGAAAGAGCTGGAGCTGCCTTGGTCCCTGGGTCCACGAGGAGGGCTTTATGTGTCTCTGCGAGCTTGTTAAGAAGCGAGGGGGAATGTCATGGAACGGAACACGTGTGGATATACCATTCCCTGAAGAGCAGGCCCAAGTTTAAGAGACAAATGTTCAATTGCCAAGTGTTCAATTGCCAAGTTTTCATGAATGGCTGTTGCTATCAATACATTATATTAAATATGAAAAGAGTTTTATAACAGACAGTGCCAATGATCTGAGATGCAATAAAAAAACTTTCCTGGAACAGAACTCGGAAGTACAATAAAAGTGTGTTTGTTATTGTTAATGTTGGGAGTCTTTGGCTGTTGTGTTAACACTGTGCCATTGACTTTGCCATTTCTGAAAGCTATCTTTGAAATTGGAAGCCAACCAATGTTTTAATGTTGATACAGTGGTGATTTGTTTGAAATATCAAAAGGTCAATGGTTAAGGTTATAGCACAAACAGAACTTTGGTTCAAGCCTAAGCAACATAGAGTTATTGCTGGGGTATAAGGTTGTGCAATGGAATGAAGGCTGTAAGATAGTTTTGTTTGGGTTTCCCTCTTCCTATATTGTGCATGTCTAGAAGAGTTCCCGTGTTGACATTTACAAGACCCATGATAAATATGGATGGTTCTAGCAGGCTTCATCATCACATATGGTGGTTGTGAGTTAGGGAGCACTGTCGCCCAGTCTACTGTCTGCAACCACCTCTGCACATCCTTACAGGTCCCCATGGCAGACACTGGTGACAGGATATCAGCACGTGTCAGGAAACCTCTGGCTCCAACAGCCTCACACAACCCCAGACTTAACCCCTCCAATTAGTTTCCTCATTTATCAGGATATGCCACTCAGCAGCAGAACTTTGAGGTATAGCGTACGATAGATATGAAACCAAGAGCTCTGCCTTTGATATGGAAATAAAGAAGGCATCACCCTCTGAACTTCCCATTGCTCAGAGCAGCTCAACCCGTGCGGACGACATTGATAGTAATTGCTCGCCATGTGAGAGTGTTGCCTCATGTTATTTCGGATTTGATTTTAATTTGGATTTAAAGGTGTGATCACAAACAGGCCAAGAATCAATGGAACATCACACATGGACGTCTCTGGAACCAATTTCCCCCCGTTGTCTGACCCTCTGTTCTGAGGTGTGGATTGGAAATGAGAGCCACCACTGTATAGACGCCACACCAGAGAGCACTGAGCAAATCTATCACTTTGCCGACTATCCTCTCTCTCACCCTCCATCCCTCCATCCCTCCATCCCTCCATCCCTCCTCAGGCACGGCTATGAGTGGGAAGTGCTTTAACCTTGAGGGTAAGGCCATGTGGAACATGTGCAAGCAATTTGTTTTGAATAAATAAAGAGATGGTCTTCTGACAGAGTATGCAGCTGCTCTGAGGCTTTGTTCTTGGCTTTGGAGGAGGCGTCACTTGAGTGGCATCATTCTTCGCCATCGTGGGGACCTCAAGGCCATTATGTGGAGCACCTGGGACTTGGGAGGAGAAACATGAGTCTTCAAAGAGGTTGGCATTCACTGTCCCTGAGTCATTGGACACATTGGCTGTGTCCCAATATTTATACTCTTCCTTCTAATATCCTTTCCCTCAAGAGAGCCTTTTAGCCAAAAGGAAAGCTGTCAAGGAAAGGAAGCTGACAATAAAAACTGCAGTATTTGGGACACCCTGTCCTTAAGTGAATGATTTGTTATATAGGGATGCTGTGGTCTAAAGCACACAACATGCATCCATCCATTGAAACAAGGGGAGGAGTTTCTCACACTGCAGAATAACACTTATGGAGGCCCTTTGTGTGGGAGTAGGACCTGTGGTCTTAAATACTCACCCACCCAGCCATATGGACTTCACCACACTCAGCCAGTCACATATAGAGAGTGGGGAACTATTCGGGGAATGTCTTACAGTGTGTGAGCAATGCATCATAAACTTTTGCATCCATATCAGAGAGTTTTTCCCAGTTGATAATTCATAACAGCCTGGAGAGCTCAAGGTCTGAGAACAAATAGTTGTCTGTGTGCTTTTTTTCCAGCCCTGTCAAATCTCTCATGCCATTGAGATATCCAAGGCAAATAAAAACCTCTCATAAAAAGATAAACTGTGGCCTGACATTAAATCGCTCATTCTGCTCATGATGTCAGATGATCTTGCCAGCGCAGGTACTGTAGGGTTATGGATCTGCTCATTTACCCTGCCTGAGCCCAACTGCAGATGGATTGCAGATTGAAGGGGCTCAGACCCACCAATGACGGCTGACCATTTATAAAATGGGAAATAATGGGACTTTGAGAGATCATACCTTTACCAACGTGACATATTTAGTAGGCTGTGATTTCCCATAGGGGTAGGCGACCTGATGGCACTTGGAGAGCAATGGTGATGGGAAATGATAACCATGTTGAAGTTGTGCGATTTTGTGATCTCAGATTTTAGGGCAGGCCATTCAAGGTCATCATATGAGCTTAGCTAAACATAATTAACTTGCAATTTAGGATTGAAGCTGTGCCATCATCTTTTTCATAATTTGCTGAAAACGTACTGGGGCAATAGTAGTATGAATTGCTGTGAATTGCTAATTGCAATGAAATTGCGATCTACACAATCATTCTCAATTTGTGCAGTTGACAGGTCAGCTTGTTGTTAAACAAGACTTGTGCAGCCAAACCAAATTCAAACATTAGAAAATGCAGCAACAAATAGAGCTGTGAACTGTATCTAACACTGCGCTGTGACTCGTGGCCCACTGTCATCCAAGAATACCATATAAAACCAAATAGTTCTTATAAAGCTCTGCTGTCCCCATGGCTTTGAGGTGGGGCTTCGGGGCAATAAAGGGGGTACTAAAACCCTTTAAGAGACTCTGCAGCCTCAGGGGTTAAGGTAACAGCTAATTGTTTCACTTGTGTCCTGGAGATATCCACACTGAGCTCATGAAGTCAGAATGTGACTTATGCATTCAGCCACATCCCCTCTTCCCCCCCTCCTCCAGCAGGCCTCTGATTTATGGCTGGACAGTGGCCTGAAGAGGTGTTGGATTCAATGAAATACAAGGGAGAACATCTGGAAAGGCTATTGGCTGAGATTCACAGCTTGGGCCAGTTTGATAGTGAATGGCTGATGATGTAGATGTGGACCTGGAACAGAGATGACAGAGCACTTTCAGGGACACTGCGGTTTCTTGCTCATTGCACAGCAATGTGTGGACTGGAGTTATTCACACATTAAGCAGATCATTCTCAATGTTCCATCTAAAACCTGCAGGTGGCCAAACGAGGCCCTAAATGAGCCCTGTAATGATGTGCCCCAGATGTCCCTGTGATGCCGGTGTGTCCTCGATGAAAAAAAGAGAGATCGCTCAGGGCAAGAATCAAAATCATTGATTCTTTTCCCTTTGTTTGTGACAGCATTGTGTAAGGCTCTCTATTCAAGGATAATTAAACACTAAAGAGCATCAGGGGAGAGAGACTGGACATACCTCTCCCCCCTCCCCCCGCCCCCCCTAGGCTCATCTTACCCCTCAAACAAGAACACAGGAAGTGTGTTGAAATACAACATAGCAACGTTCTACAGACTACAGTACCTCTCCCCCCTCGGTGCAACAATGACTAGCATGCGGTCTGCTTTTCATTTAGTGGATTACCTATGGGAGGGCGGGTGGGCTGGGCAGACGTCTCTGGGCTGGAGTGGCTCTGTGTGTGTTCTCCCCATCCCAGCAGAGCTGTCTCATTAACACAGCAGCACCCAGGCAGTCTCTGTCCTCCTGCAGACTCACTGCCTAGCCTGCATTATAATGACTCCTACATTACACAGTCCCAGTCAGCCCAGCACACCAGGTTACCACTACACACACACACACACACACACACATCCCCAGACCCTCTAATGAGAATAACGCTATAATGTCAACATCACTTAGAGAGAGAGAGAGAGAGAGAGAGAGAGAGAGAGAGAGAGGGATGGAGAAGGTGGGGGTATGATACTGACACAGAAGAGAGGACGAGATTTCTTGACTTATTATCAAGTGTATCAGTCTGACAGCACCACACAGATATGTATCAGGTTGTTGTAAACAAACAATTCATGAAAGGGAAGACTAACGTAACAGTTTCGAACAAAAGAGAAAGGGTCTATGGCAACGCTGACACACAGAGTCCCGTTTTAGATAAGTATTGGTTTCTCCTCGCCAAATATCTTTTCACAAAAACATTAATCATTGTCACTGAACAGACTATTTAATCAGTCGTCAATGGGGACTACTTTTGGTGTGGCACCCCTAACCTACTCTCATAAGGGTGTGCCTCATATCCTTTGCATTTCATAAAAGTGCTCTTTGTGACATCATTGATTCCTCAGCAAACCTGGAGTTTCCATGATGCAGGCATCCAGGGTGAGGAGAGCGGCTGACGTGTTCCGTGTCAGGACCTGTCAGAGGCTGTCAGAGGACAGGATCCAGACCCAGGGCCAAGAGGGGCCAGGCCAGCCAGCTGTCACCTCTCTGACACTGGGTGAGACCATCCATCTGGACCAGAGAGGCCCACCACGGGTGGAGAGAAACACTGCAGATCTCACTACACCCACACATTCACGCACATACATACATACATACGTACGTGCACGCACGCAGACACAAACACACACACACATGATATACACACACACACACACACACACACACACACACATTCACACCCAAGCGCAAGCACAAACACACACAGACACACATATACTGACCAAATACAGAGAATAGAGGATCTGCACCACACCAAGCTATTCTGGGTGATCACTGACTCAAGCTCTGGCTTCTGTCCAGATTAATCATCCTCTCACTGAGAGATCTGGGAAACAGGACTGACGTGCTGCCATCAGTGCCGAACCAACATAAATAAACAATCATAACACATGGATGTAATGGTCTCCTGCATGTAACCCTCGCTGCCTCTGTGAGTGGTTTTTAATGCTCACAATTTCACTAACCACTTTTTCCAAAAACCTATGCGCTCTTAGCAAGTAGATAAAAAGACACAGTTCACCTATAAATGGTGTATTACTGTAATAAAGGTCTGGAAATAACTAAGAGACCTGGTAAAGGGATTAACACAAGTGACCAAGTTCCTCGTCCAGATTTAGACAGGCACACATATTTTTCAATGCAAGGCCCCTTTCTCCTTCGTTAACTGCAGAGATAGAACCACGACGGACTGATTTACCAGACATCCCAGACATATGGAGAACATTGTCGAGATATCCTATGGTAGCTCCATATATAAAACCAAAAGAAAGCCAGTTTGTTGTGTGTCTCATTGTTTTGGGCTTCATATTTAATCGAATATATTTAATCTAATTTAACTCATATTTAATTAATTACTGAGACATACCACAACAGCGATGTCCTACTCCTTACCTGCATACATACATACATACGTTTGCAGTAATATTGCATTAGGAAACCTTTCCTAATGTCAAAAGTATTTTCCTTTTGTTTTACTTAACTTGTTCCCATTTGCAAATGGATCTCTGCAAAATCGTCATGATGAGATTTACCCAACTCATTAGTAAAACAAATTAGAATAGAAAATAAGATCTTGCCTTTTGGGTCTTATGCAGTGACTGCAATTCTTAGATGGAGACCCTCACATCAAGTCATTATTACAGCCTCAGATAACCAATTACAGCAATGCACCAAGGTACTGTGTCATATGTGGGTGACCCCTGTAGCACTAAAGTTGATTGGTGGCATCAGCTTTCTAACATCTAATCCATGTTTGCAATCTTCTTGGTAATCAATCCTGAAACTAGATGAATTCCAGATTTTCATAATAAATGAATATAAATGTTTATCTACCTTGGAAACTATTTCAGGGTTTTATAGCGTTTCATTATCATCCAGACAGTAATACTCCCATAGTGTGTCTAATTTTAAAATCTGGCAAGTGTGTAGGTAGACTCTGGAAATGCTTATTTAGTAATTGCTGTGAACAATGTCCCTTGCTGTCCACGGAGAGTTTACAGTGGTCTGTTGTGACTGTGGGTGAGAGCCATGCCATCCTATTGGTGTGAAGACAGCAGCCGTAAATACACCAGATTGGCTACAATTACCCAGAGAGGTGGTGCCAACACATTTTTTCCAGCTATTATCAGCAGGGATGCCTGTTAAGTATAAGAGTCAAGTGAAGGTGATGTGTTGTTTTTCAGTCTTGGACAAAGACCCTCATTGTTGTGTTGTTTGTGGTAAAAGAAAACAGTGCTGGCAGTGGCAAATCCCGAGCCTTGATACAACTACAGTCATCTCGTCTCCTTATCGTACCCATATGATGGAGGGAACTGTGAGTGATAGGAAGTCTTGGTGAGAGAGAAGTACACTATAGGATGATGGGCAGAGGGACTTAAAGAAAGAGAGAGAGGGAGTGAAGGAATGAGAGAGAGAGAGAGAGACAGAGAGAGAGAGAGAGAGAGAGGGAGAGGGAGAGGGAGAGAGAGAGAGAGAGAGAGAGAGAGAGAGAGAGAGAGAGAGAGAGCGAGAGAGATCAATGATAACGTGATGTGATGTCATAGACGAGTGAGCTGTTCCCCTTGGTGGTCTTGCCGTCTAGTACCAACTCATAGATGAAGAAAGTCAACAGTGTTTGGATTGGCTTTAATCTTCCCATCATGTAGCATGAAGGAAGGCAGTAGGCTACGTTACGAGAGTGTTTTCCATTGTGTCACATGAGAATCGTGTCAGGTCTGCGAGTGCACAAGCTAGGATCTTTCAGCATGGCACATTGACAGGCAGCTTGTTCAAATAAAGGGCCCACAAAGCTCTGCACCAAGCAACTGAGCTATTGAGAAATGTATTTACAGGACTACACACGCATGACAACACAAAACAAAAACAGAGTGATTTCCTCTGTTGTTCACACAGGCATTGTCTCTATGGGGCGTTGAGAGGATACATATTCAATTGTTTGAAAAAGGAGTATGCATTATGTTCCCCCCAAAAGTTAATTAGAAATGGTTACACTGCTGTTTAGAAATGTGAGCAAATTGTAAACATGAGCTCTCTGTGACAACTTAACCCTTTTCAATACTATACACATGGGAATTCAACAACCTACCCAGCCTACAGTATGACAAATAATATGGTGCTAGTTCATTGTTTAAAACAAAAGAGTGTGAATTAAGATGATGGGTTTCTTAAAGGGTATTGATAAGCATGAGAATAGGGAGATTATAGGTATATTTTCATTCACTAGTCTTTTGCCTTTGTGTCAGTGGGGTGTACTGTGCAGGCCTTTACTCTTGACACTGATTGCCCTGAAGGATAAACTAAATGCACATAAACACATTTGTAACCCTTAATTCAGATTCATTAAAAAAGTTCAAACCAGCTGCCAAAAGCAGTTATAACTTTTTGATATTATGGAACATTTTGCTTCTCCATGGTAGAGTAATCTGTCCCCTCTTGCTTGCTCAAATTGAGTGGACAAATTCTGACCGGCTCACGGTCCCTTTTGGCTGAGCAGCTAATTAAAAGAGAGACACACATGGAAAGATTTGTTGAAACGAATGCCAGTGTGAAACCAACACGAAAACACGCAAAGACTTTGAGACCTTTGCCGGTCTTTAGAATAGAAACACACTGTGTTATTTTCTTTGAAATTGGGTTTACTGTAAACATTTCCTTTCAGAAATATTTCCAGGAGGTTGTGTGCGACAGAGAAAGTGTACCAACACAGTTTAGTCTCTGTGGCTTCAAAGTCTGCCCAGACCACAGAGGGATGTTTTAAGACTCTGTAATTGGTTTTAGGCCTCCCGGATGGTAAAGGATCTGCTATGAGGAGCATGCAAGCTGACTTTATCAGGCTGAGACGCCTATGCGGGCATTTTTGTTCAACCTGGAGGTCTGTTAGCAGTGTTTACATTGCGGTCTCCAAATATGAAAATGACAACACTGTGTAATTCAAATAACAGCAGATAACATCCTCAAATTAAGTTTTTTTATTAGAGGAGTAATGAAAACATCACTGCTGCACAAATCTGCCCCGACAATGATCTGATCAGCAAAGTAGGAGTATTGTGAATGAGTCAGTGAGTGTTAAGAATGTTGTAACTCTCATATTTTTTGACGTCTTCCTCTCTGTGTGGAAGTCATAGATAGTTCATAAAAAGGACACATTCTTTGATGAAAGGCTTTGTCAAGGAATAAAAATGGTTTCACATAAATCTATTTTAACTTTCCACCCAAACTGTAAAAAGCTAATGTGTGGAAGTGCAGCAAGTGTTATAATAGTAACACTGTTTATGCCTCCCCTTGTGGATAGGAAAGAAGAACATCATGTTTGTTACTGCCCTGGATATTTAAGTGTGTGCCTTGGGCCCTCTTAAATGTTGCATGCAGTATGATGACCAAATGTTAATAGCAGAATGGAGCGTACGGATTGGGTCGGGTCCAGATACAGTAATAAACCCCCACCGTATCCTGGAAGGCAGCCTTGAGTGAATACAAAGTGATAACAACTATGTTGAACAATTCTCTCTTAGTCACCCCTGGCATTCTCATAAAACTTGGATCTGGAGACAAAACAACCCTTAATTGAGGTCATGGACAATAATAGGGAAAGGAGTCTCGTTCGTTACTACCATTATGCCGTCTCCACAAGGCTAAGTGATTCATCGACATAATGATGGTGGGCACACAATTTGCTCTGTCACAGTAAACCATGGCACAAAAAGAGCCATTCATACATAGACTTTTATTGAACCGATATTAATTGATTCATCCTAAGCCACCCGGATCTGGCCTCCTTGGGCTTATAGCCTCCCTCCACAGTGGAGCATTGCCAAGGCTCTATCTGAACCCTGCATAAAAAATAAATGAGAAGCTATGGGGCCAGAGTCTAAAGCCAGAGGATATTGTTCGATTGCACCTCAGCCCTCCAGGAGGCAATTTAAACAACCAAGCATGCTAATCAACCTGTTATAAAAGGCCATTCTGGAGGGTGGCCCACTCTCTCATTCTCTCGGGTTGCAGTGGAGCCAAACTGGACCCAAACGATTTAAAGAGGAAACTCAAATTAGGCCCCTTGTCTAAGAGAAAGTTCGAGTCCAACGGGGGCACAAACATCTGATGTGTAGGAGGAAATGGGCACTCACGTACGAAAGGGAGACATATGGCTTTATTGGGCAGACCTCTCAAGAGAACCATGTGAGTGGTACTGTGACAGCATGGATAGCCTGGTCATTACTCCCATGGCATGTTCTCTCAAGTCAAAATAATGGTATAATGTCAGCGGTATACTGTAGTCATAGTCTGGAATCGCTCCTTTAACAATTAGTCGATTTTGGAAGTAAAGGGAGGCTTGGGGAGGTGAAACAGCACTGCAGCCAATATATCAAGACACAGGATCAGAGATCCCCTGCTACCAGACCAAGACATCAACAAGGTCTCAGAGGACCTCCATTATGAGCCCCATCAGCAGTAGCAATGCCCACCAGAATAATTCAATATTCTAATATCCCTCCGGTATTTGTTCTGACCACAGAAATCCAATACTGTTCATTCTTCTCTGGTGCTCTGAACCCATAGGTCAGCAGGATCTGGTAGCAGATCAGAGGCCTCTCTTTGACTCTGAGGTTAAACTAATCAGGAGTGACCATGTCTGATACCTATTCCCTTTGGAAATCTACACCAGCTTGTCATTTTGTTTTGGGATGAACCTGTTCTCTTGTTCCCTTTTTTCTTTTCATTAGTCAGGATTGAAGGCTGAATTGTGTCTTTGTTTTTTGTTTTTTTGAAGGATTAATACTGTGGTTTGGAAAGTATTTGAATTCAAGGGAAATTGCAAAACCCTTTTGAAATTATATAACAATCAATTGGCTGGAAATGTTGCATGGGTTAATTGTTATTCATGAGGTTATTTTCTTCACTTGTTTCTCTGATCAATGTAATTAAGGCTACTCTATGATGTCACTCAAAAACAGAAGTTAACATTTCTCTAAAAACAGCTAAATGATTTATTGTTTGCATTCAAAACCTACAGCCTACAATGATAACTCATATTGTTACTGGAGCGATGTACATAAAATGCTATTGAACACTGACCCCTACTGATACAAAAAGGGTTTTACAACCATTTACAGGCATACAAGAATTTCGTTTTTACCATATCGTTTAGCAATTACAATATCCTTCCCAAGTTTTCTAACAGAAATGTAAGATACTGTGTGTTTATTTTACAAGACTTTGACTAGAATCGGAACAATAGCTGATAGCAGCTCTCTGCACTGTAAATAGTGTCTCAAACAGTATTCAAAGTAGAGATTCTCAATTCTTTCAGATTGGGTTTACCATTTAGAAAGTACAACATGTTAAACATACTCCCTCAATTTTAGGGCTCCAAAAGTAAAAAATAAAAATCATAAAATGTCCAAATAAAGTACTCATATTTAGTATTTGGTAGACAATCAACACTGATATACTGGTGTATTCTCTGGTGATGTTTTACACCTTTGTTTTCAAATCTGCAATGCAGATTGATGGCACTACTGTAGTTACTATTACAGTTAAGTGTGTCATTATGAAATGCATGGAAGATTGAACTTTTCATTTGATGCTAGTGGCTACTGTTTTTGCATTCTAAGCTTTGAGAGTTTAAGTGCATTTCGCATAAGAAATATGCTGATTTGGCAAATGTATAGGCGAACGTGCTCTGAAAAGTGTAATACTGTTTAAATAAATATACTCAAGCAATCAAGAAAGATTTTCAATGTAAATCAAATGAATCCAGAACATGTACTCAATAGATGTGTGTGTCTTGTGTCGAGAGTTAACTGTTTTGCAAAAAGGTGCCCGACATTTGCATTTTGTCTGAAAGCTATGAGAAATCTGTTTGACAATTTATATTTTAAAAAATGTTTTACTGTTGTGCACATGTATGTTATTGTGGTGGGCATGTGAACTGCAGTTGGAATGGTTTATATTTCTTACAATTAAATAAAAGTTACAAAGTTACAGTTAGTGTATCAACTAGTTGTCTAACCCTAACCCAAAACTCATTGAAGACAAAAAGAAAGATCACAGCTAGTTCTGACAATAACGAAAAGAGAGCTGCATCTGCTGCATCAATCCATTCTGACTTCAGTATTCTTTCTGCACAAGCAGACAACATGTTACTACCCAGGTTTAAGGTTTAAACAAGTACAGTCAAACTTCATTAGTGTCTTCTCACATATAGAGCCTTTAAAGTCGTAGCCTCCAGGTCTGGTGTATGTGTTGTCGGGCTCTGAGCCTGCCCTGGGGTGGCAGAGGATGACAGATGATGTCCGTGCGCTGGTCTGATTCGCTGTCCTGTTTGGGACCTGATGTGTGTGATGCTAGCTGTGTCTGGCTGCTGCCTGGTGATCACTTGCAATGATTGTGTCTTGTTCATTCGGTGAACTCTGAGACTCAGGGCTGGCTGGTTGCTGGTCGTTTACGACCGGAGGAGCTTCTGTTTCAATGTTTGTCATCTGGTCTTTTTTCTCAGTCTTGTCCTTGTCCTCAGCCTTGTCCTCATCCTCAGCCTTGTCCTCGTTCTCAGCCTTGTCCTCAGCCTTGTCCTTGTCCTCAGCCTTGTCCTTGTCCTCAGCCTTGTCCTCAGCCTTGTCCTTGTCCTCAGCCTTGTCCTTGTCCTCAGCCTTGTCCTTGTCCTCAGCCATGTCCTCGTCTGCCTCTGGTACTGAAACATAGAACACAGAACAAGCAACACATACGAACATGAGAGGAAGATTAATAATGAGTATTGTGCGATACACTGAAATGAAATGTCAGTCAAAACAAACACTACTGAATAGTGGACTGGTTCACCATTTTGCATTAAAGATCTCTAATATCAAACAGAGAGTAACAGAGAAAATGAGGTTAATTGATGCCTCAATATCAAATTGGTATAGAAGGAAAGATTTAAAAAAGATTTGACCAACAAAACCTTTTATTGGGTCATTGGGATCCATCTCCTCCTTGGTACCGTGAGAGGTACCCGTGTTATCTTTGTCCCTTCCCTCATCACTTGTTGACTGGACAACAATGATTGTGTCTGGTTCATTCTGTGAATCCTGAGACTCAGGGCTGGCTGGTTGCTGGTCGTTTATGACTGGAGGAGCTTCTGTTTCAATGCTTGTCCTCTGGTCTTTTTTCTCAGCCTTGTCCTTGTCCTCAGCCTTGTCCTCAGCCATGTCCTTGTCCTCAGTCATTTCCTTGTCCTCAGTCTTGTCCTTGTCCTCAGTCTTGTCCATGTCCTCAGCCTTGTCCTCAGTCTTGTCCTTGTCCTCAGCCTTGTCCTCAGTCTTGTCCATGTCCTTGTCCTCAGTCTTGTCCATGTCCTTGTCCTCAGTCTTGTCCATGTCCTTGTCCTCAGTCTTGTCCATGTCCTTGTCCTCAGTCTTGTCCATGTCCTTGTCCTCAGCCTTGTCCTTGTCCTCAGCCTTGTCCTCGTCTGCCTCTGGTACTGAAACATAGAACACAGAACAAGCAACACAAACGAACATGAGAGGAAGATTAATAATGAGTATTGTGAGATACACTGACAGTCAGTCAAAACAAACACTACTGCATAGTGGACTGGTTCACCATTTTCCATTAAATATCTCTAATATCAAACAGAGAGTAACAGAGAAAATGAGGTTAATTGATGCCTCAATATCAAATTGATATTAGAAGTAAAATGGTCTCATTTAACTAAAGAAGATTGGACCAACAAAACCTTTTATTGGGTCATTGGGATCCATCTCCTCCTTGGTACCGTGAGAGGTACCAGGGCCATCTTTGTCCCTTCCCTTATCACTTGCTGACTGGACAACAATGATTGTGTCTGGTTCATTCGGTGAATCCTGAGACTCAGGGCTGGCTGGTTGCTGGTAGTTTACGACTGGAGGAGCTTCTGTTTCAATGCTTGTCATCTGGTCTTTTTTCTCAGTCTTGTCCTTGTCCTCAGCCTTGTCCTCAGCCTTGTCCTCAGCCTTGTCCTTGTCCTCAGCCATGTCCTCAGCCTTGTCCTCAGTCTTGTCGTCGGTCTTGTCCTTGTCCTCAGTCTTGTCCTTGTCCTCAGTCTTGTTTTTGTCCTCAGCCATGTCCTCGTCTGTCTCTGGTACTGAAACATAGAACACAGAACAAGCAACACAAACGAACATGAGAGGAAGATTAATAACGAGTATTGTGAGATACACTGACAGTCAGTCAAAACAAACACTACTGCATAGTGGATTGGTTCCCCATTTTGCATATAAGATCTCTACTATCAAACAGAGAGTAACAGAGAAAATAAGGTTAATTGATGCCTCAATATCAAATTGGTATAGAAATAAAATGGTCTTATTTAACTAAAAAAGATTGGACCAACAAAACCTTTTATTGGGTCATTGGGATCCATCTCGTCCTTGGTACTGTGATAGGAACCAGGGTCATCTTTGTCCCTTCCCTCATCACTTGCTGACTGGACAACAATGATTGTGTCTGGTTCATTCGGTGAATCCTGAGACTCAGGGCTGTCTGGTTGCTGGTAGTTTACGACTGGAGGAGCTTCTGTTTCAATGCTTGTCATCTGGTCTTTTTTCTCAGCCTTGTCCTTGTCCTCAGCCTTGTCCTTGTCCTCAGCCTTGTCCTCAGTCTTGTCCTCAGCCTTGTCCTCAGTCTTGTCCTCAGTCTTGTCCTCGTCCTCAGCCTTGTCCTCAGTCTTGTCCTCAGCCTTGTCCTTGTCCTCAGCCATGTCCTTGTCCTCAGCCTTGTCCTCAGCCTTGTCCTCAGCCTTGTCCTTGTCCTCAGCCATGTCCTCGTCTGTCTCTGGTACTGAAACATAGAACACAGAACAAGCAACACATACGAACATGAGAGGAAGATTAATAATGAGTACTGTGAGATACACTGACAGTCAGTCAAAACAAACACTACTGCATAGTGGACTGGTTCACCATTTTGCATTAAAGATCTCTACTATCAAACAGAGAGTAACAGAGAAAATAAGGTTAATTGATGCCTCAATATCAAATTGGTATAGAAGTAAAATGGTCTTATTTAACTAAAAAAGATTGGACCAACAAAACCTTGTATTGGGTTGTTGGGATCCATCTCCGCCTCGGTACGGTGATAGGAACCAGTGTCATCTTTGTCCCTTCCCTCATCACTTGCTGACTGGACAACAATGATTGTGTCTGGTTCATTCGGTGAATCCTGAGACTCAGGGCTGGCTGGTTGCTGGTCGTTTACGACTGGAGGAGCTTCTGTTTCAATGCTTGTCATCTGGTCTTTCTTCTCAGTCTTGTCCTTGTCCTCAGCCTTGTCCTTGTCCTCAGTCTTGTCCTTGTCCTCAGCCATGTCCTTGTCCTCAGCCTTGTCCTCAGTCTTGTCCTCGTCCTCAGTCTTGTCCTCAGCCTTGTCCTCGTCTGTCTCTGGTACTGAAACATAGAACACAGAACAAGCAACACATACGAACATGAGAGGAAGATTAATAATGAGTATTGTGAGATACACTGAAATGTCAGTCAAAACAAACACTACTGCATAGTGGACTGGTTCACCATTTTGCATTAAAGATCTCTACTATCAAACAGACAGTAGCAGAGAAAATGAGGTTAATTGATGCCTCCGTATCAAATGGGGATAGAAGTGAAATGGACTTATTTAACTAAAAAAGATTAGACAAAAAAAACCTTTTATTGGGTCATTGGGATCCATCTCCGCCTCTGTACCGTAATAAGAAACAGTGTCATCTTTGTCCCTTCCCTTATCACTTGCTGACTGGACAACAATGATTGTGTCTGGTTCATTCCGTGAATCCTGAGACTCAGGGCTGGCTGGTTGCTGGTCGTTTATGACTGGAGGAGCTTCTGTTTCAATGCTTGTCATCTGGTCTTTTTTCACAGTCTTGTCCTTGTCCTCAGTCTTGTCTTTGTCCTCAGTATTGGCCATGTCCTCAGTCTTGTCCTCAGCCATGTTCTTATCCTCAGCCTTGTCCACGTCTGCCTCTGGTACTGAAACATAGAACACAGAACAAGCAACACAAACGAACATGAGAGGAAGATTAATAATGAGTATTGTGAGATACACTGACAGTCAGTCAAAACAAACACTACTGAATAGTGGACTGGTTCACCATTTTGCATTAAATATCTCTAATATCCAACAGACAGTAGCAGAGAAAATGAGGTTAATTGAAGCCTCAATATCAAATTGGTATAGAAGTAAAATGGTCTTATTTAACTAAAAAAGATTGGACCAACAAAACCTTGTATTGGGTTGTTGGAATCCATCTCCGCCTCGGTACGGTGATAGGAACCAGTGTCATCCTGAGACTCAGGGCTGTCTGGTTGCTGGTCGTTTACGACTGGAGGAGCTTCTGTTTCAATGTTTGTCCTCTGGTCCATGTCCTCAGCCTTGTCCTCAGTGTTGTCCTTGTCCTCAGCCTTGTCCTCGTCTGCCTCTGGTACTGAAACATAGAACACAGAACAAGCAACACAAACGAACATGAGAGGAAGATTAATAATGAGTATTGTGAGATACACTGAAATGTCAGTCAAAACAAACACTACTGCATAGTGGATTGGTTCACCATTTTGCATATAAGATCTCTACTATCAAACAGACAGTAGCAGAGAAAATGAGGTTAATTGATGCCTCCGTATCAAATGGGGATAGAAGTGAAATGGACTTATTTAACTAAAAAAGATTAGACAAAAAAAACCTTTTATTGGGTTATTGGGATCCATCTCCTCCTTGGTACCGTAATAAGAAACAGTGTCATCTTTGTCCCTTCCCTTATCACTTGCTGACTGGACAACAATGATTGTGTCTGGTTCATTCCGTGAATCCTGAGACTCAGGGCTGTCTGGTTGCTGGTAGTTTATGACTGGAGGAGCTTGTGTTTCAATGCTTGTCATCTGGTCTTTTTTCTCAGTCTTGTCCTCAGCCTTGTCCTCAGCCTTGTCCTCAGCCTTGTCCTCAGTCATGTCCTCGTCTGTCTCTGGTACTGAAACATAGAACACAGAACAAGCAACACAAACGAACATGAGAGGAAGATTAATAACGAGTATTGTGAGATACACTGACAGTCAGTCAAAACAAACACTACTGAATAGTGGACTGGTTCACCATTTTCCATTAAAGATCTCTAATATCAAACAGAGAGTAACAGAGAAAATGAGGTTAATTGATGCCTCAATATCAAATTGATATTAGAAGTAAAATGGTCTAATTTAACTAAAAAAGATTTGACCAACAAAACCTTTTATTGGGTCATTGGGATCCATCTCCGCCTCGGTACTGTGATAGGAACCAGGGTCATCTTTGTCCCTTCCCTCATCACTTGCTGACTGGACAACAATGATTGTGTCTGGTTCATTCGGTGAATCCTGAGACTCAGGGCTGGCTGGTTGCAGGTCGTTTATGACTGGAGGAGCTTGTGTTTCAATGCTTGTCATCTGATCTTTCTTCTCAGTCTTGTCCTTGTCCTCAGCCTTGTCCTTGTCCTCAGTCTTGTCCTCAGTCTTGTCCTCAGCCTTGTCCTTGTCCTCAGTCTTGTCCTCAGCCATGTCCTCAGTCTTGTCCTTGTCCTCAGCCTTGTCCTCAGTCTTGTCCTTGTCCTCAGTCTTGTCCTTGTCCTCGGCCTTGTCCTCAGTCTTGTCCTCAGTCTTGTCCTTGTCCTCAGCCTTGTCCTCGTCTGCCTCTGGTACTGAAACATAGAACACAGAACAAGCAACACAAACGAACATGAGAGGAAGATTAATAATGAGTATTGTGAGATACACTGAAATGTCAGTCAAAACAAACACTACTGCATAGTGGATTGGTTCACCATTTTGCATATAAGATCTCTACTATCAAACAGACAGTAGCAGAGAAAATGAGGTTAATTGATGCCTCCGTATCAAATGGGGATAGAAGTGAAATGGACTTATTTAACTAAAAAAGATTAGACAAAAAAAACCTTTTATTGGGTTATTGGGATCCATCTCCGCCTCTGTACCGTAATAAGAAACAGTGTCATCTTTGTCCCTTCCCTTATCACTTGCTGACTGGACAACAATGATTGTGTTTGGTTCATTCGGTGAATCCTGAGACTCAGGGCTGTCTGGTTGCTGGTCGTTTACGACTGGAGGAGCTTGTGTTTCAATGCTTGTCCTCTGGTCTTTCTTCTCAGCCTTGTCCTTGTCCTCAGCCTTGTCCTCAGCCTTGTCCTCAGCCTTGTCCTCAGCCTTGTCCTTGTCCTCAGCCTTGTCCTCAGCCTTGTCCTCAGTCTTGTCCTCAGTCTTGTCCTCAGCCTTGTCCTTGTCCTCAGTGTAGTACTCGTCTGTCTCTGATACTGAAACATAGAACAACAGGCAACAAGCAACACATACAAACATGAGAGGAAGATTAATAATGAGTAATAATAATAATAGTAATAATAATAACTTTAATTTCTATAGCGCCTTTCAAAAAACCCAAGGACACTTTACAATTCTAAGGGAAATGATCAGACAGACAAAACAGAAAACAAACAAAGCAAAACTGAAACATTGACTAGGGGCCAAAGGTATTTGGTATTGGAGTATTGTGAGATACACTGAAATGTCAGTCAAAATAAACACTACTGCATAGTGGACTGTTTCACCATTTTGCATTAAAGATCTCTAATATCCAACAGACAGTAACAGAGAAAATGAGGTTAATGGATTCCTCAATATCAAATGGGGATAGAAGTAAAATGGACTTACTCATAAAGATTGGATCAACAGAACCAGTTCGTGGAGTTCCACTTGTGTTCACCAATGACTGGACATCCTTTGGCTCTTCATTCACTGTCAATGGCATTTCTGTTGAGATCAAACAGAAACGAGGCTATCAAGGGGGTATCATTCATTATAGAGAGTCAGACTTGAAGCTGCCTGGAGCAATATAAGATGTCTAATACTGTCAGATATGATTGTCAGATGAAAGAAGACACGTTAAGTAAATCCTGCTCTGGTACCTTCGTCCGGTTCCACCGCCACAGGAAGGTTTTTCCCTGCCGCCAGTCAGACACCACAGAACAGAGAAGAGAAATGATTAGATGAGACAGTGAGGGATAAGTTGGGGATCTCATGAGGGGCTTGGCCCTTCCTGAATAGTTAACTGTACCCTTCATGTCCTGAATCTAGAATCAGATGGCCTGTTCTGATTGTGTCAAACCTGTAGGATTGCCTTACCTCTCTTATGTTTCAAGCGGTACCACAAGACACCCAGAATGCCTATCACAACCAGAAGGAACAGGATAGACAGCACGACAGCTAGGACCACTGAAGACGAGGCTTGTTCTGCAGAGAAACACCATGAAGCCTTATTACTGATACTATACGACTACAGCTCACAGATTTGCAGTATTGTGGTCATCACAAACAAGCATTAAGCAGTTACAACCCGACACAATGTAGTCTGAGTATCTCAAAAAAAGAATACAGCCACTGTCCTGTAGCCTTGGCCTCTTTAGACATGCATTAAGCAGTTCTAACACTGCACTACTCATTGTGTGTATTTCAAAAGAGTATACAGACAATGATTAATGTACTGTACTGTTATTGTACTGTTACAGCACTACTGTGCTGTGTCTTACTGTGCTTGCTACTTACTTGCTGGGTAACACCCCCTCAGGGTGAAATTAGTCATTTTCTCACTGACCGGATTGGTCACCACACATGAGTAGACAGACTCATCCTGTTTGTCCGTCTCAGGGATGGACAGCTTTGCCCCCAGATGCTTCAACCCCCCTGGGCCCCTCCAGCTGATACTTATCTGGGGCCGGGGGTCTGCAGAACACAGCAGCGTCACCATGCTTTCTGATGTTGTTGTGGTGGTGCTGGTGTCGTTGACTGCACAGGAAACGCTTGGCTGAGCCACTTCATCTACAAACACAGTAAACTGTATCAAATCATCTTTAAACAGCAGACTCTGCTAGAGTACATCACCTGCACATACTGTAGCAACTGCACTGCATGTTGGCATAGCCACTATAATGAAACCAGCAGAGAGGGACTTATAGGCTCGAGTCTGAACGATTAGGGTTGATGGGGTTTTCTGTAAGTGCCCATTCTCACTCCAGGAAGACTCAGACAGCTCAGTTGTTTTGAGTGATGTGGGTGTGTCTTGATGTGGGTAAAACCATCAGCAGCTTTGATATCAAAGAAAGGGTAGCCAGAGATCCTTATGATGATACATGCACATTTGTCAGTATATATGCCTACTACTGTGGATACAAACTTACCAATGACTTCCACATTATGATGTGAAAACTGCACATTCTTATTGATGAGGACCTCTAACTCATAGGGTCCGCTGTCTGCGTCTTTGAGCTCACTGATAGTTAACTCTCCAGAGTACCAGTCCAGGACAGTCCTGCCTACATATGAGCCATACTCCGTATTCAGTCTGCCATCAAACTCTACCACCTTGTTGCCATTGTGTTTCCACAGGATCTCTTCTAAGACTCCTGTGATGGTGGGGGTCAGTGTGATCGTCCGCCCCAGTCCGCCATGCTGCTTGTCAGTCCCCTCCACTGGAGACACAAAACAGAGCATTAGTTGAGCAGGTCACTTGGAGTAAAAATCATGCATTCCCTGGAAATACAGAACCCCCTCACACATGTATGAATGCGCATGCATGCATCCGCATGCGGTGGTGTTAATTGTGCCAGTATTGCACTTTTTTACATCTCATCTTACATTTTCTGGCTTCATAAAGATCAATAAGCAGGAGCACTGCGCTGTCACTTTCCAGTCTAGTATCTTCTTTTCAACAATCTCTCTTCTCTCTTCTGGGCTCGTTCTCACTTCGGGCACGCACCCAGTGAACATTCATGACACAAGGCTGATTCTCATTCGAGGAATTACTTGAGGCTTGAATCCCAATCTGAACGAGGCTTTCTTTTTAATCGAGAATATACTAGTCAACCTACGTGGAATGACCGGGGCAACATACAACATACAAAAGTCTCACCATGCATGCCTCTAATGTTATTACCAAAGTGAGACGTTTCTGGATCGTATTTAACAAATACGTTATATGATCATCCTATTGTTCTGTCTTGTATTTTATAATTTACAAAAAATAAATAAATAAATAGAAATCGTCTCTCTCAGAGCCGGCTCCCACCGGTCACTTAAAGGAGTCAGAGCCGACTCGTTCGGGACCGACACATCAATACTATATAATAATACAGTAAAGATATAGCCTATAGAAAAATATCCTTCACTTGAAGGGAATACTTTTAAATTCCTATGATGATGCTGAAGTCTACTGAACGATTTGAAGACATTAAAAAGCGAAAAGTACAGAAATTGATTCGATTACTAATTCAGAGCCATCTTTAATAATAACCACTCATTGTTTAGGGTTAGGGGTTAGGGTTTAAAATTGAGGATCTCTTTACGCTTGCATGGAATTGCAATTTCTGGTAAATTAATTTCTTTAATGTTTCCAAATCAATGAGTAAAGTGGAGAGGACAAATGTAGTCAAAGTGCCCCTATGCATTCTCCATTCTCCTATGCATTCTCCAATAAACTACATTAATCTTCCAATCATTTCTCCTACTATGAAGAATCACCAGGACCTGAGGCCTGATAATGAATCTGCCTGGGTGCAAAAGGTAGCAGTGAAACCCTGGTATGGTATTTCATTGATTTGGGCATTCTCTCAATAAGCAAGTGGAATGGATTTGATAGTGAAGCGCCGACACAGCGCTCTGATACACTCTGATCAACCGAAGCACTGATTTTCGACATGGTAAACACGTAGTAAAAGTGGGGGGGTCCAAACTAATCATTTAAAAAAGTGGGTGGGACTTGTCCTCATACATACACACATACATACATACATATATATATACACTCATATCCAAACTATGCCTATCGTAAGACAATAATATCAGAACATAACGAGTATTTTGCTCGTCCAGACCTGTCTGTCATTTAAAAGCGAGCTTAGTGTTCGGATGACTGGCCAGGTGTGTACATGTGTCATAAACTGTACAGACAACGTTAGACAACGTAGACCATGTTTACAAATCACTCAGATGGTAATGTGTGTATGTATACTTACCAAGAATAGGCCTATAGCACACGAACATTACCAGGACCGATACAATATTGAAGAAATAGGAGGCGGCCATTGCATGTTCGCCTTCTCCTCGCCGGGTTATAGAAGGCTATAGAAAGTGAAAGTGGTTTTCCACTTGTCCATAAAAGTCAGTGGTTATCCACTGGTCCAGGAATGTTTCAGAAGGAATGAGGAAAATCTTCGTTTATAACCTGTATCAGAACTGCACTGAGAGCTAAATCACAGCAGACATCAAGTCAATCTTATCTGTAACCTGTTCCGATTGCGGAGCCACACAGCTGAACCCGTAGGAAGTTCGTGTTGGATCAGTGACTCAGGTAAACTCAGGTAAACGACGTAAGCAACAGGTTTTTGGAATGGATCCCAGAAGGGCAGGTGCTACGTCGATCCTTGGGACGACCCTACTTTAAACCCCAACCTTAACCACAACCTTAACCACAACCCTAATCACGACCATGCCGTAACCGTTTTAAATCTCGATTTAAATAGAGTGACGTCAGAGTTGAGTCGTCCCTAGCAACCGTTTAGCATTTACCATCCAAGAAGGAAATGAGAAAAGGAAAAGCTATAATAAGTGGTATGGAACAGAGGGGAAAATAACACAACAAAACGAATGAATGAATGAATGAATGAATGAATGAATGAATAAATGAATGAATGAATGAATGAATGAATGAATGAATGAATGAATGAATGAATGAATGAATGAATGAATGAATGAATAAATAAATGAATGAATGAATGAATGAATGAATGAATGAATGAATGAATGAATGAATGAATGAATGGTCTTTATTGTCATTAATACAGTACAGGTACCATACAACGAAATTTAGGAGGGGGGGCTCCCCTGGTGCTAGGAAAAAAGACTAAAAACAAGAGGGCCAAGGGTAAAATAAAAAAGAGAAAAGATCTGGTTGACATAAATAAAGGCTATGTACACTATCTACTATACTATACTACTATACTATACAATAAAACACTGTGCTGTACACTATTCTATGCTAGAAATATCCCAACTTTTCCTATATCTGATCCTTTTGTACACATGGGTTGTCATATTGCACATAATATTTGTTGCACATTCATTAAAGTGTCGCAGTTAGCAGGTTTAGAGTGTTCACAGTTGTATTTCAATATTGCACTTATGTTTACAATCTAAGTGCAATCTAAAACATGATAATTAGCAGTCAAATGCAGAGCCCTAGATATCTGGAGGTCTGTATTTGCCCTGGTCAAATGGTGATGATGATAATAATGGTATTAATATTAGGCCTAATATCGATATGAATTATTAATATAACAATAACAATATTATTATAAATAGTAATAATAATTGCAATAATAATATCAATAACAATCATTGTCATCATAACAGATATACTATACAACCCTTTAGAAAGCGGTTCCACTTCCCATCTTTTAAATTAAATTCCATTCTTCTATATTCCATTCCATTCTTTCCCCCGCCCCCCTCAGGTCGAAAAAAACCTGGTATATTAGTTTTTATACTGTTTTTTGAAACATCGAAATTTAACAAACAAAACTTTTTTATTTACTTTTTCACCGTTTTAATACTCATCGGGACTGACTGGCTGAAAATGTCCCAAGAAAACCAAAAGGGACTAAACTAAAATGCTGCTCAATAAGCCATACACATAATACAAGCCACGCCTAAAGAAGGAAGACAGAGTCACTGAACTGGTGTATAAAAGGTTTAGGTAGGCCCTCATACCAATACACAACACAGAACACAAAACATCCACTAATAATGGCAAACAAAAACAGGCATCTCCCACCACCCCAATTGTCCAGTCTGGCAGGGCGGAACCAGCAAAAAAAGAAGAAACTAATACTCACCGCCCTTCCAATCAAAAAATAAAAGAAGCCAATACCTCAAGTTAATGGAAGTCCAACCAAAATACCAGTACTTAAACAAAACAAAAGGTAGGCATTATTGAGAGGGCCAACCCCTCTACACCATCAGGAGTCCTTTTTGAAGGGTTTTGGAGAACATTCATGGCCCCGCCTCCTCAGACACACCACCTCAACAGAGCAAATTGGGCAGCGGCATAACAGGACTGTTTATATTCCTGGTGGATATGTATGCTGTGAGCCGGTGTTCTGTCAATGTGCTACTTAGCGGTTCTGCGGTTAGGGTTAGATTTGGTATGGTACTATGGTAGCATTTTCCAACAAGGCAGCATAAATCGTTAGAACACCGGCTATTGTTTACTTCCGAGAACAGCTGATTGTGTTGGCTCAACCAGCAATGTTTGTTTGCCCGCAGGTGAATGTTCCGGGAATGCAGTCTGGTGTGTTTTATGAAGCTGTGGCTGCCTGAGGATATTCCCAACGCAAACACCACTATCGAGGGCTTTCAGGCAGTGCTCGGTTGGCAGTGCTTGGTTGGCAGTGGAGAAAGGAAAAAGAACCGGGCCTGGGCCGGCCCGGGTCAGCCCGGTAGTGGAAAAGCGCCATAAGTGGCTGGAGACTTGGACAGTGCCAACGAGTTGAACCAGTTCTTCAACAGGTTTGACTCAGGGGCTCATTGTTGCTCCTCCTCCCCCCAGCCCCACCAACGACTCTCCACTTATGTCCTCCTTCTCCTTTTCCTCCCCCCAGCTCCTCCAGCCCTGCTCACATACCAGACCAGCCCCCCCCCCCTCCCCCTGCCCTGACTGGACTCATTCACACATCTCACCTACCCCTTTGTCCCATCCAGCACCCTCATTCACACGGCTCCGATCCATTTCAATTTACAATTTTACAATTTAAAGGCATGGGACACGTTTACATTGCCAAAGCAAGTGTGAAGTTAAAAAACTAACAAAAAGAGTGTAATGTATGACTAGAATATATAAATGATTACAGAGCATTTCCCTCCTTCTTCAGCCCCACCATTTCCTCACTTTGCAACTCTTCATTATGCCCCCCAATACCACTGCAACAGCTAACAACCGCCCCATCACCCCCTGCTCCAGTGTCTTCATCAGTACAGCTCAGGTGAAGAGAGAGAAAACTGTGGGCTCTGACGGGGTGAGCCATAGGATGCTCAAAGTCTGCACAGACAAGCTGTGTGGAGTACTCCAGTACCTCTTTAACCTGAGCCTCAGTCTGGTAAAGATCCCATCGTGTGGAAAACATCTTGCTTGCTACCGGTACCAAAGAAAAGGAACCCCAGTGTTCTGAATGACTATAGAACAGTAGTCTTATAGACCATGGAAAGACTGGTGCTAGTACACACGAGGCCCCTGGTGAAGATATCCTTGGACCCCTGCAGTTTGTCTACCAGGCAGACATTGGTGTGGATGATGTCCTCATTTACCTGCTACACTGCAGGCTTATCACCATTCAGCCCTGACTACTTGTGGATAAGCTTCTGAGGATGCAGGTGGACTCCCCCATTGTTTCCTGGATTACAAACTAAATGACCAGGCCAGTTTCTACGGTTGCAAGGATGTGTGTCAACCTCGGTGGTGAGCAGCACTGGTGCCCCCCAGCGGACAGTTCTGTCTCCCTTCCTCTTCACCCTCTATAACTCAGACTTCAGGCACAACACAGATACTTGCCAAGTCTTCTCAGATGACTCTGCTATTGTGGGATGTGTCAGTGGAGACCAGGAGACCGAGTAAAGAGGACTGGTTTTGGTGAGTGGTGTGAGCGGACCCACCTGCTACTCAACATCAGCAAGACAAAGGAGATGGTGGTGGACTTTAGGAGGACTAGGGTCACCCTATTTCCTGTTTCCATTCAGGGAGAGGACGTGGAGGTGGTCCAGAGCTACAAGTACCTGGGGGTGCACAGAAGTAACACAGATGTCCTGTACAAGAGGGGCAAGAGCCGGCATTATTTCTTAAGAAGGCTCAGGTTCTTTGGTGTGTTCAGGATTCTGCTAAACATGTTCTATCAGTCAGTGGCCTATGCAGCCTGTGGCCAGTGCAGTGCTGTACACAGTGGTATTCTGGGGGGGCAGTATCAAGGAAGGTGACACCAAGAGGATGAACCATCTATCTATCTAACCCTTATTAGGAAAGCTGGTTCTGTCCTCGGTGTCAGCCTGGACAGTGAAAGAGGTGGCCAATAAGAGAATGAGGTCCGAACTCCTGGTCATCATGGACAATCCCTCCCATACCCTACAGGACACTGTGGCAGAGCAGAAAAGCTCTTTAGCAACAGATTATTACAACCACATTGCACCAAGGAGTGCTATAGGAGATATTTTCTGCCTGCTGCAATAAGACTGTACAACTCCTGCCTCGGCTGGCTCGATCGGGTTAATTGCAGTCAGGCTGGGGGATGTTAAATCATACTGGACTGTTGTTACTGGGGGCGGCAGACAGCCGGTGTCTAATGATCGCAAGGTCGACAGTTTGGTGGTTCGAACCCCGTCTGGCTATGTGTCGAGGTCTCCTTGAGCAAGGCAATGAACCCCTAATTGCTCCAGGGTCGCCGTCTATGGCCGACCCCTTGCCTAGAGCATAAAATACCAAATTCCAACAATTCACAATTGAAGTTAATTACATGGCAATAAAACAATACTTTTTTAACTGTATATAATATATATTACTGTATATAATGTCTATTTTAGCTTTATTTTTATTCTATTATTCAATTGTCACTTTATTTTGTTGTTGTTTGGATCAATAAATAATATAATATGAGAGACGTGAGATACGTAGTAAATGAGAGAGAGAGGGAGAGAACTGACCACAAGGCCGGTATACTGTTCTCACAGGCAACAGCTGGGACCACAGACCAGACACACTCCACTCCTCAACATCCTGTTTTATACGTACCTGTCTTCCAACTGTAAATATTGAAATCAAGAGCTGTTTGAAAGGGAGAACCAATCAGACACCTTCCTACCAGTACCAGTCAAATGACACTTCAGTACACACACATTCCAAGGGCACATTTCAAACATCAAAGTGTCAAAGAACACAACAAAGATTAGGCCCATTGGGTGAAGGGATCTCAAGAAGGGGGGCAGAATTGATGTTATCCCCTAAACATGCTACTATATTTGTTGCTGTAATCGCAGTTGCTTCTAGCTATGATATTTAAGATCACTTATCTAGTTACACAATCTTCAGCATAACAAGTTCATAAGAAAAATGAAAAATGCACAAGCAAAAGGAATGGAGTCCAAATTATTTTTTATTCACGGTGGACAGCAGCTCCGGCCAAGGCTGTTTGCAGTTGTGAGCGTCCTCTGGAGGAGTCGTGCCGGGTGCTAGAGACAGGAGAGAGAGTTCATATGAGCTTCACCAGGCCTATAGCTACAGAATAGAATACTTTATTAGTTTAGTTAGTATGTCCTTGGTCTATGTGTTCTATGTGTTGACTTACCTCTGCTGTGTCCATCGTCGTGAAGACGGTTACTGGGGGGACGAAGGCCGTCTGCCTGGAGAGCAGCTCAGCACCCCAAGGCTCTTCACAGATGTGAGCATCATCTGGAGGTGGGAACGCTTCTGTTTCTTTGAAGCTCCGTTCTCCTCACAAGGCGCCATCTCAGCTGTCACTGGGCTGGCCGCTAGAGAGAGGAGAGAGAGTTCATATGAGCTTCACCAGGCCTTAGCTACAGAATAGAATACTTCATTAGTTTGGTTAGTATGTCCTTGGTCTATGTGTTCTACATGTTGACTTACCTCTGCTGTGTCCATCGTCGTGGGCAACCTCGATGCCCTCCTGTCCTGGGACTGGAGGCTGGACACTTACCTTCATATCCTCCTGTCCTTGAGCTGGAGGCTGGATACCTACCTTGATGTCCTTCTGTCCTTCAGCTGGAGGCTGGACACCAGCCTGGTTGGTCCTCTTGCACTATATCAGTTGTTACAGAAGAAGAATCAATGACAGAACATATCTCTTAAAACCCCAGTATTCCTACAACAACAATGCATAGCTTGTCTGTTGTTTTACGATAAACTGGTAAGACTTTACCTTTACATTACATTTCCTTAATGTGAAATTATGTGGAATGTGGCTGTCTTATAAATTCACTGTATATTTCTGTTTTACCTTGCGCTTCACCATTGAACAGAATTTCCTGAATTTCCCTTTCTTCTTATTCCCACTAGCATCCCTCTGAGGCTGTGTGACCGAGGCTGTGGAGGTGTCGGGTCCCAGTGATAGGATGGCCCTGGAGAACAGATCCACTGTGTCATTGCAGATCTCTGAAGAGCTGGTGGACAGCAGGCACTCTTGGCTGGAGCTCTTCTTAAGGTCCTTGGCGCTCTTCCTAGCGCTCTTGGCGCACTTCTTCTCTGAGCTCTTGGCACTCTTCATGCCACTACTTGTTCCGTTCATCTGCAACACAACAGAGTTCAGTCTACTTTTCTCCACCTCCCTGTCAAGCACCAGAGCCTTCTCAGCTGCTGCCAGCTTGTCCTCCAGGGCCTCACTCTGCAGGGCCTTGATGTGGTCCTCTGCCTCCCTGGTGGCTTCGACGGTCTCCAGGAGGGTCGCCTTGACCCAGGCCAGGCTCCCCTCAGTCTCTCGCTGGGCAGCGAGGGCCTGGCTCCTCTCCTTCTCCAGGTCGGAGTTGTCACAGACGAGGCTCCACTTCTCCTGCTCCATAACGTGGACTTTTCTTTTGAGGTCTCTCACTCTCTGTCTGCTTTCCTCCACCTCCCTGTAAAGCATCACAACATTCTCAGCTGCCACCAGCATGTCCCCCAGGGCCTCTCTCTGCAGGTCGCTCTCTCTCACTCTGCCTTCTTTCACCTCCTCCCTGCAAAGGACCAGAGCCTCCTCCGCTGCCTCCTTGTCCTCCAGGGCCTCTCTCTGCAGGGCCTTGATGTGGTCCTCTGCCTCCCTGGTGGTGTTGGCGGTCTCCAGGAGGGTCGCCTTGACCCCGGCCAGGCTCCCCTCAGTCTCTCGCTGGGCAGCGAGGGCCTGGCTCCTCTCCTTCTCCAGGTCGGTGTTGTCACAGACAAGACTCCTCTTCTCCTTCTTCATAACATGGACTTTTCTTTTGAGGTCTCTCTCACTCTGTCTGCTTTCCTCCACCTCCCTGTCAAGCACCTGAGCCTTCTCAGCTGCCGCCAGCTTGTCCTCCAGGGCCTCTTTCTGCAGGGCCTTGATGTGGTCCTCTGCCTCCCTGGTGGCGTTGGCGGTCTCCAGGAGGGTCGCCTTGACCCCGGCCAGGCTCCCCTCAGTCTCTCGCTGGGCAGCGAGGGCCTGGCTCCTCTCCTTCTCCAGGTCGGTGTTGTCACAGACAAGACTCCTCTTCTCCTTCTCAGTGGCGTAGCGCAAAATCCCGGGGCCCCCCCGCAAGGTGGCGGTGGGGGCCCTTTCGCAACGGAGTAAAAAAAAAAAAAAAAAAAAAGTGCGTTTTTTAGAGGCCGATGCGTTATTGACGTTGCGAAATTTCGCAATATGCACTCTACATTCTAAATGCTTGACTTAGCAAAAGGTACAAACAAGTGAGAGCAATAGCCTATAACTAAAACCAAATGGTAGACTACACTATATCAGTAGAATGTATTATAAGTAGAATAGTACAAGCTTTATTTATTTTAACAAAGTGTGGTGTGCACAGCAGTGTGATATCTGTAAACATAATCTGTAGACTCTCCGCTAAGGGTTGCCAGATGGGATTGAGAATTTCCAACCTAATCAATCTAAAAACTTCTAAATCCACCAAAAACCAGCCAATCTGGCAACCCTGTCTCCGCTGCATCAGAGTCTACTTGTTGCGTAAAATTGGCCAGGGTTAGTCTAATCCTTTGTTGGACATCTCGTTTCTTAAGTCCTGGTATATTGTGGCATTTCTTTACTGTTTGCCATCTGGTCTAGGAATACCCAGGGAGACGCAGACAGCAGAAGTAGAATAGAATAGTAGAATAGAAAAAGAAACAGCTATATATAGCCTAACCATGCTGAATTATGTACCTGTATGATGCACTGACAGCCTGTGACTGTGAACCTGGCCGGACCCTGCCTTTCTGCCTGAGTTTGAGTATGATGCTGCCCAAATAAATGTTATTGTTTAGTGCTGTACGCTTTCGTGGTATTATATTGTGTGAATTATCATCTGTATGTTGTTTTTCTTTCACTCGACTAACCGCCGAGATAATACTTGAGACATGTACTTCCGTAAACATACATTTTTTATTGGATTTTTTTACAATATCGGACCGACAGTCCCACATATAGCGGCTATAATGTCCGAATAGAGAATCTATCACCACCTAAAGAATGCTTATTGTACTTTGTATTGTATTTTCGCTTGCTCATTTTCCTTGTGTCTCGCTGCCTACGTGTGACGTCAAAGTCATGTTGCTATTGGATACGGCTAACCATGTATATATTTTTTAATATAGGCCTATATATTAAAATTAAGGTTGACACAATGAAGGGCCACTTATTTTCTTTGTTTTATATATTTTTAAATTATTAAAAAAAAATAAAAAAATAAAAAAAGTGGATCCAATGTTAGGGGGCCCCCTAGTGGCTGGGGCCCCCCCGCGGTGCGTCGCTTGCGGGCCCGTCCGCTACGCCACTGCTCCTTCTTCATAACATGGACTTTTCTTTTGAGGTCTCTCTCTCTCTGTCTGCTTTCCTCCACCTCCCTGTCAAGCACCTGAGCCTTCTCAGCTGCCGCCAGCTTGTCCTCCAGGGCCTCACTCTGCAGGGCCTTGATGTGGTCCTCTGCCTCCCTGGTGGCTTCGACGGTCTCCAGGAGGGTCGCCTTGACCCCGGCCAGGCTCCCCTCAGTCTCTCGCTGGGCAGCGAGGGCCTGGCTCCTCTCCTTCTCCAGGTCGGAGTTCTCCTGCTCCATAACGTGGAGTTTTTGTTGGAGGTCGCTCTCTCTCAGTCTGCCTTCTTTCACCTCCCTGCAAAGCATCAGAGCATTCTCAGCTGCCACCAGCATGTCCTCCTGGGCCTCTCTCTGCAGGTCGCTCTCTCTCACTCTGCCTTCTTTCACCTCCTCCCTGCAAAGGACCAGAGCCTCCTCCGCTGCCTCCTTGTCCTCCAGGGCCTCTCTCTGCAGGGCCTTGATGTGGTCCTCTGCCTCCCTGGTGGCGTTGGCGGTCTCCAGGAGGGTCGCCTTGACCCCGGCCAGGCTCCCCTCAGTCTCTCGCTGGGCAGCGAGGGCCTGGCTCCTCTCCTTCTCCAGGTCGGAGTTCTCCTGCTCCACAACGTGGAGTTTTTGTTGGAGGTCGCTCTCTCTCAGTCTGCCTTCTTTCACCTCCTCCCTGCAAAGGACCAGAGCCTCCTCTGCTGCCTCCTTCTCCTCCAGGGCCTCACTCTGCAGACTCTTGTCCTCTGCAGTGACGGTCTCCAGGAGGGCCTGGTACTCCAACAGGGCCCTCCACTTCTCCTCCTCCGCTGCCTCCTTGTCCTCCAGGGCCTCACTCTGCAGACTCTTGTCCTCTGCAGTGACGGTCTCCAGGAGGGCCTGGTACTCCAACAGGGCCCTCCACTTCTCTACAATAGCTACAATGGCTACAATATAAAAAACAGAAGGAAGAGAATGTGAAATTACTTAATGTGAAATTACTACAAGGATACGGCCAAAAAGCCATATCCTTGTAGTATTTTCTACCTTCCTAAATGATGGCTAGAACGTCGGGTTATAAAGCGAAAGCTTCTTTATATAAGAAAATGTGTTGGCCTACACTGGATATTCACTTTAATTCTGGACGTTACAATTTGCATTTCTCAAAAACAACAAACTAAACTGTCAACTTCTATGACGTCTTGCCGGGACCAACTAAAGTTAATCATGTAACCTATAACGTTACAACAATCTATTAATACAGGCGGGCCGCCCCGCGGTGGTGTAGCGGTCTAAGCACTGGCCGCTAGTGCATGCTGCCCACCGGGGCCGGGGTTCGTATCCCGGCTCGCCAGATCCAGATATGGCCGAGGCACACGGGAAGCGGCATATTGGCCGGCCGCTTCCGAGGGGGGTATAGGAGTAGTTCTGGACTAGGATCCGTCGCGCAACACCGCCCCCGTCTGGTGTCGGAGTAACGGTACTGGGCTCGAGGAGCCAGTCAGCCTAGTCTGCCTGGCGGCCTCCTCTGGGACTGCCGACCACGGGGTCGTGCGGCGGATCCTTCGCAATAGGCAGGGGATAATTGGATGCTAAGTTGGGTTAAATTGGCTACCAAATTGGGTGAAAAGGGGATAAAATCTGAAAAACAAATAAAAAAAAAAAAAATACAGGCGGGCCGTCAAGCCCGTAGACTTTTACTTGTCAAGGCAAATGTTTTAAGCGAAAATCTGTAATTCAAGACTCTCTGGTAATTTACACACAAGACCCACATTGATCTCTACTCAGCGCACACACACACACACACACACACACACACACACACACACACAAACACACCTCTGGCCTTCTCAGCCTCAAACGCAGAGTCCATGGCCTTCAACCGGGCCCTCCACTTCTCCTTCAGCTTAGCAGCCTCCTCCCTCCGCCTAGTAGCCTGCTGAAGGCGTGCCTTCTGCTCATGCTTCCTTCTTGTCGTTCTTGAGCTATCGTTATACATGGCTACAATATGAAAAACAAGGAAGAGAATGTGAAATTACGTATTTTAGATTTATAGATTATTATTCTATAATTACTTGTCCCCTAGTCATTTCTCAAAACCAACAAACTAAACTGTCAACTTCTATGACGTCTTGCCGCAAGGCCTTCTGGGACCTGCAGTTCTACCTATTCTTAGTCAATACAACAGAAATTTACTTCTTTAAGTTATACAGTAACATATTAATCAATCTCTTTTAATTTTCAATCATGTAACATATTAATCAATAATGTAACCTATAAAGTTAATCATGTAACCTACAAAGTTAATCATGTAACCGATAAAGTTAATCATTTAACCTATAAAGTGAATCATGTAACCGATAAAGTTAATCATGTAACCTATAAAGTTAATCATGTAACCTATAAAGTTAATCATGTAACTGATAAAGAAATCTAGCCCATAGACTTTTGCTTGTCAAGGCAAATTTTTAAAGCGCAAATCTGTAATTCAAGACTCTCCGGTAATTTACACACAAGACCCACGTTGATCTCTACTCAGCGCGCGCGCACACACGCACACGCACACACACACACACACACACACACACACACGCACACGCACACGCACACGCACACACACACACACACACACACACACACACGCAATGTTATTATGTCGCCCCCCCCCCCTCCCCCCCCCCTAAATCTACTGGTGTTTTTGTACCCCCCCCCCCCACCATGACCACACACTGTACATACTTGTTGTTTTGTCCCCCCGCCCGAACTACCCATTGTACATATTATATGTCTGTCCCCCTGCCCGAACTACCCACTGTACATACTTTGTGTTTTGTCCCCCGCCCCCACCTGTGGTGTATGTCCCCACCTGTCCTACCCGCTGTACATACCTTATGTTTTGTTGTATTGTTCTTCCCATGTTGGATGTATGTTTATCTTGTAGATAGTACTAGTTATTTGTCTGTATTATCTTGTAGATAGTACTAGTTTTTTGTCTGTCTTACATGTAACGATGAATTGAGAATCAAGGACCCCAATTGAAATAAGCCAGTGGCTTTCTTGGGTTTTTATCCTGTTAGTTGACCTTGTATGTAATATGTACTTTCATGTACCTACTTCTGCAAATCTTCTAATAAAGTTTTCAATCAATCAATCAAAACACACACCACACACCACACACCACACACCACACACCACACACCTCTGGGTTGGTCCTCCGGGCTGGCTGCTCTGTGGGCCAGAGATTCGGTTAAGGTGATGTCGTCATCGTGAAACTCCTTTTCAAGCTGCCAAGCAGACTGGAAATTGAAGTCATCTCCCTGGTTCTTCTTCTTATTTGGCATTTCTATAACTTTCTACAAACAACTAAACAAGGAAGAGAATGTGAAATGACGTATTTTATATTTATATATAATTATTATAGAATGACTTGTCCCCTATGAGTTCATGGATGACTGTGAGGCTGTTTGAACTTCCAAAGTGACTGACGTTGATATTGCGTGACATTGTGATTGAAGCATCAGTTGCAGGAGCAACGTGCCAAAAAACCATGATCCTTTTCGTATTTCTACCTTCAAAAAATATGGCTAGGACGTCGGGTTGTAAAGAAAAAGCTTCTTTATATAAGAATCTCTGTTGGCATTGACACTTTGGATCACTTTCAAACAATAAACGAGCTTTTGACACTCAGCGGAGTCAGCGCTCGCGCGCACACACACCCGCGCAGCCACATCCAGACCCCCCCCCCCCCCACACACACACACACACACACATACACACACACACACACACACACACACACGCACCCGCGCAGCCACACCCAGACTCCATTTTATAAACATCTTTAAATCCATGAGGTCTAGGGCCTATATACCCATCAATAGTTCACACTGCAGCAACAGCAGCATCACATCCGAGACACAGTGCCAACTAAGTTACAGTAATAAATTATTACTTCATAAATTATCACTTCATAGATGTTCTACTACCAGTAGATGTCGCTGTTTGAACACATTCCTGAGACTAACATTCACATTTTTAGCAGGAATTTCACCATCACCAAACTAGTTAGCCTATTTACAACCTGTTACATAATCATTATCCAAAGATATCGTACTCACGTAACCTCTTCAGTGTCTCTGTACCAACTGCTAAAACCATCTGTTGTTCTACTCTCACCTTCTAGAATATCACCTGGCAACCCCATTATGACATCATCACTCTGTCAGGACCTTCCTGCACCCAATGCACCCTTGGAACCCTCCAATGATGTCACTCTGACATGTAGCCTAATGTTACCATGACAACCCAGCAAAATGTAAACACAATTTATAATTTTCTGGGTTGTCAAAATGACATGGTTATTATTGCTAAAAGATGGAGGAAGTGTCATAACTGCAACAAGTTCCTCAAATTCATTGTAATAATAATAATAATAATAATAATACATTAGACTTAAATAGCCCTTTTCTAGACACTCAAAGACGCTTATGTAGTACAACTACAGTAGGCTTTACATACATAAACATTTTCAGTGTTGAAAAAAGACTATTAGAGGCCAACAAGAGTATTCAAGTAATCCACTCATGTGTAACCAAACAAGTATACAAACTTCTCCTTATCCTACCTAGTCAGCCCAAAGTAAAACTAAATGTTGCGTATGGGCCATATCAGATAATAAATAACCTGAAAACATAGCTATCCATTTGAACCTTATCAGCCACCTAAGTTAAGGAAAGTCTCATGAGAAACTCATGTTTACCAATTATTTGGTCTTGGGAATGTTAATTTACACCGACAGAACAACTTGAATATTCTCTGTTTAGTGTCAAAATAGATAGAATTGTATTTTTCCCCAAAAAACATCCAATCAATGGCTTGGTCACAGATGTTATAATATATATATATAAGGAAGACAAGTGGATACAGTACTTACCAAGGTGCCATCTTTCTGCAACTGCCTGTCTTCCAGAATGTTGGCACACCCAAGACTCTAACTCCACTATGATCACCCATTATGACATCAACAGCCAGCCAGCATAATGTAGGGTTACTTTTTTGTTTGTTAATATTTGTAAACTCCCAACAATATAGTTTTGACTGATCTACTGAACATCTACATGATTAACAGGGCTGCCAAGTTTCACCAAAAGTTTGGAGTGAGATTTTTTGGCGGTGGAGCGACCCAAAACTGTGCACGTTTTGGCAGCGGCAGCCCCTCTCTCCCACCCAATTATTTGTGCTAGTTTCCTGCAATTTTACATGTTGTTCATCATAAACCAGCACAAGAAATGAAAATAATGTACATTTTATAAAACAAGAAAACAATTCAGACAATATATCATATTTATGAAATCTTAATAAACAAATACAGTAGCCTACAGACTCTAAAAGAAAAATTGGCCCCATCAACAGGACTCAGCCCCTTGGTCAGCAGCAGAAAGACCCTTGGTCATCATCTTATATACAGTGCATTGCTCATAGATGGCTATCATGTTATACAGTACATACCAGGGTTTTTCCTGGGTCAGAATGAGGGCTTGGTGGGTGATTTTGTCCACATTTTTTTTGAGGGACCCCCAATTGTTGTATTTGTATTGTAAATTGTAATTATTAATAATAATTATTAATGTACCTGATTATGTTACAGTAGAGAAACAAAAAACAGTGTGAGACACTGTCATGAGGCCCAACAGTATCATGGTGCAGAGATTCAGTTGTGTGTTTAGGTTGAACATCCATTGCAGCCTGTATCCATACATCAAGTTCATCTTGAAATTCCATAAAACGTTTAATTTTTGGTTCATACCAGTCCGTCTGGTCGTACCCTTTCTCCTCCTCAGGGTGAAGCACTTGCACTGATTTATGAAGTAGTTTGAATTCATTGAGATTTGTATTGAACACATCCATACGATTGACAACATTTTCAACATCATTCTCTTGCATCAGAGCTTTTATTTCCTTCATTTTTCTTGTCAAAGCACTCAGATTCCCTCTGCGTGTCCCAATTAATTTAGTTAATGTTTCATTTGCATTTTGAATTGGACCTTCGTCCGGTTTTGTGTTACTTTCGACGTCCATTACGTCGCACAAGTCCTCTATTTAGATAGATAGAGCCGTAATGTTGTTTTATTGCATGGAACAACGTGACAGTTTTATATTGACGGTGAAAAGCAGCGCTTTTACGTAAGCGCTTGAGGTACGTAAGCGCTTGAATTCCTTCCCGCCCCAATTATTCAATTGTCGGCTTTGACAGACATCCACGTTATCAACACTTCACAAGCGCTTCCATCAAACATCAAACATTGTATCAAACAATTTGTCCCAGGGCAGAGCAGAGCTTGGGCATTTCAGCTTTGTTCTACTCACGAAACGATGGTCATATAGCGCGTTCTGTGATCCACTTGCGTTGTCCTTCGAAACAATAGATACAAAGTTTTCGAGCAGGTGCGTAAAGTTTCCACTTGAATGCACCTGCGTTGTCCTTCCAAAACAATAGAGCGAAAGCTTCAACTTAACAATCAATTGTTATTTCTCGCCGTGAGAAATAGAGATGCGGCGTGAGAGCGTGAGAACTGGTTGAAATGCGTGAGTCTCACGGCGATTGCGTGAGACTTGGCAGCTAATGCTCTTTAGAGAAGTAGGCTACCTACAAAAACCTTCTGATGCCAAAAGCGCTCTCTCTCTCTTTGTTTCTCTCTCTCTCACACACACACACACACACACACACACACACACACACACACACACACACACACACACACACACACACACACACACACACAGACACACACACACACACACACACACACACACACACACACACACACACACACACACACACACACACACACACACACACACACACACACACACACACACACACATACATACTTTTCTCAATACACATACCCCATGCCATTTTTAACAAAAACACAATGCAAGAATGATGAAATGATTGGCTACATGATAGAAGAGACGCTCTACAATATCAGAAAAGGACCACCTAAAAGGAAAACAGAATATTCAGGCACCAGATGACCAATCAAAATATAATGTAATATAATGCAATATAAGGCTCTCAGGCATTCTGTACTTTCAAATATGTATTCTCCTTGAGCAGTCAACATCAACTATCAGCTATTTCGCTAGCGAAAACTAAAGCTAACTTATCCCGCCACCACGTCGGCGCAGTGCCGCAATTGCAGTTTTGTCGGAGGCGGCCGCCTCATAATTCTCTATATGCAGGAAAACCCCTGCATATGCACTACCAAACGTGGTCCAATTGTAATATCTGCCAACAACTCAATTGTTGCTTGGGCCTACCTTATTTGAAGAGAAGCTCACATCGCCTTTCTAGGACGCAAACCGGTTAATCACCACATGTCTTAGAATTAATGATAATGATTTTATACATATATGCATCATAATGCATCACAGCACTGGCAGTGTCTACACATCAACATCCATCACAGACATAATGCAATAAAACCATGGGCACACACACACACGCACACGCACACGCACACGCACACACGCACACGCACACGCACACACACACACACGCACACGCACACGCACACACAGACACACACGCACGCACGCACGCGCACACACACACACACACACACACACACACAGACACTCACACACCACACACTCTCACACACACACACACAGTCACGCACTCACACACACACACACACACACACACACCCCAGGCCTCTCTGTGCCCCCTATATGCAGCCCTGGTCCCTGTGGTCTTAAGCGATAATTTTCCAATAAGGAGGATCAAAGCAAAGCCATGTACAGAACCCTGTAATACACACTTCTGAAAACCAGGATAGATAAACTGTTGACCTCCTCCCTCCCTCCTTCCCTCCATCCCTCCATCCACCCCTCCCTCCCACATCCCTCTCTCCATCCCTCCCTACCACATCCACCCACCCCTGAATACCACACTCCATAGAATAGAAATAAGTACAAATATGAGTTTATCCCCCTCCCTCCCTCCCTCCCTCCCTCCCACATCCCTCCCTCCATCCCTCCCTTCACCCCTCCCTCCCTCCCACATCCACCTACCCCTGAATACCACACTCCATAGAATAGAAATGAGTGCAGAAATATGAGTTTATCCCCCACCCTCTCTTCCACCTCCCAGCGTCCCTCCCTCTCTCCCTCTCTATCTTCTACCTCCCAGCCTCCCTCTCTCCCTCCCTCCCTCTCTCCCTACCTATCTTCCACCTCCCAGCCTCCCTCCCTCTCTCCCTCCCTATCTTCCACCTCCCAGCCTCCCTCGCCTTTGCAATAGAATATTCTATACAGAAATAGTTTACCCCTCTCCCCCCCCTCTCCCTCTCTATCTTCCACCTCCCAGCCTCCCTCCCTCTCTCCCTACCTATCTTCCACCTCCCAGCCTCCCTCACCTTTGCAATAGAATATTCTATACAGAAATAGTTTACCCCTCTCCCCCCCTCTCCCTCTCTATCTTCCACCTCCCAGCCTCCCTCCCTATCTTCCAGATACCATTTCATCTGACCATTTATTTTTTTCTCATTGTCTGTATAGTAGGCTATAGAAAGTGAAGGTTCTCTATTTGTCTATAAGTCAAGACCAACTACCGTCAGAAAAACTTAAACAGTCAAGAGATCAAGACTATGCATGTGATTACACCACTAGGCCAAAAGTTCAAGACTTCCATTTTGACACATACGGATGTCTCTCTCTCTCTCTCTCTCTCTCTCTCTCTCTCTCTCTCTCTCTCTCTCTCTCTCTCTCTCTCTCTCTCTCTCTCTCTCTCTCTCTCTCTCTCTCTCTCTCTCTCTCTCTCTCTCTCTCTCTCACACACACACACACACACACACACACACACACACACACACACACACACACGCACACACACACACACACACACACACACACACATACACACATACATACACATACATACATATAAACTAAAGCAGGTTCCCAGATGTGCTCACTGTCATAGAATGGCCCTGATGGATCAGTTGCCTCTCTTTCTCCTCTCTCTGGTGTTTGCAGGTGAGTTTGCAGATAAACTCAAACTATTTACAACTTCGTATATTTAGCATTATTTGTGTAAGTCTGTGTAAAACTCCTCATGTATGTGTTACTGTAGCCTAATTTAAAGCTACTGAAGTAAGGCGATGTAAAGGCTAAAAGGCTAAAGTTTCAATGTTCTGTTGTGTTCTGTTTCTATAAAAAAAAAAATAAAAAAAAATCAGATCATTTAGTTTATTGTTGAAAATGGAAACAATTATAATTCATACAGTGTTCCAAGTATGGTAACACTTTACTGAAAGCATAGTTCATAATGCATTATAAGTCTTGTTATAAGCATGTGTTTTAAGAAGAAGAAAAAACCGTATAGACAGAACACCAAGATACCATAAGGTTGAACTGTTGTCCACACAATAAATGATTCACTTTTGGGAACAGCAGCCAGTGTGTGGATTTTCCCCCTATGTTTATAGACAAACATAACATGTTTTTATATATGATGACATTATAAGGCATCATGGGCTGACTTCGTTTATACGGCATCATAATCACCCTAACCCTAACCCATAAAAATGCATTATACAGTATGTGTGCATCATAGAAAGTGCTAACCTAAAGTTAATTCGGCACTCACACAACCAGGCAACACAATACTGTCATTTCAAATGCATACAGTAAATAGCAGAATTAATAAAACACTTTATTAGTTCATATTAGTAAGTCTGTTATTTGGATAATATTATATACTTCCAAACTGCCTTAGTTTTGCATAAAAAGAAACACAAAAGTTGTGAAGATTACTATGACAATATTGTCCAACTTAAAATTGACTAGTGATGCAGCGTGACTCTCCATCGCACAGTATTTCTACCTGTGATCTTTTAAAAAAAAATACTTTATTGTGTCTTTTTTTAAATTATTTTTTCCTCCATAGAATCACACGACATTTCTACAAAGGTTAGAAATTCTGACACTCATTTTCCCCCCCACCCAGTCCGATAACACACACAACCCAGGAGAACACAAAAACCCCCCAAAAAACAAGCATGACAAAAACAAGACCCTGATCAAAGGGTAAATAACACACATGCTCTGCCACAGCTAAACAAAAACAAAACATTAAGATATATAAAGGCCGACAAGGACAAGACACTACTAAAAGAAGACAACGAAAACAAAAGAAACAAAAACAAAACCTGAATTGTATTAATGTAGTTAAATAAAACAGTTTTAAGAAAAAATGTTTCTAAATGAGGACTGAATCGAATAATTGGGAAATCAAATTATGTGTAATCAAACATGTTCATAATTATTTTACCTGGTAAATCTTAACATGTTTTACATCTCACACACTGAAGTCCCAATTATTTGGTTTTCTCCTCCTTTTTTCCATGGAAGGGGAAGTGAAGATTGTTCAGTTACCATTGCCCTCATAGATAGGGAAGGGAAAGTGTGATATTATGTCAATGAGTGCAGTGATAAATGGAAGGGTAAAGAGGGATTTGCCGTCGGTACACTTTATTGAAAATATACCACCACTGTCAGATTGTGTTATTATTAAAGTTATTATGAAGATTAATATTATTATTTTATTTTTTTTTTTATAAATATGTATGCTATGCTATGAATGTACCAGCTGAGTTTGTTAGACCACCCCAGCAACTACATCGTAAAGTTTGCAGACGACACCACCGTGGTGGGATGTATCTCGGGGGGGGACGAGGCGGCGTACAGGGATGAGGTAGAGCAACTGAGCAAGCTGTGCAAGGTTAACAACCTGCTGCTAAACAAGTCAAAGACCCAGGAATTCATCGTAGACTTCAGGAGGAAAAAGTCCGAGATCCAGCCCCTGCTCATCGACGGAGAGAGCGTGGAGAGAGTCTCAACCCTCCGATTCCTGGGACATCACATGCGGGATGACCTGGCCTGGAAGGACAACACAAAAGGCACCATCAAGAGGGCACAACAGCGGCTATACACCCTGAGATGCCTCAGGAAAGAACACAACAAGCAGGAGATACTGGTGGCCTTCTACCGCGGCGCAGTGGAGAGCATCCTCACCTACGGCATCTGCAACTGGTTCTACAGCTGCACAACAGCGGAGAGAAACCCGCTACAGAGAGTCGTGAGAACAGCACAGAAGATCACCGGCGCCCCCCTCCCCTCTCTGGAAGAGCTGTACAACACACGCTGTCTCAGGAAGGCCTCCAAGATCTCCAGGGACCCGACCCACCCTGGGCACGTACACTTTATCAGGCTGCCCTCGAAAAGGAGGTACAGGACCCCGGCCGCTAAGACAAACAGACTGAAGAACTGCTTCTACCACAGGGCCGTCAAGGCCCTGAACACAGCAAAGGCCTAAGTTCTGGGCCCAGGACAGTCTGGACGGATTGTATGGCAGCTAGTGCTGAGGCACAAACATGTACATTTCAAACCTGCAAACTGTGACACTTTAAATAACGTGAAAAAATACTTTTGTGCAATATGACAACCCTAGTTGACTATCTGTGCAGTATAGTACAGTGGATTGTGTACATAGCCTTTATTTATGTAAACCAGCTCCTTACCTTCTTGTGATTTTATTCTTTTTCTAAAAGTTTTTTTTTCCCCCTTTCCTAACACCAGGGGAGCCACCCCTCCTAAATTTCGTTGTTTGGTACCTGTACTGTAGCAATGACAATAAAGTCCATTCATTCATTCATTCATTCATTCATTCATTATATTTTCTAGAGGGTAATAATGAACATACTAGTTAATGTTCTAATGTACTAACTTTTATATTCTCTAGTATCATCATTAAATTCTAATTACATTACTAAAGTTGCAGGAGCCGTGTGTGTGTGTGTGTGTGTGTGTGTGTGTGTGTGTGTGTGTGTGTGTATGGATGCCATTGTGCAGGTGCTGAGAAGGAGTGTATCTATGGTGCGGTGGGGGGGTCGCAGACTTTATCCGTGGGTCACCCAGACCTTCATAATCTGCAAGACTTTCACTTACGGTGGACACATGGCTCAGAGTTAGTGAACGACAACATGAGGGAGTCTAAATGGAAACACAACATCAGTAAAGATGGATCTCTCCACCTGGAGAACCTCCAGCTGGTGAACGCTGGGGTGTACCAGGCAACAGTCTACAACCAAAACGGGAATCTTGAGACTAATACCACAGCTCGACTGTGTGTGCTCCGTAAGTACACGCACGCACGCACACAC
>NC_137677.1:52885851-52895851 GCF_963989245.1 Nansenia antarctica | reverse complement strand
ACAGCTCGCCCTCTCGCCCAGCCGGGTCACCAGAGACCAGTCGTCTGACAGGGGAGAGTAACAGTACAGGGCGTGCATGGCTCCGCCTGAGGAACACATAAACACACACACACACACACACACACACACACACACACACAGAAAAGGACTGTTACAATACACACATTCACATACATACACACACACACACACACACACACACATCAACAAGATCTTTTTAGGCCACTCACCAACCACATATATACGTTCCCTGAAGGTGACAGCGTTGGTACATTTGGCTTCGATGGGCATGGGCGCTCGCAGACTCCAGCTGTCTGTCCCAGGCTCCCAGCACTGCAGCCTATCAGTGGCCAGCTTCCCGTTGGGCCCTCCTCCAATCGCAAAGATCCACCTCCCAAAGCTTGCTGCAGCAAACGAACTCACACCCAACAGGAGGGGGGGGGCCTAAAAACACACACATTGAAACAGACAGAGCGGTGAGTTATGTTGACTGTGTGTTATATCAATGTACTGTGTCATATACAGTAGAATGGTATTAAATAAGTTGTGCATCCCACATTTCTGATGAGTTGGCCACCTATGAGAAGAGGATCAATACAGTCTAGAGTACGGACAGACTGACTGACAGAAGCAAGTAGATAGATATGTTTGTTAACCTGTGTCCAGCGGTTGTGAAAGGGATCGTAGGCCTCCACACTGGTGAGTCTCTGAGTCCCATCGAAGCCTCCTAGCGCGTACACCTTCCCCCCGTGAACCGCCATCTTGTGTCTCCAGCGGCCGGTGGCCAGGGGCTCCACCTGGATCCACCTGTCCAGGGCGCCGTTGTACTTCCACACCTCGTGCTGCGTCTCCTTACCTCCTGAAGCATCAAGAGGAACAGGAGAGAGAATGATCAAACTAGATGGGCTGCACTTATATAGCGCCTTATTCCAAAGCGCTTTACAATGGCCTCTCATTCACCCATTCACTCACACATTCACACATGAATGGCGGCAAGCTACCATGCAAGCCCCGCTCATTGGGAGCGATTTAGAGTTCAGTGTCTTCCCCAAGGACACCTCGACACGTGGACAGCCGGGGATGTAATGGCCGAACGGCCGACCTTGCGATCATTGGACGCCAGCTCTACCTCCTGAGCCACAGCCGCCCAAAATAAATAAAAATAAATAAAAGAAGAAATAAACCAGCCCTGCTCTCTACTGTGTGGTGCAGCGAAGGAGGGAGAGTTGGGGGATGAGAGGCGAGGAGGCAAGTTGGGTGGAAAGTTGTATTTCTGTATAGTATCTTTCTCCCTCAAGTATATACGATGAACACTGTAACACATTGTGCTTGTGTTGTATTTACAGATACAACTTCATCCTTTATCAACCCTATAGAAATAGGTGTCTGAGGCTGTATACAAGAACAGAGTGTGTACATGTAATTAATTATAATAATTTTGCCATTTAGCAGACGCCTTTATCCAAAGCGACTTACAATTACGAATTACAGGGACATTCCCCCTGGAGTAACTGAGGGCTAAGTGCCTTACTCAAGGGCACACTAGTAGTGGTGTGGTTTCAGGCGGGATTTGAACTCACAACCTTCCGATCACAAGTCCAACTCACTATCCACTAGACCACCACTACCCCACAACGTGTGTGGGCAGTAGGAGGTGTGTATCAGTGGAGGCTATCTTGCAGGAAGCAGATAATAACCATGCTCTGGCACACAGGAAACACCAGAGTGTTGTGCTTTTCCTGGGTTGGGCAAACGTTCACAACCACAGTCGCGCAACTTAACTACATCTGGGTGGAGATGCTCTCAGAGCCAGCTACCCCATAACTGATGATAGGGATGTGGGCCTATATTGTAGTATGCTCAGTGATATGATATGAGACAGCAGCACACACACAGCACAGCACACTCCTAGGGAGAACAGAGCTCAGGGCTCTGGGCAGGGTCAGCCCCTGTCAGGCTCTCCTGGAGCAGTTAGGGATTAAGTGCCTTGCTCAAAGGCACAACAGCAGTGATGGTAGGTATCATGCCAGCAAACCTCCAGTCAACAGCTCAGATCTGGCTCCCTCCTAAGGTGGGGATCGAACCAGCGACCTTTTGATTGCTAGCCGGCCTCTCTCACCTCTAAGCAACCTGCCACAACAATAACAGTGCTACTCACCAGATATGTACACTTCATTACGGAAAGTGGTACAGGCGAACTCCACCCACTTCCTGTTCTGAGACTCTTCCTCCATCTCTGTGATTGGTAGCTTGGTGACCTCAAGCCGGCTGCGGCGCAACGGGTCTAGGCAGGTTACTGTGGCAACGAAGCGCTCATCTCTGGTGCAGCCGCCAATGATCATGAACACCTCAGACAGGAAATGTTGCAGACGAGGCTTAGTGCGTTCCGAGACCACCTACACATACACACACACACACACACACACACACACGTAATCAGACTTACTAGTATTCACATACATGATCAGACATGGCACTATAAGCCGGCTCATCACCAACTTTTGACACAAACAATAATATACACACCTCATTGCCTGAAAGGTGGTACATGCGAGCCTCCTGCATTAGCGGGAAAGCCTCACTGCAGCGGCGAATGAGCTCGTCCGACTCCACTCTCTCCAGGAAGAAGGCAGGCTCCAGGAGTGGCAGTCGTACGTATGTGAGCAACCCGGCCAGCAGAGGGCAGCGTTCATCTTGTTGTGCACAAACCCAGCGCATCAGTGCCTCAAACACACACTCCTCATTGGTCACCCCCAGGTCGTCCCGCTTCAGGACACACTCCAGTGCCGTCGCTGGGAGCTCAAGGAACTCCTCCTGCTGTATCACCGTGGAGAACTCAGCGATGATGTAATTCTGAACTTTGACCCTCAGAGCAGGGAGGCAGTGTCTGTCCGCCAGGCGCAGAACCCCAACACAGCTCTCAGGCTGGAGGGACTCAGTCAGGAACCTAGCACAGGCCTCTACCACACGGGGGAACTAGAGAGATAGAGAGAAAGAGAGAGAGGGAGAGAAAGGAATAGGTTTTTTTCTTACTCTTTCTAAAAACACACACACACGCACACGCGCATGCACACGCACACGCACACACACACACACACGCACACACGCACACGCACACACACACACACACACACACACACACACACACACACACACACACACACACACACACACACACACAAACACTTCACACCAGCCACCCCCTGATGCCCAGCTGTTCAGTTAATTTAGGCCTGAGAGAAAAACAGAACCTGAAAGTAAACAACAACTGCAATTTTCACTTCCCCCTCTGATCTCACATCATCACCTGATTCAATGTCTGAAGAAACACTCATCTTCTGTAACAGTCAGAAGGGAGTTTTGACAACAGACAACAGTTATCCTCAGTGGTCTTTTAAGGAGAATAAAGAAAGGGAAGTAAACGTAAGGGAGGACAGCTTGTGTTTTTATACACTGTTCAAGTGGGATTCTAGAGTGTTTCACCTGGAACAGACATGCAGCCTCCAGTGTTCTCTGGACGTTAGCGTGGGTGATGAGGGCTCTGCTGGTGTAGGTGTAGTCCAGGAGTGTCTGCATGGTCTCACTCTCCACCCCTTTAATCTCCACACGCTCCTCCTGACTCTCCCTAAGACCACTGCAAAACATCGCCCTGCACCCACACACACACACACACACACACACACCACACACACACACACACACACACACACACACACACACACACACACACACACACACACACACACACACACACACACACACAGGATTATAGTATCTGTTGGTGACATGAAAACACTTATGATCCAAACTGACAATTAAAAGTGAAAGGTAATGCAAAAAATGTGTGTGTGTGTGTCCATGCGTGTGTGCATGCGTGTGTGTATGTGAGTGTGTATGTGTACCTGTAGTAGTTGCTGGCAGCGGCCAGCACAGCTCTGTGACAGGGGAAGTCTTGTCCTTGAACACTCAGAGTCACGTCGGTCAGCTCCCTGCTCACACGTAGCGTCTCCATGCCCTTCTGCAGCTCTAGCGGAAGACTCCCATCCTCCCAACACACCTTCTCTCCCTCCTCTCCATCCTCCTCTACCTTCACAGGATCGGACCCCTCTTTGGGGGCTCTGTCTGAGGGGCAAGGTAGGGGGTCGTCTGTGGTCCTCTCCAACGAGTCGCTCATCCTCACACTGAAAGTCCCGTCAACAACAACAACAACACACACAGCACTCGCCTGCTGAGATACACACTAACCGTACACACCAGCTGTCCAGTCGAACACCATGTACACACCCTCTGCCGAAAAAACACCCACACCTACACTGTGAAGATACACTCAAGTCCTAACACACATTTGTCACACCACGGTACATAACTTCACTGTGTATGTTTGTGAGTGTGCTTAACTGTTTTCAATGTCAGGCCCTCTTTACACACTTCCTGTTCCTCTTCCTGGCGATAGTTGATTGGAGGGCCTCCTGTGTTACAGATGATGCAACACTTGTATTTAAGATCCTTATTTTCGCTGCAGCCAGGGTGGAGCCTGGCCGATGTATCATGGTTTTGCACATACACACACATACACACTCACGCATGCAAGCACACGCACACGCAGACAGACACACACACACACACAGACACACACACACACACACACACACACACACACACACAATCAACTTTCTCAACCCTAGAGATCCAGCCAACTGATGGGTGGGGGCGAGGGGTTGTTGGCGTTTTTTACAAATTGTAACCATCTGCTTGGTCACAAATGACAGATGAAGTGGGCTGTTAGAATGGTTAAAGAAAGTTAAATGCAGCACTCTGTTCAGAGCTCAAACCATCTCAGGAACACGTTGGATGCAAGATAGATTGCAACGTAGGTGGAGGAAGACCTTTGGGTCTTACAGGAATAGGTGTCCTCTGCACATGCACAGCCTTCCTATTTCGTCTAGGACTCGGAAGACAATAGTTGAGCAGATGGTTAGCTGGGAGCATATATGCAGTTTGTGGGAGGCAATGCATCTGCCTTGGGAGACTAGTTCCACCGTCCTTCAAATGCATTGACTTAGGCAATACAATGCTTAGACAGAATAGGTAATTAAATTCTAACTTTAAAGGTCCAGTATGTAGGCTACAGTAGATTTGAGATTTTAAATGTGCTAACTGGGTTAGGTTTATGGTTATGGTTAGTGTTGGGGATTTGTATTAAAATAACTAGAAGTGATAAATCATGTACTGTGTGCTCATTTAAATAATATGTGACTGAGGTCAGTTGAGAAAAAATGGGAAGGTCTTGCAATAAGCCAAAAGAGTTTCTGCTTTTGAGCGACATGGGGGGAAGGGGCTCCTGACTAGAAGAAAGTGTTGTGGTTCAAACCGCCTGTAGATTGCTTATTTTTGCCTATGTGCTAACAACCATTTTGTACCTGCTGTTATGATATTCTATTTTCCTATGCTACTTTTATACTATCATAACTAATGATTAATGATAATCTATTCTTCTATACTGTATTTTAACTTGTTAATCGAATCCCAAGTCATGGGACTCTGTGGGCCTGGCAACAGTGATGTTTACACAAGCTATCCTGATAAGGACATAGGGCCTACTGACCTGGTCAGGAGGGAATGTGTTTGAAGATTAAATAACTGGCCAATTAGTGCTTTAGAACGCACGTAGAATACACCCAAAATAACTGTATCAAAATGTCTGTACATCCTAAAAACATAACTGTGTGCATATGCTTACTGGTTTCTTAAAAAACATAACAGAATAAAGACTATATGTACCAAGGCGAAACGGGGGCTCTTGTCTGGTGAAGCTTCTGCAGTTAACCTATTGACGACTAGCTGATACTGGCCTTCGGAGGTGGAGTTAGATAAGACCCCTTTCCATGGAATGAAATGCAATTGCTTGCTGATGTGCTCGAATAAATATTCTCTTAAAGAACAGTTCAGTAGTGTGCCTAATATTTGATTGGATCATTTTATCTTAGAAGTTATATCAAGGACGTCTCGTTGAGATTAAACGAACTCGCTTGTAAGTAAAGACTCAATTAACTCAATTCTGGAGAAGTTGATCGCCTATACAATAGGGTTAGATAAATCAAGGAATTAGATGGCACAAGTAATGTATAAAGTAAAAAATAAGATGCTTCCAGACTGTATCCAGAGACTATTTCAAGTTAGACAGAGTAATAACGAACTCAGATGAATATGTATGTTTATGAAAACAAAGATTAGAACAAATGCAAAACAAAGACAGTTAAAGGAGTTAACTTATGGAATACTTTTGAAAAGGAAATGAAAATGTGTAGTAGGCCTACACTAAAAGGATTTTAAAAATTATTTTAAAATAAGATGATTAACAAGTATAAAACAGAGGTTTAAATATAGTTTTTGTTTGGTATTTTTGAACTTTTTGTTGAAATTTTGTTTGTAAAAGTTTCAATGTTTTGATTATGCATTCATGGGGGGAAAAAATCATACATGTAACAAGGGTAGGCGCAATAAGCCATGGCTTCAGCCTACACCTTTTTGGTCCTGGTGTTATGCATTGTGACTGTGTAAATTTTTTATATCTGTATTGTGAATTGTATAGGGAACCAAAATAAACATTCTCAATTCAAATTAGATCACACGAAGAAGAATGTTCCGTTTTCGTCCAAACAAAGCGCCCATTGAACCATCCTTAGCCCTCAACCCAGAGCATAAACAGCTGCAATACATAATCCAGCCACACAGGGGCGCTCTGTGGATGATTTGCTGATGGTTGATTTTTCAAAACCTTACTGACGTTGAACTTGATGTCACTTATAAACCTTTCATGAACTGCATTTTTGATTAACATAATGTAACAAATGAAGGAATAACAAGGCTCTCCTATTTGCAATCAATTATTGATGTTCTTCCAATAGAGAGATTGAAATATGCCGGTAATGTCCCAGTACCATACATTTGTCTCACCCTGTGGTTTTCTTTTGTCCACTAGATGACACTCTTACATGACTTTTGACGGAGCATCTATTTTCTGCCTTCTAATGGTACTGGATTCTTTCATTTCATGCTGAGACAGATGATATAGTTGTCAAATTGATTTGGAATTCAACAGTAATATATTGAGATGGCATCTTTTCTCTGGTGTAATCGTCATCATATTCTCTCACAATAATTAGGGTCGGAGAGAGATAGAGCACATGACAGACAGACAGACAGACAGACACACACACACACACACACACACACACAAACACACACACACACACACACACACACACGCACGCACACACACACACACACGCACACACACACACACACACACACACACACACACACACACACACACACACACACTCACACTCACACCACAGTGCACTTCTGAGATTGGTCGCTGGTCTGTTCGTGTCAGACAAAACCACATGTTAACTTCCTCTTGCATGTCTGCAGGAAACTGACAAATCCACACTACAACACCAAGCACATAGATTGACGTCAGACAGACACACAGACACAGACATACAGACGCCCAAGGTGTCTGAGCTCAGTTCATTGTTTTATTGGTGTGTCTTTAAGGAGACAGGCGTGTAGTTGGCGTGTAGTAGTTGAACCCCTGTGTATTGATCAGGCAGGGACAGAATGGGCCGTGTCCAGATGTACCTGTGGAGGACCGGTCTCCTATTCTACCTGAGTGGACTCGTCCAATGGGGTAAGAGCATTAAATACCTGCATCCTAATTACCCAGTTACTGTAAGCACCCATGTCGCACCTCAAGGAAAATGGTGGAGAACTGGGATGCAGATTGTATTCCTGAGGAGGAGAGGGGGGACATGGATGGTAACAATATGCACTTTTGAAAGAAATTCAATGTACAGTATATATCATTAACACGGTAATGTTTTAGGTGCAGGGTGAACACATTATTAAAGAAACAAATAGGCCAGCAATTAGATTAATATAATATAATAACCTATGCCATTTAGCTGACGCTTTTATCCAAAGCAGTTTACATTGCAGTGAGTACATACATTATTCAGTATATATGGTCGCAGCGGTATAGATGGTTCCACATCTTTCTTGCAACAGCAATCTTAGGTAAGGCTATATTGAATGAATGAATGAATGAATGAATGAATGAATGAATGAATGAATGAATGAATGAATGAATGAATGAATGAATGAATGAATGGTCTTTATTGTCATTGCTATAGTACAGGTACCAAACAATGACATTTGGGAGGGGTGGCTTCCCTGGTGCTAGGAAAGAAAAAAAAACTAAAAAAACAAGAAGGGAAAGGAGCTGGTTTACATAAATAAAGGCTATGTACACTATCCACTGTACTATACTGTACTGTTGGGTGGATTGGGTGGATCTTTGGAAAGAGGTGCGATTTTCTGAAACGTTTTCCTTCTCCAGATGTTTTCTAGGTCTTCATTTCTTTTGAAAGGTGTGCAATATTGTGTGTTTGTTGAACTTACACAGGTCAGAAAGAGCAAAATATATCAGTTGCTGTGTTGAGGAGTTGCATGTTAAAGTGGACACTGTAAAAAAATCACAGATTTTGAATCCCTTTAGTACAGTGATGCAATGTTGTGAAACATCATTGATGTGGCACAGCCCGCAGGGGATGATTCACTTTTGTTTTTTATCAAAAGAGCTCTATGAAAAAATGTCTACACTTGATGCATACACACTGACCTTTGCAAATGAGTTCTGTCAGTTTGCAGTGAAACAGCAGTAATTACATAGCTCTCATTTCCACTTCCAAATCCTCCCTCTGCAGCAGCGCTAATGCCATGCACGCAGCACCACTCACTCTTACAGAGCTGACACTGAGAGTATGTTACAATACTGATAAGATGCTGGTTCATACTCGCAATCTAGAGAGAGTTTGATGGAATCTAGAGTATAGAATTTGACATAAGTACAGGATTGAGAAGCCTACAGTATATTGTGGCAGAGGTGACTGAGTGCAGACTGAAACCATTCTGAAACACTAGAGGTGACAGAAGTAGGTTAGAGACCAGAATTGAAGGTTAAGACAAGAGTGTACTAGAAGTTAAGGCCAGAATAGCTTCACCAGTCTGAAGTAATTCCATCCTGTTTTAAATGATTGCATTTTAACATTTGTGTCCTCAAGTCCTGGTCAGTTTCTTCCAGATTATGAAAGAGCAGATTGTAAACTTTCAAATGATATGTCATACATCTGAAAATAGTTGAAGAAGATATGCTTATTTGAATATTGATCCACCTCAAAACACAGGCAAAACAGCTGCTAATAGCTAGTGCTAAAAAGGAACTACGCTACGAACACCTAACTCAATGTTCAGCACATCAAAACATGCTGATAGAATATCAACATGCTAAAAACACATAACTACACATGATTAGATGATCATCACACAGTCCTTGCTTTTGAACGCATCCTAAAACATAAGGTAGAAGAGACAGTGAATCCAATTCACTAATTATGAGTATTTAGTGATCCTAAAACTGTTGTTTGTTATATCGAGTGGGCTCTTCAACTTTCGTAATATGCAAAAAACGGAAAACGCATAAAATATATTTTTTGAATAAGCTTTTTGCTAATTTGCGCAACTTGAGAATTGCCAACATGCAGCCCTTTTCACCAGTCTGTGTCACATTTCTTCTTGTATTTTCCCCGTCCAGGTGAGGCCAGGGTGCTTGTGGAGGTGCAGTCTGGTCCACTGTATCGTGTGATTGGCTACCCTCTGTCCATCTCCTGCAATGTGAGTGGCTTCTCAAACCTAGAGGCCCAACAGGATTTCCAGTTCTCCATCTACAAGCCAGAGAAACCCAACCTGGAGATCCAGATCATCAGCACCAGAGATTCCACCTTCGCCTACGCTGTCTATTCCAGACGTGTCTGGAATAAGGATATCACCCTGGAGCGTCTGTTGGGGACGTCTGTCCTCTTCCATGTCAACAGCCTAGAGGAAGGAGATGAGGGACAGTATGAGTGTCACACCCCAAACTCAGAGGCCACCTATG
>NC_137677.1:52833351-52875851 GCF_963989245.1 Nansenia antarctica | reverse complement strand
GGTCTTCAGTCTACGACGGAAGATGGGTAGTGACTCAGCCGTTCTGACGGCCGTGGGGAGCTCATTCCACCAGCGGGGAGCCAGTGTTGTGAAGAGACGTGATCGGGCAGCCCGACTGCTGTGTAGAGGAGGTGGGGCCAGTCGGCCAGCCGAGGTGGAGGAGCGGAGTGAGCGGGCAGGGGTTTGGGGGGTTACCATTTCCTTCAGGTAGGCAGGGCCTGTCCCTTTAGCTACCTGGTATGCAAGCACCAGGGTCTTGAATCTGATGCGAGCTGCTATCGGGAGCCAGTGCAGGGTGCGAAGGAGAGGGGTGACATGCGAGTATTTGGGGAGGTTGAATACCAGCCGGGCAGCAGCATTCTGGATGAGCTGCAGAGGTCTAATGGCTGAAGCGGGGAGCCCAGCCAGGAGTACATTGCAGTAATCCAGGCGGGAGATGACCAGTGCCTGGGTCAAGAGTTGCGCTGCCTCTCTGGTAAGGAATGGTTGTATCCTTCTGATGTTGTAGAGGAAGAATCTGCAGGAGCGAGCCGTTGCTGCAATGTTCTCCGCACAGGATAGTCGGTTATCCAGGATCACTCCAAGGTTCTTGGCTGTCAGGGAGGGGGTTACAGTAGAGTTCTCCACTGTGATGGAGAAGTCTTGGAGAGGGCAGGCTTTCCCGGGGATGAAGAGGAGCTCGGTCTTGTTAAGATTGAGCTTGAGATGGTGGTCAGCCATCCAAGTTGAAATGTCAGCGAGACATTCTGAGATACGGGTTGCCACGTGTACATCAGACGGGGGGAAGGACAGGAAGAGTTGAGTGTCGTCTGCGTAGCTGTGGTAGGAGAGCCCATGTGAAGAGATTACCGAGCCAAGAGACTTGGTGGAGAGGGAGAAAAGTAGGGGCCCTAGGACAGAACCCTGGGGTACTCCAGTGGAAAGGGTTCGTGGAGAAGACAGCGATTCTCTCCAGGTCACCTGGTAGGAGCGGCCTGCCAGGTAGGAAGAAAACCAGGAGTGTGCGGTGCCAGAGATGCCCAGGTCTGAGAGGATGGAGAGAAAGATCTGGTGGTTGACTGTGTCGAAGGCAGCAGACAGGTCAAGGAGAATGAGAACAGAGGAGAGGGAGGAAGCTTGGGCAGAGTGGAGGGCTTCCGTGACAGCAAGGAGCGCAGTCTCAGTGGAATGCCCAGCCTTGAAGCCGGATTGGTGGGGGTCTAAGTGATCCATCTTCTTGTCTATGTTGATATGCAAAGACAAAAGTCTGAGTTGTTAGAGTTAGGGTTAGAATTAGAATATACAGAATTTGTAGTTTCTCATTTACTGCCATTGACTTCTGACTCTAAATTAATGTTACAAAGAATTACAAAGAAGGTTACATAGAGTCTCAATTGAAGTTACATGGAAGTGCTATTGGTTACATGGAGTCTATTCAGGTTACATGGAAGTCCTACATTTGGTTATGTAGAGTCCTTTACAGATCTCTCTCTCTCTCTCTCTCTCTCTCTCTCTCTCTCACTCACTCTCTCCCTTCCTCTCTCTCTCTCTCTCGCTCTCTCTCTCTCTCTCTCTCTCTCTCTCTCTCTCTCTCTCTCTCTCTCTCTCTGCACTCACCCCATCAATGTTTAACAGCCCATCTGTGTGGGAGTGGGAGAGACTAGAATAGACTTTCTCTTACACCTCTTTCACTTTTGAGGAAAAGGACTCAGACACCAGGGGCCTCATTTATAAAAAATTTACTTGAACGTCATCTTTGACTTGCACGTAAGCACATTTTTCTAAATGGACGTAAGCATTATTTATAAATGTATTGTTTATAATTACGTACTTTCTTCTATAAATAACAAATATACTTGAAATTGAACGCAGGTGAATGAGCTTTGTATTTACGCCCTGTGATAGCGGCTCAATTATAGCGGCTGAATTAAGCCAAGTGCTATGAATAGGCTTGATTGAGGTGTTGTGCAGCACCTTTGATGAGTTCACACGATGGTAGACAAACAAAAGAAGAAAAACTTTACTGAGGAGGAGATCCACAGTCTTTTATCAGAAATATACGCATATAAAGGAAGACTGAAATACAATCATAAACATCAGTTCCTTTGTAAATCTCGAATTAAACTCATTTTCTCGGCTGATAACAACATTGTTAATTTTATTACGAGCCTTCGCATGAATTGCAGTAGGCAGTGCGGCTCACATGCCTGTAATAACTCCGCATATCCAGTAGGTAATGTCCGTACGTCAAGTCAATACCTGACGTAGAGCTACGATCGTTTCCACGGTCAAATTGACTCATGTTGACATTTTATAAATCACTACTTTGACGTGGTTTTCTACGTACGACACGGGTAAGATCAAATTTGAAGTACTTTCTATAAATGAGGCCCCAGGTTCCAACAGCACTGGGGATGTTCCTGTGAGTTGAACTTAGTGGATACAAACTGTGTACTACCTGTAAAAACAGGATGACAGGGTAGGTACATAAATTGAAACATGCATGTGGTTTCTTAAAAAGAAAAAATGAAAAATGAAAATGAAAAGCTAATGAAGAAAGTCTGTGTGTAACCTGTGAAGTGAGATGGTACAAATATGATAACAAATACAACATGTTGACCTGCAGATGGTCTGACTGTCATTATGCTTGGTGTTGGATCCAGAATACTTCCACAGACCAGTTCAGTTGAGTGTACATGGTCAGATTCGTCAGGGGAAAAACACTTCTAAACTCTCATTTCAACTCTGCTTCTGCCCACTCACGTTGCCATGGCAGCATTTCGACAGAGCAAACAATATTGAGAGTCACTTTCAGAGACGGTCAAAATCAGCGTTCCATCCCTTTGTGTGCCTGTGTGCCTGTTGGTGCACATACCTGCAGTAGTGTTTGTGTGTTTGTTTCTCCTCCTCGTTCCCTCTGCGGTGTGTGCGTGTGTGCATGTCTGTGTGTGTCTCTTGAGTATGTGTATGTGTGTGTGTGTATGTGTGTGTGTGTGTGTGTGTGTGTGTGTGTGTGTGCATGTGCGCGTGTGCGTCTCCTCCTCGTTCCCTCTGAGGTGTGTGCGTGTGTGCATGTCTGTGTGTGTCTCTTGAGTATGTGTATGTATGTGTGTGTGTGTGTGTGTGTGTGTGTGTGTGTGTGCATGTGCGCGTGTGCGTGTGTGTGTGTGTGTGTGTGTGTGTGTGTGTGCATGTGCGCGTGTGCGTGTGTGTGTGTTTGTGTGTGTGTGTCAGTCACAGTGAATACCGACTGTAATGTCTAAACATTTGATTCTATCCTCCATTTACCTTTTCTCCTCACCTCAATTAAATTCCTCTCTCCCCATACCCTAACTCTACTTACGTCACCCTTCTGTCTACTCTTCTCCTATACTCCCTTGCCTTGTCTCCCTTCATAACCTCCCTTCAAACCCTGAGAGGAATCTCAAAACTGTGACTCATTTTACATTGCTTTCACACAAAATGCATTCAATGACCAAGTTCTCCAAAATCCATGAACTCTTCTCTCATTCAAACTCCACCACCTGCAAAACACAAAGTATTTGCAACACATTTTTCCAATGTTACGGTAACACAAAACTGTGAAGAACAGAATGATCAAAACAGAATGATTTGGTGCATTTTTGCAGTAATCATATTGAAATGTCTAGAAAATATTATAGAATATATACACTTTTCATTTTACACAAGTAAATGTAGTAAAGTAAATGTAGTGTACTTTGAAGTAACTACCATAACTTACTTTCTGCAAAGATACTGAAAACTGTGGCATTTCTGATTCATTCTTGTTAATAGCCTAATAATTAACAGTTGTACAGTCAACTATACTGTCAACTATACTGTCTATGATTACTATGAATCAAACCATTCCCCGTATAATGAAATATTCATTCTTGTGAAAATCATTCAAACTATAATGCTCCCGTTGTTAGTGTTTTGTAGGTCAGAGTGTTGAATGAATCAATGACTGTGTATGCTTTCTGAGTGAACATTTTTGCCAGTGTATGGTTGAACAAGCTTCTTTTGAGACATGTATGAAGCGTTTGGCCAGGATGGATGTTACGTAGTAATGCAGACTGTATGAAGAGTTTTGATAATGTGACTTCAGTTTTGAACACTGCGACTTAGCAATCGTAAAAAAACTGTAAACTGTCTCTATGTGTCATTGTTAAAAGTGGTCTCTGTCTCCTCCATGTTACTGTAAGATTGATCTGCTCTCTGCTGTTCTCTAACCCTCAATAGTCTCAATAGAGGCAAGGCGCAACCGTAGAGGGTTATTATGTTGTATCTCTTGCACATACTTGTTCAGAGTGTGTGTTTGTGTGTGTGTGTGTGTGTGTGTGTGTGTGTGTGTGTGTATGAGTGTTTGTGAGTCATAGGCTGCAGAGAGATGAAAAGATTGATACTTCTGTCTCTGTCTCTGTCTGTCTGTTTCTGTTTGTCTGTCTGTCTGTCTCTCTCTCTCTCTCTCTCTCTCTCTCTCTCTCTCTCTCTCTCTCTGTGACACATGTCATTCTAGGCTGAGACATTACCATGTGTTTCATTCCTCTCTGCTGTCTCAGCATGTCTACATTCTGGACTTCAGGAATTAAAGGCAGGCAGACATAATGAGGAACAACCTCTAATACACACATACACACACACACACACACACACACACACACACACACACACACACACACACTCACACACACACACACACACACACACACACACACACACACACACACACACAACCATTCACTCAGGACTGTACATAATAGTGTCTGGTTCTCCAGCAGAGAGCTGCTGGTCTGATGGTCATCCCCAGAGACTCCGCCTGCTGGTAGAGGGAGCAGCTGAAAAGACCTAAACAAAAGCAGCTTAAATGGTGCAATATGGAGTAATAGTCTGTTCTCTGTGCTGTCAGGGGAGCTCTCAGGAACTCCAAACTTTTACATTACGGTATGTTATACTCGCCATCCGTGAGGCTGCATAGAGGGACATGGAACCACTCGTATTCCCCCCCATTGACCTGTCCAAGTAGATTAGATATTGATTGATCGACCTAAATTTATTTAATCACACTTGTATTGTGTTTTTGTGGCTGTGTGTGCGAATGTGTGGCTGTGTGTGTGTGTGTGTGTGTGTGTGTGTGTGTGTGTGTGTGTGCGTGTGTGTGTGTGTGTGTGTGTGTGTTTGTGTGTGTATGTGTGTATGTGTGGGTGTGTGAGTGTATGTGTGGGTGTGTGTGTGTATGTGTGGGTATGTGGGTGTATGTGTGTGTGTGTGTATGTGTGTATGTGTGGGTGGGTGTGTGTGTGTCCCCAGAGATGGGTTGTTGTTGTTGCCTCTCTCATTACTTTTGAGAGATGCTGTCCATCGCCTCTGAAAAACACAGAATACGGATTTTAATGAAAAAGTCATTTTGACTATCTTTTTTGACAGGTTCATAAAGCCCAGTATTGATGGATGCATTGGAATCAAATTAGGCTTGATTTTTATTGTATCTGTGGTAGGCAATTTTGTTTGATCCAGTAGTTACATGAATAAAACAATACATCTTGTACAAGACAAACATGTTATAAATGGCATACTGTCTACAAACAAGAGTGCATGAGCAGCCTCACCTATTTTTAAATGGTAAAAATAAATGGTAAATGGACAGATTTATATAGCACCATTATTCCAAAGCACTTTACAATGGCCTCTCATTCACACACACATTCACACACCGATGGCGGCAACCTACCATGAAGGTGCCGGCCCGCTCATTGGGAGCAACTTGGGCTTCAGTCCCTTGCCCCAAGGACACCTCGACATTCTAACCGCCGATCTGCAGACCTCGCGATCATTAGACACCGGCTCTACCTCGTGCGCCACAGCCTCCCCTATTTTTATCTCTTCAATGAATTTCTTTTACATTTTCCTTATATTTCACTCTATCGACCTAGTTGACTTCAACCATTTGTTGTGCAATTTTGTTTTCATATACTGTTTTCATTTGAGAAGGTTTAACCCTTTCGCTGCAGATTCTTCCCAAAGTTTCCACTCTTTTCTTGATTTCACTGTTCTACTCTCCAGAGACCACTCTGCTAAGCAACAAGACAGCCATGCCCGTGCAGTAAGGGCCTGCATATTGTTCACCTTAATGTGAACAGTCTTGTGCCTAAACTGGACCAAATCAGAGAAATGTTCCATGACAGCAAGGTTCACATTTTGAGCTTCTCTGAGACCAAGTTTGATGAATCGATCAAAGACCCAGAGATTGAAATAGTTAACTACACAGTCATCAGAAACGACAGGAACAGGTATGGGGGTGGTGTCTGCATGTACATTCACAACGATATTATCTTTAACACCCGGTATGACCTGAATCGTGACAAATTAGAATCTGTTTGGGTTGAAATTATCTTTAACAAAGCAAAACCGGTGCTGGTTGGTACTATCTACAGACCACCCGATCAGAATGATTTCTATGATATTCTTGAGGGGTGCTTGGATGACGTTGACTGTGTGGAAAAGATTCTTATTGGGGATTTGAACACGGACATGCTCAGAAATGAAGCATCCGTTTTCAAATCCTTCACTAGGTTTTCTGAATTACACGGTCTCCGTCAACAAATTACCAAACCCACTAGGGTGTGTATTTCTACTCAAACCACCATAGATCTCATTCTAACATCGGATGAGTCCAAAATCTCCAAGAGTGGGGTTATTGTATGTGGGCTAAGTGATCATTACATGATCTTTTGCACTCGTAAAAAACATAAACCCAAGGCTGGCGGTCATAAAACTGTAACCACTAGATCCCTTAAATCCTATTCTAGTGAGGCCTTAAACCATAAACTGGAGAATCAAGACTGGTTAGATGAACTAAAAGGCACACAGGTTGAAGAGGCATGGCTAGGTTTCAAAACCAAATTCCTAAATATTATTGACAGTATAGCCCCCATGAGAACCACCAGGGTTAAAGCCCGATCGGAACCATGGATGAATTCGGACATTCTAAATGCTATGAAAGTCAGAGACCTAAAATGCTCTGAAGTTCAAAAATGCAAATCAAAATTAGTGAAACACTTAAACGAAGATCACAAAACCCACTTTGAGAAAATTAAAAAACAATGCAACAAACTATGCAATCAGGTAATTACCATGACCAAATCTGCTAAGAAAGAATACCTCGATAACAAAATCGAAGAAAACTTAAACAAACCACGTGACCTTTGGAAGCTACTTAATAGCCAACTAGGTTGCAGTCAAAAACTCAAAACCAGGTCTACAAACATCAGCATAAAATCTGGAGATTCTCTCCTTACAGACAAGCTGGATGTGGCTAAGTGCTTAAACACTTTCTTTACAACCATAGCCACTAAATTAGTTAACAATCTACCACCCCACTCAGGGCGTTATGGTGTAGAGCACATCCGTGCGTTCTACAATAAACTGGGTGTACGCAAAGATGATTTTAAACTCTCCATGGTGTCAAACGATGAGGTGTTTAAAAAGCTGGGCGCTCTACACTCAGAAAAGGCCACGGGCCATGACAATATTCCAGCCAGATTTCTAAAAGACTCAGCTGCCTCCATTACCCCAATCATCACCCACATAATAAACCTCTCCATCAAACAGGGACACGTCCCCTTGACTTTAAAATAGCAAGGGTAACCCCACTGTATAAAAAAGGAAGCAAATTAGACCCAGGCAACTACCGACCTGTTTCTATTCTTAATTCCATCTCGAAACTTATGGAAAAAATAGTTTATGAACAGGTTGATAGGTACCTTACCGAAAAAAATCTGATGTATGAATTTCAATCAGGATTCAGAACATCCCATTCCACTGACACATGCCTTCTCTATTTGAACGACCACATCAACCATGAGGTGGACTCGGGCAAGTACTGCGGCATGGTCATGCTGGACCTCCAGAAGGACTTCGACACAGTAGATCACCACATATTGTTAGATAAACTGAAAGCAATTGGGTTCGATAGAACATCGGTGAGCTGGATGCAATCCTACTTAGAGGGGAGGGAACAGGTGGTTAGTGTGAACGGAACACTGTCCCCCCCCCTCCCAGTGACCTGCGGCGTTCCACAAGGAAGCATATTGGGACCTTTACTGTTCCTAATATATGTGAATGACATGTCATCAGCATGTGATTGCAATTTGTTCCTGTTCGCGGATGACTCGGCTCTGCTGGTCTCTGACAGGGACATATTGCAGGTGGAAAAAGCGCTAAGCACTGAACTGAGTAGAATCTGCATCTGGCTAGCTGACAATAAACTATCAATACACCTAGGTAAAACTGAAACCATCCTATACGGATCCCCATCTAAACTCAGAAAGGCTGAACATTTTAAAATAAAAGTGGGTAACATTAATATCACAAGAAAAGAGGATATTACATACCTGGGCTCCATCTTAGAGGCAAATCTTTCCGGAGATAAAATGGCAGCAAAAGTAATCAAAAAAGTGAACCATAGAACTAGATTCTTGTACAGGATATCCTCACTTGTCAGTAAAAACACACTGAGGACCCTATCAGGAGCTCTCATTCAATGTCACTTCGACTATGCCGTAACATCATGGTACTATAGAACCACAAAGGCCCATAAAACAAGACTCCAGACAGCCCAAAATAAACTGGTTAGGCTTCTGCTAGGCCTCAACCCTAGGACACATCTAACCGCTGCTCATTTTTTGAGCCTTGATTGGCTACGAGTAGTTGACAGAGTGCAGCAGCTTGCACTGGGCCTGGTCTTCAAGATACGCTACACCACAAAGACACCCAAGTACCTGTCAACATACTTCCAAAAAGTGAACAACGTCCACACATACAACACCAGAGGAAGCTCCACGAACCACGTTCAACCGCGTTGCACCACAAACAAGGGGTTAAACTCGTTTGCAAACTATGCAGTAAAAATGTGGAACGCCCTTCCTATAATCTTAAAGGAGTGCAAAACACTGCCCACCTTCAAAACCACTCTCAAAAAACATTTACAGGAGGCTGCAATCCGTAACTGGACCCTCTAAATCAAAAATCTGATTAAAAGACCCGAACTACCCACTGTACATACTTTGTGTTTTGTCCCCCGCCCCCACCTGTGGTGTATGTCCCCACCTGTCCTACCCGCTGTACATACCTTATGTTTTGTTGTATTGTTCTTCACATGATGGATGTATGTTTATCTTGTAGAGTAATAGTTAATTGTCTGTATTATCTTGTAGATAGTACTAGTTTTTTTTGTCTGTCTTACATGTAACGATGAATTGAGAATCAAGGACCCCAATTGAAATAAGCCAGTGGCTTTCTTGTTTTTTTTTATCCTTTTAGTTGACCTTGTATGTAATATGTACTTTCATGTACCTACTTCTGCAAATCTTCTAATAAAGTTTTCAATCAATCAATCAAAAAGCCCATCCCCCATGCCTCTGACAGCCATACCCATCCCCCATGCCTCTGACAGCCATGCCCATCCCCCATGCCGCTGACAGCCATGCCCATCCCCCACGCCGCTGACAAAAGACACAGAGGGCTCTATTTTCAGCCGGAGCAAATTGGCAATTTGTGTCGGCCTTAACAGGTGAGACTGTTGCGCTGTCTGGCCTGCGCTCATGTAGTGGAGTAGCGGTAAATTGGGGTGAGTTCATGACAATAAGCAGGTCAAGTGGCATCATGTGTGCTGAAAAATCTGGCCTTGAAAATCACACAAATATTTTAGACACACCCACTACGTGCCACCCACGACAGTGTCCAAAAAATAATAAAATATAGCCCATAATCTCTATTTTGGGGCAAGACGCAGCCTGGTCCAAGCTGAATTTCTTCTTCAGGCAGGCAGGGGAAACACAACATACAATAAAAGTACAATACAATAGAAAGTTAAGAACAGCAACAATAATAACAACAACAACAACAACAACAACATATGTACAAAACCACACACCACACCCTAACATTATAACATAGGCCTACACCCAAACATGCCATGAAATAAAGTGCCATGGGAGGTCATGTTTCATCCTCCTGTGTTCCTGGAAAGTGCATTTAGTGACTGTCGTTTCACAGGCTGATAATAGTCTAGACAAACATGCTGTTGATGCTTGTACTGTAGAGCAGTGGTCTTCAACCGGGGGTCCGCGACCCCTAGGGGGTCCGCCAAATTTTCACCAAAATAATCAGTGAGAATTAAAGAATATAACAAAAATGAGATTGAGTAAAGTACGAGCATTAATAGGGAATAATAAGCAACTTTTGACAAAAACAATTTACAAAATAAATGATGCCCATAATTCTAGAGTCTCACATAAAGTCAGCTGAAAAAAAAAAAACCTGTCTAGCAAGCTAGGTGTTGGCTAAAACGCTGCAGTTCAGTCTTCATTGCGAAATTAACGTTAATTAATAACTAGCATAACGTTACTAATTTAGTTAGTTTGATAATAACAAACCCGCCTCTTTGCTTCTCTATGCGCCGCTATAACGCGCTCCTTTACCATTCCGAGGTCAGATGGCTTTCCCGTGGATCAGTATTGGCGCGCGTCTTTGAATTACGCACAGCTATCCACGAGATTCTGCTACCGCGCGGAGCTGGCTGCGCATTTCAATGCATTTCCGTGGATTCCGCGGTGCCCTCGCCTGACGTGAAATGCGCAATTGTTGATCACTTGGAGGCACTCGAAAGTCAATTTGAGAAGTACTTTTCTGAGACTGAGTCTTGGAGAAAGCACAAGACATGGATACGGTTATCATTCAAAGACAATGCATCCGACGGCTCAAACCTGACAGCCGCTGAGGAAGATCAGCTGATCGACCTAACCACAGACAGTACACACAAGAATGTGTACGAGTCACAGCCTCTCACCCAGTTCTCGATGAGCCTCTTGCCTTTTGCAACAACTTATCTTTGTGAAAGTGGATTCTCCTCCCTCACCTACCTGAAGAGCAAATACCGTTCCAGACTGCAGTCTGAGGATGACATGATGCTCTGCCTGACAACCTCCATCTCCCCCAGAATAGACAAGCTGTGTACCACCAACCAGGGCCAGTCATCTCACTGAGGTAGGCATACCTGGCTTCCTGAAGCTAAAAGTTTCATTGTTGAAAAATAATAATAATAGAAAATATAAGCCTCATCAACAACAACAACAACAACAACAACAATAATAATAACCAATCATAATTATGCATGAACGTTTTATCAATCATAAACACATATAGGCTAATAACCCAGTATATAAATAGGTTAATACGGTGAAAGAAAAGGTGAATGAAGTAAATATAAAAGTTATTATAGCCTATATAGGCTTTAAAATGTGAGACATTTAAAAATATATATTACATGTGGGGGTCCCTGTTCTGTTTGTCTCTCGTCCAAGGGGTCCTTGGGTTGAAAAAGGTTGAAGACCCCTGCTGTAGAGTATATGTCTGTTGGGGGCTGTATAGAAGGAGTCCTCATGGGTGGAGGACTGTTGGTGTCCCCTCAGCTGAGCGCAGCAGCTTCTCATGATTGTTATCACTACTGTCATCATTCATCGCAGAATTATTCACTCTGGCTCTTTAATAAATCATTGGGTGCCCCTATCAAACAAATACCAGTGACAGCGACATGGGCCCAGTATGAATAACTGATAGGGCGACATACGCTACTAAAGCAGTGGGACTTATCATGCATCTCATTGGATCAGACACGCAGAGAGAGCTGATGATACATCGCCGGGGACGCGGTGACACAAACATTGCCATGGCAACAGAACACAGAACTCAAAGCTTGGAAGTTGGACTGCAGGAATGTTAGTTTGACAGAGTGCAAACTGAACTTTAGCGAGGGAGGAAATCAAGGGAACACAGTTAAGCTTGTTCTGTTTGTGGGTTTGTGTGTTGTCAACGTTACAAAGCTCCCAGCCAGGCAGACAGATAGTATAGGCCTCTTAACTCAGGAAGGAAGGGAAAATGTCATCCGGCTCCAAAACATTAGCTCAGTGCTATCTCACGACACAAGTGCCAATACAGCGAAGCCCATATCTGACCAATTCATCAGTTCCCTCTCAGCCAGGGAAGCTTCTTATCTGTCAGTACATCGCCCAATACCACTTACAGCCTAAACTCACATCTGACAGTCCATCACAGTTGGGCCACAAAATCGTTTCCTTGCTGGAGAGGACAGAACCTCCTGCTGTGAGTGAGTGAGGAATGAGAGTGCTGTCTATTCTTTCCTCACTGCAAATGGGAAAACACAGCAAGACACTTTTCACAGTGTCGTTCTCAGTGTCTTTCTCCATGTTTATGCACAGCAGGTCTGTTTTCATCTCTGTTGCTCCTCCTCTATTATAGTATCCCTCTGTCAGGCTGAGAGCTTTTCTCACTGTATATTTCCCTCATGCCTGATTGGCTGTCAGTTGGTTCGCCTGTTTCTCACTCTGTGTCATCACTTCACTTCACAGTATATCTCCCAGCAGCTAACCACGGTCAATGTTTATCTGCTTCCATCTGTGTGTGTTGTCCTAGGGGAGGCTGGTGGAGGTAGAAATCGGAGGATGGGCTTTTTGTGATGCATGGAATGGAATGAGGAATGGTATCAAACGAGTGCATTCCATTCCATTCTCCGTCCTTTCCGTTTAATTTCTACCTCCACCAGCCTCCCTGGTACTGTACACGTATGTACTGTATATCATCTGTGCACATCACACGCCATATCAGTCCTCACCCAGTCTATCCTGCCATGCTTTTCTCTTGGTTTGAGGTAAGTGTCACCACATGAGAAATTGATGAGAGTGTGAGTCACCCCAACCATCATCCTTCACCTCCAAGAGATTCAACAGGGCTGTGAGGAAAGGAAATGCGGCTGTTTGTCCCTTGGATCCACAAAGGCTTCAGATTGCCATAGTTACACGTGATGATGGGTACAAAAACGTTACGCCTACCTTCCTCCGATGCCAGCTGCTGTGGAATTAGCGTGTTTGATCGTGTCTCTGAGTTAACTCTGCTAATAAAGACGGACGACCAGAGTTGAGCCAAGGAACAAATTCAATCAGATCAAACAGTCAACCCGCAGGGCCAGAGCCAGGCCGGAGCCGGTCTCTTCCACTTCACCCACAGATCTTCTTGGCTGGAAGACAAGAGTCACGATGCCCTCTCTCACAAGTAACACTATCAGAGTCAGCCAGGCCTCATTTCGGTGTGTGTCTCAGCCTGTTTTATGGGCTGTCTGTCTATGTGGTTCACACGCCAGCGTGTGAGCTTTGGCAGCTGTCCGTGAGTCAGGCAGTAAGCTGGTGTCTTCATTAGTGTAGTTTAGACGCTGTCGCCACTCCTCTCTGTCACCAGACCCATCCACTCCACTGCACCCATCCGCCCCCATCAGACTCTAGCTCCCTTAACTGCCATCTCACTAACACATGTCGCTAATTAGCTGTACACTGTAACACTGTATCGTGCTTTACCCAGCCCCTGATAACACCTACCGTATCTCCACCCAGATGCACACAGACACACACACACACACACATGCACGCATGTGCATACACACAAACAAATATCACCAGTCAAACAGTGCATCTGTCAATGTAGTCCCCTACATGCTCCCAGTTTAGAATAGAGTGTTACATTGTAGTGATTGGGTTTTTAGATCTTTTCTAAATATACACATTTTGTCAAGAGGTTGCCATGCTGCCTTAGCAACCTCCCCATTGCATATTTAGCTGTTTGAAGCCCACAGTTTGCACTGTCAGACTATCACTGGCAGTTGTGACTACCCTCTACATTGTTCTCCATGGGAATCTCTATTAGAACCTATTATTTGATCTCCTCTCTCTTTCTCCTCTTCTTTTCTAATTTTCTCACCCCTTCTCTCTCTCTCTCTCTCTCTCCCTCTCTCTTCCCCTCCTCACTCTCCCTGCTGGTGTGTGTGGGCTCTCAGTTCTAGTGGTTGCCGTAGCTGGTGGCAGGTTGACATTCAGGCTGGCAGGACTGTCACACAGCATCACAGTCCCACAGGGTGACACAGCAGGACAGGGGGAGCGGGGCGACAAGGAGACGGGGGGCCAGTCTGGTCTGTGTCTCTGAGATTCTCCTCTCTTTCAAAGTAATTAGAAAGGACTGGAGGCCGGGATCACCAGACAGACTAGTCCAATATAGAATCATGTCATGTGACAACAATAGAGTTTTCTTCTTGTTCTCTAGTTCACCAGTGTATGTGTATGTGTGTGTCTGTGTGTATCGGGGGGTGGGGGAAGGTTGTTGGGGAGAGGTGTGGCTGGGGGGGGGGGGGGGGGTCTGTTTCTCTGGCCAGTGTAAACATGTCAAATTCCGTCAAATACATTTGACAGAAACTTGACAGAATTTGACATGTTTATGACAACACCAACCTGGCTAACAAACATATCTATCCCATTGCTTTTGTATGAAGTAGTGAAGGAACATTGGTAAGTACAGTATTAACATAATGGTAATATTACAATGCTACAATATGCTACAATTTAGCACGTACATTGAGCGATTGAAGCTGGCAATGTTGGTCTATGATGCTGCAGTATGAAGAGTATAATTGGGATGCCTGTTGGTAAGCAGCTGGTGTTAGAGGGAGGGGAGCGCAAAACAGAGGGTGTACAATACCTGACAGTACTGGTAAGTACAACATGCCGAGACTACACCTGAGGAGAGAGCTGATAGTCACAAACATAACAGGCCAACATCAATATATGACTCCTCCCACAGTGCAGCTTATGCCCACAAAGTGTGTGTGTGTGTGTGTGTGTGTGTGTGTGTGTGTGTGTGTGTGTGTGTGTATGTGTGTGTGTGTGTGTGTGTGTGTGTCTTTGTTGCCATCCACACCAAACAGATGTAAACAGGACATTTTATACAGGCTATGTTTCCTGGCGACCACGCTCTCAGATGTTCTCTCTCTTCCTGCATCAGAGTCATGGTGACAACAGGGAATGATGTCCTCTAGGTCATTTCTGAACACACACACATTACACACAAGTATACATGTGTTCACGTCATAATACCTCACACACCACTCAATGTATAAATAGATGAATCATTGATATAGAGAGGTGGAATGTTGAAACGTGTTGAATATTGAATATTGAGGACTGTTGTTGTTGTTGTTGAGTAGTGTTGGCTCCCACAGTGAATGGCTAAGTGTTGTGCATTAGAGTTAGGAATGATGATACTCTATGATGATACTAGCTGATACTCACAAACATAACAGGCCAACATCGATGGTTATAATGGCAGCATTTTACCCCCGTATTGTCACAACACCACAGCCATATTAGTAGTGAGCACGGTCGTAATGCTGCTGTTCACTTCTGTTTGTAAGATGAGGATGTGCTCACATCCCTTCCCCCTCTCCACAACATAATAAAAAAACGTCAACATTTACATTTTTCAAGTGTGTCATCAAAACTGGCACTGAAGTTTATACAAATGGCAAGATTTGTATAAACATATAAACATACAAATCTTGCCATTTGTATAAACTTAAGTGCCAGGGATGTGAGCACATCCTCATCTTACAAACAGAAGTGAACAGCAGCATTACGACCGTGCTGTGTTTATGTTGTATAAACATTTGTATGAACAATCCTCATCATCGGCCCAAAGTCTCTCACCCGTTCCACCCAGACATTCTCACTCAACATCGATGGCTTCACCGTAACCCCCTCCAACCACGTCCGCAACCTCGGCATCATCTTTGACCCCACCCTCTCGTTCCTTCCCCATGCCAACCAGGTCACTAAATCAGTTTTTTTCCACCTCAGGAACATTGCCCGCATCCAACCCCCCCTGTCCTTTTCCGCTGCTGAAACACTTATCCACGCCTTCATAACTTCCCGACTCGACTACTGCAACAGCATCCTCTACGGTTTGCCTAATAACATCCCAAACAAATTCCAATACGTCCAAAACTCTGCTGCCCGTCTGCTCACCTCCACTCGCCGCCGTGACCACATCACCCCTGTCCTCCAAAACCTACACTGGCTCCCGGTCAAATTCAGGATCCAATTCAAAATCCTACTCACCACTTACACAAAGAAATCAACAATCTGGCCCCCTCCTAACTTGCCGACCCCGTCCCCCTCCACACCCCCTCCCGTTGCCTCAGGTCTGATGACCATACCACCCTCAAGACCACCAGAACCAAGCTCCGGACCGGGGGTGATAGGGCCTTTTCAGCCGCAGCCCTGTCCCTCTGGAACGCCCTCCCCAACCACATCAGACAGGCCAACACCCTCCCAACATTTAAACAGGCCCTCAAAACCCACCTCTTCAAGCTCACCTGCACCAGTTAACCCTCTCCCCCTCCCCTTCCCATGTGTCCCCAGCACTACCTTAATTAGGCCCCTATACTTTCTTTGTGTCTTTTTACTATTACTACTCAATCTTTTCAGTTTGTAAAGCGTCTTTGAGTGTCTAGAAAAGCGCTGTATAAGTCTAATGTATTATTATTATTATTATTATTATTATTATTATTATTATTATTATTATTATTATTATTATACGATGGAGGTTGGTCCTTTGATATGTAAAGCAGCTGTTTTGATTTCTCTGTGTCAAGCATATTATAGAGAGAGAGGCATTGCCAACAGCCTGGTTTTTCGTTTAAATTCTATGAGGTTGGGGAGCTGAGACTCAAATCTCTATCTCTCTCCATCTCTCTCTCTCTCTCTCTCTCTCTCTCTCTCTCTCTCTCATACACACACACACACACACACACACACACACACACACACACACACACACACACACACAGATCAACGTAGCATTTCTATGGGTAAAGGGGGAGAGGAAGAATCTCCTTGAGTGGTAGTCCAGGCCTCTGTGTTATCTCCATGGGAAAATCCACTTCTGTCAGATATGTGCTTCTCAGAGCATGCTGCTTAAAGCAGGCAAACTGATCTAGCAGGAGGACACACTCACTGACATGCAATGGAACATCTCCAGCGGCACACCATCTAGACAGTCGGAGCCTTGGCTATTTTTTCCAATGTTTATATGAAACATTATACTATTGATGGCCATTATCAAAGGCAAACGTAACGCACAAATATAGGGCTGGCAGTAGCCGCTCTGCAGAGCTAGAGAAACCAGAAACGTTGTCTGAACGGACACCGCAGCTGTGAGACACACATGCTTCTGAGGTAGAGGAAGCCGATGTGTCCCAAGCGTAATTGTAAGTCACTCTGGATAAAAGCATCTGCTAAATGGTTAAAATGTAAAATGTGTGTGTCTGTGTGTGTGTGTGTGTTCATTGATGTATGTGAGTTACGTGTAGATTAGAGTGTTTAGGTGTTTAAATAGCTGCGTGACGACTGAAAGGAGGTGAGATTGCATAAGCGAGGGCCCAGGATTGCACAAGATTTCCTACACAGGGCTCTGATGTGTTTGTTTGGGGAACAAGTGTGTTGCGTGTGTGTGTGTGTGTGTGTGTGTGTGTGTGTGTGTGTGAGAGTGTGTGTGTGCGTGTGCGTGTGCGTGTGCGCGTCTGTGCTCTGTCTGTGCTCCTTGTTGACTTTCAGACACTTTTGCTTTTCCTCTGACAGGCGCTTGGAGCAAAGACAAGATGCAGGTTAACTCTATCTGTCAGAACATGCCTCCATAGAAGAGAGAAACAGAGAGAGAGAGGGGGGGGGGGGGCGCTCGGCAGAAAGGGAGGGAGAGCACAAGAGAAAGGAGGAGGAAGGGCAGCAAGGGAAGGATGAAGAGAGAGGTGGTTTTAAGGAGAAAGGGAACACCAATCCATTCTGACCACATACTGTATGATACAAGACTGAGAGAGATGGGGGAGAAGAGGTACTGTAGACTTTACATGAGAGGAGATGTGTCAAGAGAATGTGCTGTATGAGTCAGCCCGGGGCTGTTTACCCTCATGTTTCTCCTCCTCTACTCTGTGGGCACAGCCAGGCACAAGAGGTAAGATCTGACTGACCTGACCGTTTAAGAACCCCAAGGTGGGTTCTGGGCCAACCAACACACTCGCCCAGCAGCTTAGCAATCTATGTTTCAAAAACATCAGCTAAACCCTCGTCTGATAGGTTTGATCAGGCGCAAATGTAGGGATCACCATGGCAATACCGGGGTATGTGGGAGCCTCTCCTCTCTTCTCTTACAGTATGGAGGTGTGTCAGCAGAAAAGTCTGAGTGTGCGTCCATGAGGCCAAACACTCTCATCCCTCATTCTGAGTCACCACTCCACCTCCGAATGCCCTTTGTAAACAACCCACAGTACAGCTCATGCTCACAAACTGTGTGTGTGTGTGTGTGTGTGTGTGTGTGTGTTTAAGTGTGGAAGTGTGTGTGTGTGTCTTTGTTGACATCGACACCAAACAGAGACTGTAAACAGGACATTTTATACAGGCTTTGTTTCCTGGCGACCACGCTCTCAGATGTTCTCTCTCTTCCTGCCTCAGAGTCATGGTGACGACAGGGAATGATGTCCTCTAGGTCATTTCTGAACACACACACATTACACACAAGTATACATGTGTTCACGTCATATACCTCACACACCACTCAATGTATAAATAGATGAATCATTGATATAGAGAGGTGGAATGTTGAAACGTGTTGAATATTGAATATTGAGTAGTGTTGGCTCCCACAGTGAATGAGTGTGTTGTGCGTTAGATCTCCCCACTGTTAACAGCATTGTACAACGGCAACACTTATAACAGAGGGCCTTTTTTAGTGCACCAGTGGTTTATGCATTAGTATGTTACTGGAGTAAAGACACAACGACAGTGACAATTTCCCACATACAGTACATGCCGACCAATCCCCTTGTAGTACTTGTGAAAGTCGTGAAAAGTCATGATTTGTCCAACTAATCCATCTGTTTAGTCATATCCTGTACCTCCTAGACCTCCTCTCTGTGAGTCATTGTGTTGACGTCATGGGGTGGCTTTTGCGGGTGACGGAGTTGTGAGTAAGTGATTTGCCTGTATCTTTTTTCGCATTACGCATCAAACAAAAGCTCCATTGATTGTGTGTCTGTGTGTGTGTGTGTGTGTGTGTGTGTTTGTGTGTGTGACATCACTAGGCCTGGGGAAGATAGCATCTGTTTTTATTATCATTACCTCAGACTGTAACAGGCCTGTACCTGTGTGCTGCAGGGCATCATGATATACAGCATATGCTTGCAGTGTGTGTTTACATACATACAGTACATACAGCCAAACATAATACTTCTGTAGGCACACTGAGCTCCTCTGTTCTTGTCAAAATTATAGGGGGCTGCTCCTTCACGTGATTTGCCTTTAACTTTTGCATGCGTGTGTGTGTGGGGGTGGGTGTGTGTGTGCGTGTGTGTGTGTGTGTGTGTGTGTGTATGTGTGTGTGTGTTGTGTGTGTGTGTGTGTGTGTGTGTGTCTGTGTGTCTGTGTGTCTGTGTGTCTGTGTGTCTGTGTGTGTGTCTGTGTGTCTGTGTGTGTGTGTGTGTGTGTGTGTGTGTGTGTGTGTGTGTGTGTGTGTCATTGTGACCAGGACACTGCTGATGAATAATACATGAGTTACAGCTGTGTTTTCACAAAGGACGAAGGCCACATAATCAAGCCCAGAGAGAGAGAGAAAGATTGAGAAAGAGAGAGGAGGGTGGGGGGACTTAGACAAAGGACAATGTTGGTGTGAATTAGAATCAGTTTTGGCTAAAGCTCCTCGAAATTAACTGGGCAAATTGAGTGACAACATTAATGAAAGACAGCATGGACACCTGTCCTTTTTCATGATATAATGATGAGGGATAATGTGTGATACATCCACTAGTTACCATTTATGTGTGTGTGTGTGTGTGTGTGTGTGTGTGTGTGTGTGTGTGTGTGTGTGTGTGTGTGTGAGAGAGAGAGACCTGCTCCTATCATCCCCCATGGCCCTGTTATTGTGGTGCTGACAGTCAGTGTATGAGCACCTGGGGAGAGAGTGACACTGAGTTGCTATGAGTTGCTAACCAGGCCTGGTCAGACCCAGGTGACAACAGCTTTCCAGGGGATACATGCCATCACACGTGGGAGAGTACAAGACATGTTCATCCCTTCAGACAGACACACACACACACACACACACACACGCACACACACACACACACACACACAATCATCACCTGTACCATACCCTGTCATTATACCAATCATGGCTTACAGCTCACAAAGTGAAATGAAAATGGATGATGTGTGTGTTAGCAACTGTGTGTGCGTGTGTGTGTGTATGTGTGTGTGTGTGTGTGTGTGTGTGTGTGTGTGTGCGTGCGTAGAATAGAAGAGAGGGAAGGTGAGAGAGGGAGGGTAAATTGAAAGATAAAGAAGAGAAAGGAGGAGAAAGGGAGAGAGAGAGATAGCTGGTTCAAAGTGCTCAGTCATTCCATATTAATACTTTGCATTAAAGAGCCTTTCTAATGAATAATTGATCTTCAGGAAAATGTAGTGATTTACACTCCCAGTGGGCTAATGTAATGTTAAATCAAAGCGCAGGAGGTAGAGTCAGCGTCTAATGATCGCAAGGTTGGCAGATCGGCAGTTTGAGCCCCGGCTGGCCACATGTCGAAGTGTCCTTGGGCAAGACATTTAACCCCAAATTGCTCCCAATGAGCGGGCCGGCACCTTGCACGGTAGCTTGTCGCCATTGGTGTGTGAATGTGTGTGTGAATGAGAGGCCATTGTAAAGCGCTTTGGAATAATGCGCTATATAAGTCAGTCCATTTACCATTTAAAGCGTGAGTGTCAGTGTGTGTGTGTGTGTGTGTGTGTGTGTGTGTGTGCATGCATAGGTGTTTTTGTGCTTGCATGTGTGTGTGTGTGTGTGTGTGTGATTGTGTGTTTGTGTGTTTGTGTGTGTGTGTGTGTGTGTGTGTTCACGCGTGTGCGTGTGTGCCCAAGTGTGTGTGTATCCTGATATCCGCCTACTGTAAGAACACCTCAGGCATGACAGCTTGTATCTACAGTAAAGGCAAAATTACATCCTTGAATTGACCAGCTGAACATAATCACAGGTTATCTGCTGGAGCGCCACGTAATCTTCAAGCCCTGTGTTGAGTGTGGCATGGGAAATTGAAGCGCATTATCTTGAGTAGCTACTCTGTTGTCGCTAATGTTCTTTTCCCAAAGGAAGATGGCAGCTAGCTTCTAGAAGGGATCGTTCTCTTTCTGGTAGTTTGTCATACCTTGTCACTCACTCCCACGCTGAGCCCTTTATAGATTACTGTCTTGTTATCCCATCCTGACTGCCATGCCTTTCTCTATAACTGTATACTTGTATCAGTTCTATGGCACAATTAGCAGTGTTTATTTAGGGCATGACATATCTATTCTGTGTTTAGTTATTGTGATTGTACAGTACCAGTCACAAGTTTGGACACACTTTGCCATTCAATTGATTAACACGTTCCCATTCAAGTTGAACACAGCTTTATGAAGCTCTTCTTCTACCATGTTTTTTCTATTCCTCTTTCTGTTTGTTTCTCTTTCTCTCTCCCCCTCTCTCTCTTTCTCTCTTCCTCTGAGGGTGAGTGTTATTTTAGGCCTCTATGTGGGATTGACAGCCTGACATGGGGTTGAGGATGATGATGAGTGGTGTGAGTAGGCAGGCGTACAGGCTTCTGTGTCAGTGAGCCCAGAGCTTGGTGGAGGTGGTGTGGGTAGTTATTTGACCTTATATGGGCATGGTGGGTGGACATTGGACACGGGCCAGGAATGGGATGGGATTCTCAGAGCTGCCTGTGTCGGTTCAGCTGACTGATGGCTCCATGGCCAGTCTGGGACATTCATGGATAGGTGACAGGCCTGTGCTCAGGTGTGTGTGGATGTTCAGAGACGGTCAGAGAAGTACAGGATCTTTCTTTGAGTGTGTATGAGAGAGAATAAGAGTGAGAGCGTGAGAGCACGTGTGAGCGTGCCTGCGTGTGTGTGTGTGTGTGTGTGTGTGTGTGTGTGTGTGGTGTGTGTGTGTGTGTGTCTGTGTGCGTGCATGCTTGCTTGCGTGTGGGTGCTTGAGTGTGTGTATGTGTGTGTGTGTGTGTGTGTGTGTGTGTGTGTGTGCCTGTGTGTGTGTGTGTGTGTGTGTGTGTGTGTACTATTCTTACACGTCATCTGTAACACTGACAAACTCCTGTGAAGCCCAAGAGAGCCACACCAAAAGAAAACCAATGAATCTTTTATTTACTTTGTAGATGTGCTGTGAAAATATGTGAATGTCAGAAGAAATATGTGAACAAATGTTTCTCCCTAAAGCAATACCAGCACAGGGTTTCTGTCTGCATCCCAAACTAACCCCTATGCCCACCCAGAGAATTCTGTGAAGATTAGAAAACTATGAAAACTGCAATATAAAGTAGTCTTAATTGGAATAGATGACTCAACCTATTCTAACGATCAGGGTACTGAAGCTCTGACTGAAGCTCAGATATCATTGGATTAAACCAACATTGACTTAAGTTCCTCAGTTTCCATGGAAACGTACGGCTCTAACCAGAGTCCATTCTTCTGTACCTGACAAGTACACCTACAGTACCTGTCACCACTCTCACCTTTGCGGACAGAAACATTGAAGGCATGTCGAAGACCCATTCTGTCACTAAATGACAGTACTGTATAGTTTTGAGGCTTGAGGCACACAGATGACAACTTGTGCAGTCTATGTGATTATCTTTGTCTATACAGAAACCAAACACTCTCTCATGCAATGTCGTCTATATAGAGCTAGGATGTGTTGTCTAATGTTCATAGATACAGTAGGCTATGTGTTACTTGTTGCCTGATGATGACTGGCTGACTCCGTTACTTATTTGGAAATGGCATGGGAAGACTTCCGAACTAATGGAACTGTACCTTTCCCAGAAAGTATCTAATCCCAGGGTGGTTTACCATGATTTGACTCCAAAAACACAGAGGTAACTCAAAACTGTCTCTAGTCTGGCTGATGTGAGTGCTTCGGAAACAGATAGTCAGCAGTATTCTGTTCATGCTTTATTTATACTGTAAATACCTCTTTAACAAAACAGTTTTTTAGCCCAACCAAAAATAGCCTTGAGTGTTTCTGCATGCCTCTCCGTTTTAACAATAATGTGCAACCTACAGTATACAGTCAGCAGTTTATAAGGAACATACATTTAGGATGCACCTTTATTCCACCCACAGGTTGAGAGCATAGCCTATGTATGACCTACAGTCATGTATTCTAGAATAATGGCAAACATTCAAAATCACTGGGTATTGCATGACTGATTTAACTCATTTACAGACCCAATATTCAGGGGAAATATAGAAAAGCCCGGCGGCAATAGTGCATATTACTGTACATATGTGAAACATAACTATGGAATAAATAAATAAAACATGTTTTAAATTTTTTTGAATGTAGGCACTGAATGGTATGGCACTGATTGGAATTCTTTATTTACTTAGACACGCCTTTTTATAGGTCTTAGCCCTTATTGGATGACTTGGTAGAAAGTAGGCGTGGTTATCCCGAAGGGGTGGGAGTACAGTATGTGTCTGTCACGCTGGTTAGTTTTCAAATTGTAAGGGCTTCAGTTCAAAGCACTATTATTCCAACCAGGAAATGAAACCCGAGGTAATGGGAAAACATTATTTGACTTTGAGCTGACGTCGCAGGACCGAGGACATCGTTCATGAATCAACGGAGCGTTGTTAATAATTCAAACGGAAAACGAAGTGTTCACTAGGGTAGAATTAATATTATCAATAGATTAAAATACTCGCGCTTTTATTTTTGCGCGTTTATACTGAATTATACTCCCGAGACTTTATGAAATAAAATAAATTCAGGTTATTGCAGCTAATCGGAATTGTGCGTTATTAGGTTTGCTTTGGGGTGTAATCCTTATTGGCGAGGAATACCGTAGTGCCCCCCCCTACGACCACCCTACGGTGACACTGCCCCCCTATGGCACAATGAACACTGCCGCTACAGCGCCCGCCCATACTTGAGAGAGGGACTCTTCTATCTGAGACAGACACCAGATTGATTCTCCCGGACCGGTTGTGGAGTGAGAACCACGACCTGCGCGCGTTTGGATTGCGTTATCGTTGGCTTTACTTTCCAATCGAAAGGATTAGGATATCGAGTTCAGGTTATCGAGTAGGAGACGTTCGGTGTTGGCCTTAAATCTATTAGTGCGTTAACAAAGGGGAGACATCCACGCACTGCGATCTCTCCCTCCTGTGAAGCCCCCCGCAGTCTCTCGGATGCGTAGGGAGAAGGGAGGAACGGGCTGGGTCGCCTAGACGTCTTGTACGGGCGCATGTCGTCATTTTAGACATAGGAGAGATTAGCTGAAGGTGATCACGGAGAGGAACGACAGACACCCCAGGGTCGTTTTTATTTTAATTGCCTCGTATCTTAGATCACGAAACGGGAGAGGAGAGGGCATCCCATACCATCCCACTTTCCTCACCGGCGGAGGGAGGGGGTCTCACTCTCACTCACAAGACGGACCCCAGCAGCTTTCGGGGGTCTCACTCACAAGACAGACCCCGGCAGCTTCGATCCCTGCCTGGGGGGGGGGGGGGGGGTTAGACCTGCCTAACGCCCGGACAGGTGGTCGGCCAAAGACCTGCTCATTTTTTTAACTCAAAAACGGACAGAAGAAGTTTCGTCTCTTGAAACGGATTATTGGAACGAAGTCTAATTGACAATGGGCATCCGATGCACGCTGCTCATTGCGCTCAGTGCGCTGTTGGGTAAGTCACGTCTGTGTCCCTTCAATGATGATCAGTCTCGATGTCATCGTCATCTTTTCTCAGATCGTGACGTTAGAATTATAAGGTTCTATCTCCATTTTTTGTCAAAATTGAGTTTTTTTACATAATCTGATCCATTAGGTGTTTATTAATGCCTGTGTGGTGTAATTTTTAAAATGTTGACATTTTTGAGTTAGTAATTAATAAAAATACAAAGGTTCCATCTCACAAAACATAATGGAATGTAAGAACTTTGACGCTCATTATCTCTGAACTGCCCTAAACGGAGATAGAACCTTATAATTCTAAACTCACAAGATTCTATTTGGATGTGTAAAGGAACCGCTGTAGTCTAGCCTCTTACCTGAGTCACAGCACACCTGTGTGGCGCAACACCTGCATGACGAGATCCAATGACACAATGTGTGAAGTGTGTGCGAGAGCGGTTGTATTAGTCACTGATGACAGATGCCTTTGAACAGCTCTGTGTTTGTGTGTTAAAAAGTATTTGTTTGTGAATGTCGTATCTGTCTCTTTCTCGCACTCTGTTTCTCTCTGTGTGTGTGTGTGTGTGTGTGTGTGTGTGTGTGTGTGTGTGTGTGTGTGTGTGTGTGTGTGTGTGTGGTGAACTAGGTTAATGTGATATTTGGACGTAAGTCTCAGATTAACCCCCTGCGGACTGAGCTCCTCTATCTGTGGTCTATCTGTGGATGAGCAGGATCAAATGCAACAGCCCCTTATTACTGTCTGTAATCAACACACATACACACACACACACACACACACACACCTACACACGCTGTAGTCTCTCTCTCTCTCTCTCTCTCTCTCTCTCTCTCTCTCTCTCTCTCTCTCTCTCTCTCACACACACACACACACACTCACACTCACACACTCTCTACCTCACGGTGAACTGTCCCAAGCAAACACCAGATGGCTGTTCTGTTGCTGGACGGGATGCGTGTTAGTGCTGCCGGGGGCACAGAGGGGGGGGTCGGGGGCGCGGGGTGTGTGTGTGTGTGTGTGGGGGGGGGGGGGGGGGGGGTGACAATGGAACCCTTCCCGTTGGAGGGCTCTGATTGGTCAAGAAGATTGACAGTCTGTTCTGTATTTCACTTACCCTTTCATACTCATACCATAGATATTGACTGGGATTTAATAAACACTCAATACATTAGCAGAAATAAAAATGTAATCAGCACATACACCCAGATCTGACTCACAATCTTGTGGCTACTATTGAGTCTGTAGATGGTAGGATAAAACCATATCCAGGTGTATATGCCTGACAAGTTACACATACTCTCGATACACACGCAGATTAGCCAATGATACAGTTAGCAATGATGCCAGAATGCTAGGGGTTTCCAGGCTGGAGCTGGAGTGCTACGGCGTCTCCCATAGAGTCAGCCTGCTGAGGGACATCCTGTTTCTCACATAAATAAACTGCCTCGTTCTCCTTCTCCCATAGAGAGCTCTCTCTCCCAAAGCTGATGCGCTGGATTGTGTGTATGTGTGTGTGTAGTTGTGTGTGTGTGTGTGTGTGTGTGTGTAGGTCTGTGTGTGTAGGTCTGTGTGTTTAGGTGTGTGTGTGTGTGTGTGTGTGTAGGTGTGTGTGTGTGTGTGTGTGTGTGTGTGTGTGTGGTTTGAGCGAGCCTAGCATCCCAGAGACATACTGGTTTGTATAACTAAATTGAAAGTGTAATGGAACGTTGAGCAGCAGAGGGGCTGGTAGCCTCACCGGTTTTCATTTGCCCAGCTGACAGCAGAACATCCTGCAGTGGCCCGCCCTGTGTGAGCTGAATGCTGCTACTGCTTCTGTCCCCATACTGATCTCAGGCCAGTCTTGCCTCATAGAAATCAATGGCCTTTGTGGTTACATGAACATTTACATTGCAGCTAATTCGTTACCAATTACATGGTCGTCATTTTTCACTGGTTTGCAATTGGTTAATGTCAAAATTCTGAGTGGGGAAAGTAACCCCCATCCCTCATCCTAGCCACCCCTATGCCACCCACCCAGGGTGTGTCAGAATGACAGCTGTGTGTTACACTCTCTCCCACTGCCACTCTGCTTTAGACACACACACACACGCGCGCCCACACACACACACATACGCATTCAGAATGATAGGAATCTCACCCCTTGGTCAAGGCAGAGTCAGCACTCTTCAAACATAGCTGCGAGTCTGAGTGAACCATTACTCCTATGTGATGAATGTTACTCGTGGTCAGACACGGTCTAGGCTCTGGAACATATCTTCTTGCTGTTTGACCAGCAGATGACGTGTGTGCGTGCGTGCGTGCGTGCGTGCGTGCGTGCGTGCGTGCGTACTTGCGTACATTCATGCGTATGTGCCTGTGTATACATAAGAGAGAGCACCAGTCTAGACAGTGCTCATATTGCAATCACTCATCCGGTCTCTGGTTGTACATCTGTGCATTCTGAACAGAGTGTGTGTGTGTGTGTGTGTGTGTGTGTGTGTGTGTGTGTGTGTGTGAAGTGTTCCAGAGCAGAGGTCTGTGTCGTTACTGCCCTCAGGGGTAGAGGGGACCATGTAATGCAGGGTTGACTGTTAGGTATGGAAATTCACACCCACCAACCACAACGGGTTGCTTCCACCCAACACACCTCCCTCACTGGACAGACTACGGTAGTCATAGGTTCCATTTTCCGGACCCCAGTGCTCTGCTAAAATTATGATCTCTCAAAACAGTTAAGACAGTATTATACAGTATAAGACAATTAGAAGAACTAACAACGTTCATGTACATTTCATCATGTGTAGCCTATATTCCATCGAGAGAGAGAGAGAGAGAGAGAGAGAGAGAGAGAGAGAGAGAGAGAGAGAGAGAGAGAGAGAGAGAGAGAGAGAGAGAGAGAGAGAGAGAGAGAGAGAGAGAGAGAGAGAGAGAGAGAGAGAGAGAGAGAGAGAGAGAGAGAGAGAGAGAGAGAGAGAGAGAGAGAGAGAGAGAGAGAGAGAGAGAGAGAGAGAGAGAGAGAGAGAGAGAGAGAGAGAGAGAGACTCTGACTCTGACTTCCTGGTTAAGTGAATCACAGTGTGCAGCTGAGACAGCCGTCTGGTTTGTGTCTGTAGTTAGCTCCGGAGCACCACCTCATAATTAAATCCCATCAGGACTCAGTGACCTCGGTGCTGCTCAGCAGAGTTCAGCAGCAGCTGCCCAGATGGAATTAATATACTGAATGGACTTCATGTACTGATAACAGAGTTGTGTGGGTGATGTGGTGTTGTATGCGTATGTGTATGCCTGTGGCTGAGGTCCCCTCTCTGATAAGATCTGAGGCAGTTGACATTTTTGTTGGAGGGTTGGGCTGGTTTGCATGGATCTGCTGCCGACCCCCACTGTACCCTCCTCCACCTCCTTCACCGCCCCCTCATCCCCCACCCTCACCACCACCTCCTATGAATAGCCCCTGACCTCCCTCCCCCTCTCCACTTGAAAGAGCCTCATTCCCAACCCCCATCCCCCTGGTTTCTACTGATACAGGCCAGGGTTAGATATGTTCTCCTCTCCCTAATGGTTCAGGTTGGGATCGAGGGTAAGCTCATTTTAGATATCGGGTTCAGTAGAGGGTATAGGCCTAGCTTGAGTCATAAAAGAGCACCATGGCCATCGACTTCAAAGACCACCATCCCCCCCCTCCCCCTACACTCCCCCTCCCTCCCCTTACACTCCCCCTTCCAGTGCTGTGAGATGACAGGGCAGCCCCAGGATCCCTCCCCTCTAGATCCACCCACAAATCTCTGACTTTCTGTCCTCCAAATATCCATACTCCTCTGTAGTGGTAACTATGGTGATGGCTCACCCTCCGCACACACACACACACACACACACACACACACACACACACACACACACACACACACACACACACACACACACACACACACTCTCTCACTCATCCTTGCATAACTTTGTACACTATCCCATAGACCTTACTGTGTGTGTGTGTGTGTGTGTGTGTGTGTGTGCGCACGCGCGCAAGCGTCCTTGTGCCACAGTCTGAATGCAGAAGTGACTGACAATGGCAGCAATGTCTGTTTGAAGGGACTAATTAATAGTTAATTAGTTTCCCTTCTAATCTGTGGCTTAATGCACAAACATGGGGAGTGATAGTGAGGCAAGCTGTCAATCATTCACAACAGACTCATATGAAGTAGATAAGTAGATATACTACAGCTGTTACGCCCACGTTTGAAATATGTTTTGTTTAATATGTTTTGGATAATTATAGAAAATTGCTGATTGTTTTTCTTTTTATAGTGTTGCATTACGTTTTGTAGCTGTGTTTGAAGTGGCTCTGTGGAGATTTAAGCATTTTTAAAATGTGATGATGTTTGTTAATATGTGTGTGTATGTGTGTTTGATTGTGTGTGTGTGTGTGTGTGTGTGTGTGTGTGTGTGTGTGTTTGAGAGTGTACAGTAAGCTCTACGGATCTCTGTGTGGGAGATATCGGGATTTAAGGCTCTTGGGTCGGGGGAGCAGGTGGCTATATGGAGTTAATGGACGAGGGGAAGGGGGAGTCGGGGGACACTACTCACAGGGCAAGGGCCAGTGTGTGTGTGCGTGTGTGGGGCGCGTGGTAGATAGTAGGAGTTATTATTCGGGTGAATGAGTTGGTCACAAACACTAAATTTTTAACCATGTCCGTAATGGACAGAGGCGAGAGAGGGGAGAGGGAGCGGCGACTCTTCCCATCCCCCCATCTCTCACTCTCTCAATTATTCATTCATTATAGAATAGGGGATGGCCATATACACACACACACACACACACACACACACACACACACACACACACTGGTACCCATTGCCGTCCCCAGCCTGCTCTCAGCAGCTGTGATAGACGGCACACAGGTGGGGTCATGCGTATGGTGGCCCAGGAGGACCTTAAATTAGAGCTAGTTAACATGAAGAGAACCGGACCTTGCATGGACCTACTCAAGTGTGAGAATAAACCCACGTTTTCTGGGTTTTACAGAGAGAAAGTAGGAGTGTTACTGAGGAGCACGTCATGTTATATTTGTATCCTGAGGCCGTGGTTTCTGCTCTCGTTCCAAGTTTGGTACTTTGGAATTCATCCACAGCTCAACCGCTGAACAAAACTCCCCCCTGTGCTTTTCTCTCTCTCTCCCCCCTTCTTCTCTTTCTTCTCCTTGACTCCCCGTAGTGTAGCATTGCTCACTCTTTCCCCTCTCCCTCTCTCTGTGCCCCATGCCGAGAGAAGGTAATGATAGACAGATCCTATCTCTATCCCTTGTTGGTGGCTCAGGGGCCTGCTCCTTTTTATTATTTTTATTTCTACCCAGGGAGGGAGGGTCTGACGTTTGCTGAAGGGATAGAATCCCTAAATTGGATAGGAACACTAAACCAAAGCGCAGGGCATATTCTCACTTTCTGTCTGTCTGTCTGTCTGTCTGTCTGTCTGTCTGTCTTTTTTTTTTATTTTTACTCTCTCTCTCTCTCTCTCTCTCTCTCTCTCTCTCTCTCTCTCTCTCTCTCTCTCTCTCTCTCTCTCTCTCTCTCTCGCTCGCTTGCCACTCCCTCACCATTAGTGCTTTAGCAGAGAGGGTGTAATGGTTAGTGGTCATGTAGGTATGGTGCCCTGTCAGCCTGTCTCTAACTGGCCGCTAATGCTGGTCTATGATAGAGCCTCCTCTGCTCTGCTCTGCAGTACAGTGCTCTGTATGAAAAAAAACATTAAAAAAAAAGCCCTCTCTCACAGTCACACACCATCAACTGTCTGGGTTGAAGACATAGAATGGAGCCTCCGTCTGAAAAGATGAGTGTGTTCTGTCTTCCTGTCGGTCCCATCCAATCTATTCCAAAAGGAGATGGAAGAGCAGCCGTCATATGAAGAAGGGGAATATGAATGTACTGTTAGGTGTGGAAAAGTAGACCTAAATTTGGCCTGTACACTCAGGAAATGAAAACACTAATCTCTCACTCCGTTCAGTTTGGTTGAACATCTCCCTTCTCTCTACCGCCTTCCTTCTCTTCCTCATTTTCGTCTCCCATGCTCTCTCTCTCTCTCTCTCTCTCTCTCTCTCTCTCTCTCTCTCACTCTCTCTCTCACTCTCTCTCTCTCTCTCTCTCTGTGTGTGTCTTGGTGCAGCTCTTTATTATTTCGCTCTTCTCTTTCCCTCTCTTATCTCTCTCTCTCTCTCTCTCTCTCTCTCTCTTGCTCTGGTAATGGTGTTAAAGAGGCCTGGTGTGTTGTGATCCTACAGGGAGAAGGAGGCAGATTGATTTTGGAGAATTGTTTAACCTGGGGTGAGCAGTCTAGAGAGAGATCCTGGGACTGCAACACACACACGCGCGCCCCCTGCACTCACGCATGCACGCACGTACACACACAACCAAACACACACACACACACACACACACACACGTACGTCTCACAGTGTAGTGTGCTTGTGTTTCTGTGTGCCTCTGCCATGTAGGACCCTGGAGACAACTTCCCCCTCTCTCCATCAATCTCTGAGAATCTTCACAGGATTTCACATCTTTCAGATGAGACTGTCTCCCTATGGAGAGGGGACACTAGCTGTGCCCGTTTATTTATTTATTTATTTATTTATCTATGTAACATATATTAATCATTTATTCTTTATTTATTTTTATTTTATTCTCACTGCCTCAAGTTGCCTCATTACTCTATACAGCCCCATATCGAGCCCAGTGTGTGTGTGACAGAAATAGATTCACCTGGGCATGGTCCCAGTGCTGGCATCGGAGCAACTAGCCATTAGCATGGTGTGCTAATAAGGAAGGGAGGAGAAGAGATAGCGGGACCATCATCATGTCCCCCACCAAAGCCAGCAATGTGACAAAAAGAGTAATGGCTTCAAATATTGTGTGTGTGTGTGTGTGTGCGAGTGTGTCTGTGTGTGTCATGTGAGAACACTATTACAGGTACACTATCTGTAATTATCCTATGCTTGAGTAAACTGATTGGGGCGAGGGGGGGGGGGGCGGGGGTTACTACCTCTGCTGTCGTATTGTTTTCATTTAGCATAAAACCCCAGCGACAAATTATTTTAATCTGCCTTTGAAGAGAAGACATTAGCTGAATCACATTTTTTTTTTTTTTTAATATGTTTTATTTTTTAATTTATCTACAGTATGTGCCATATTAATATATTTATTTTACTGCCTCAAGTTGTTTCTACCCCTCTCTTTCTCTCAAAGATGTTTGGTAGAAGTTCAGAGTGGATTCTGTCCTCCTCATTACTCTATACAGCCCCATATCCAGCCAAGTGTGTGTGTGACAGAAATAGATCCACCTGGACATGGTGCCAGTGCTGGCATCGGAGCTCTTAGCTGTGTGTGTGTGTGTGTGTGTGTGTGTGTGTGTGTGTGTGTGTGTATGTGTGTGGGAGAGAAAGAGAGGCAGTCAGGCATAAAACACTTGCAGCAGGTATGTGTATCTGTTATTATCCTATGCTTAAGTAAGCTGATGGGCGGGAGGGGGGGGGGTTGCAGCCATTGCTGTGGCGTGGTTTTCACGTTGGATAAGACCCCAGATACAAATGATTGGATTAGTGTTTAACCCCACCACCACCCGCACCCCACACTCAGCATAATCCTCTTTACTGGGTCGTCTTCCGTGTGTGTGTGTGTGTGTGTGTGTGTGGTTGTGTGGTTGTGTCTGCATTTGTGTGTGTGTGCTACTGCAGAAACCCACCATGACCTTTGCTCCACGGTCAGTTTGGGCTGTTAGTTGAACAACGAGGTCAGAGTAAAGCCAATGTCACTGAGAGACTGCAAGTGTGTGTCAGCCCAGAGACGAGAGAGAGAGAGAGAGAGAGAGATAGAGAGAGAGAGAGTGTGTGTTGGGGAAGATGGGGAGGGTGCTGGAGCTAGAAAGGCTGGCCTGTTGGACGAACGATGGTTACAAGGCCACAGAGTGATAATGGCATAGCAGCGGTGAGGAAGCGTCGAGATAGTGGGTATAGAGGGATTAAGCGGAGGGATGGAGGGATAGAGTGATCAGTTAGAGGTCTGGAGGGTTTGGTATGTCATTGTCAGTCTCTTTAAACAGCCTGCAGTGCGCCGGGCGCTTTGAAGTTTCACAGAGCCGCTTAAATCCTGCCTGAAAAGAAGCAGAGAACCGCGAGGCACGGAGAAGACACCGGAATGTACGCAGAGAGAGAGAGAGAGTGAGAGAGAGAGGGATGGATGGATGGATGGGAGGGGAGTAGGCCAGCATAGCGAAGTGGGTAAAGACAGGAAATAAAAGAGAAACAAGGGGAGAGAGACATTGGAGGATGAGCGAAAAAGACATGGGGGTGAGGGGGGGAGGGGGGGGGGTGATGTTGTTACATAACACATTAACATACAGAATATTAATCTTAGATGTGACCACTGTTGAGGCGAGTAATGACTTGGCAGTAATGCCTGAGAAGCAGTAATGTGAGTAGCAGTAATGTAGCTGTATGGCTGTATCATGTGGTCAGACTGAATGGCATCCTCTTCGCTGCTGCTAACGTCCTTTTAGAGTTCAAACCACGTAGCTCTACAGAGAGTATGTAGAGGAAGGGCAAAACAGATCAACACTGGCAGACAACAAGTGATATTTCAAACCTGTGAGGTATACAGAAGTCAAATTGCATTTACTGTGGATCAAAGGGTGTTTAACCCAGGCTTGTTCCTGAAGGCACTTGCTTGCTCTCTCTCTCTCTCTCTCTCTCTCTCTCTCTCTCTCTCTCTCTCTCTCTCTCTCTCTCTCTGAGAGATGTGTACAATGTGTTTAACTCTCCTCGCCTGTGATTTCATATTATCATGATTCTTATTGTGGTCCAATGGAGAAGTGATAGAAGCTGTATATGGAATGATTAATTTTTATTAATTGTTTTGCTTTTGGGATTCAGTTCTTATTGAACGTAAATCCCTTTCAACTGAGGCGGCCAAAAACAAATCACAGATTTGTAACGGTTTTATGAGCCTCAAAATGGAAACAAAAGACAAAAGACCACATCGGTAAGCACAGGAAGGAGGAAAATAAGATGAGGAAAACAGACACAAATACACACACACATACTCGCAGAAATAAATGTGGTCCATTTTGTCTCGTTTTGCCAACTCACTGAGCACAGTCTTTATGGGTTTGTTCATTTTTCAACTAGATAACCTTTTATAGCCATGCACACACACACACACACACACACACACACACACACACACACACACACACACACACACACACACACACACACACTAATGACAGTGAATGAAAAAGAGCGAATAAGAACTGTAAGAAACTTACTGAGAGGGAAAGAGGATGTTGAAGTTAGAAAAGCTTTTCTGATGAATTATTAATGCAGTTCTTTTGTGCCCACAGACAGCCTTTCAGACACACACAACCACACACACACACACACACACACACACACACACACACACAGCTGCGTTACCCAGTTCTTCATGCAGTCAAGAAGCTGTATGTATATCCTTCACTATGTGTGCGTGTGTGCCTGTGTGCTTGCATGTGTGTGTGTGTGTGTGTGTTTGTTATATAGTTTGTATTTGTACAATTTGTACATGGCATTTGTACTACAGTCCTTCACTGAAACTTACCACAGATGTTTTACTACAGATGTCCTTACTCCACAACTTACCAGATGTCTGCAAGAAAATGAAAGAAAATCCTCCTGTATTTTATGGCTTGATCTCGTCACTTTTTGTGTGTGAGTGTGTGTGTGTGTGTGTGTGTGTGTGTGTGTGTGTGTGTGTGTGTGTGTGTGTGTGTGTGTGTGTGTGAGAGAGAGAGAGAGACTGTGACCTCTTCTCAGGCTCCTGGTCACAGCTCTTTACAGGCATGTACAGACACTGACCTCATCTCTCACACCACTGTCTCTGAGGTGTTGGTGTTACAGCTGTGGTCATGGTCTATGTGTTGAGACTGGTGGTATACTACAGTATGTGTGTGTCTGGGTGTTAACTGGGAAAAGCCAGTAGGTTTGACACAGTGGTCAAAGGTGTTCTGCTCTGTGTGTGTACGCGTCAGTGTGTGTGTGTGTGTGTGTCTGTGTGTTTGTGGGGGTACTGTCGAGGTGTTTATTTGGTAACGCTGACATGTCACGGCTCTTGAGAGAATGGGTAGTAAGTACCTTGTTGTTGCTAAATATTTCAAGAACAATTTTGTAACCAATGTTTTCTCTCTCTCTCTCTCTCGCTCTCTCTCTCTCTCTCTCTCTCTCTCTCTCTCTCTCTCTCTCTCTCTCTCAGGCGTGGGCGTGGCTCAAAGAGTAGTGACTGTACAGAGCGGACCGCTCGTGCGGACGGAAGGATCCCACGTGACCATCTGGTGCAATGTGACCGGCTTCAAGGAGGGGGTGGAGCAGGACTTCGAATGGTCCATGTACCTGCCCTCGTCGCCCGACAGGGAGATCCGCATCGTAAGCACAGCTCAACCCAACTACGCGTATGCAGTGTACGCCCAGAGGGTGAACAGTAAAGAGATCTACGTGGAGAGGCTGAGCGGAGACTCGTCCATGATACACATCACCAAGGTCCAAGCCCGGGACCAGGGCCTCTTCGAGTGCTACACACCCAACACGGATGGACACTACCTGGGCTCCTACAGCGCACGTACCAACCTCACTGGTAAGTCTCAGGCCATGTTAACAGATACACACACACACACACACACACACACACACACACATACACACACATACAAACAGACAGACAGGAAGACAGGACATTTCAATGTTTTTTTTAGGGCTGGAACGGAAACCTGCACATACCTCCCTGTGCAGGTTTCTCCAAGACCAGATGACCATGTTCCTGTTACTGGCAAGGACTTGAGGGAGAGAGGGAGAGATAGAGATAGAGATAGAGAGAGAGAGAGAGAGAGAGAGAGAGAGAGAGAGAGAGAGAGAGAGAGAGTGAGAGTATGTGTGTGGCTGGAATAGAGAGTCGGAAGGAAGTGCCCCACTGGCTGCCACCTGTCCTGGTCAGGGAAAAACGTGCCTCACCCCACATTCACCCCCCACTGTCCCCCTGAGCTGATTTAATAACAAACTCTGTGTGTGTTGTAGCCCGCCTTCAAACATCCACTTGACTGTCACCAGCATCTGTTCCCCAGTGGCACACACACACACGCACACACACGCACACACACAAAGCCGCCCAAACATTCCCAGAGTTCCTAGGGAACAGCTGGTATGGTTTGGGATACCACTCGCAGGTTGGAATCTGGATCCTGTCATGTCTTCATCCTGAAGTGAGTGACCTTCTTCTGACAGAGGGGTCAAAGGGCAAACCAGGTGCTTATGGGAGTAACTTAAGCCATGTGAATAACGTAAGACCACCACAATCATAGAAGAAGACGCTATGGAAGGAAGCAGGAATCCATGAAGTCACTGCCAGTATAGACGCATTGGTTTGTCAGTAGCGTATTACTCTGTAGACGTTACCTAGTATCTTTTTAGTATATTTTAGTTAGTGTATCAGTGAATTCTGTTTTTCGGGTGCAGCAGAGATGCCCCAATAGTGACACCCATGGCTGCTCCCACCAGCATGCATGGTATTCTCTGAATGTGGGGCATGGCTCAGGCGTAGAGCGCTGGAAAAATGGTAGTGCTGATAGCATGCTGTATTTATAGACGTGTGTGTGAGTGTGTGTGTGTGGGGGGGCCGGGGGGTGGTGTTGAGGGACTGAGTTATATGAGCCCTTCTTTGTGTCTCTAACCTCTTAACCCTGTCCCCCATGGTCAGGAGGGGGACATTACAGGGTCTCTCCTCCTCCGCCCTCATTTCCCCCTCCCCCTCTCTTAGCAGCTGCACACGTCCGGACACAATACCCCCCCCCCCTCTCTCTCTCTCTCTCTCTCTACCACTACCTCTCTCTCTCTCTCTGTATCAGCTGTCTGCTTTAAAGGAAGAGCTTGTCTCGGACCGGAAGTGGGGGAGGTATCTCAGGGGGGGATGACACTCGAAAGGAGGGACGCAGGGGAGCGTTTTAGAGAAGAGGAAAAGGAGGAGAGAGGGAAGGAGGGGTAGAGAGGGATGTAAGGAGATAAGAGGAGAAACTCAGGGTAGTCAGTGTGTATGCTGAGTAATGGCTGATACACACAGGGATCGGTTTGCCCGCGGCCACTATGAAAGTTATGGAAGTGATTTATCGGGTGGAACTGTATACCTGCTGGCCCGGGGGGGGGGGGGGGGGGGGGAGGGGAAGGGTTTCAGCAGCGCACCTGGACTCCCTCCTGCCCGATACTGTATCAGTGTTTGTGTGAGCGAACGATGTGTGTCCTTATTGTCTGTTAGTAGAAATCGGATACCTCTGCCGTGTGTACGGACGATTGTCTTGTAATAGGACCCCTCTCTGTGTCTGTCAAACCCGTTCTAAACAGACAACCATCTGCAGGTGTCTTTGTGTGACATAGGCTAACGGTGATACTGGGTCTTTGGCTATTCGTACTAGAGCAATCTCTGACGTGTGTCCCTCACCTGACACCACCCTAGCCTCTACCCTCTACCCCCCTAAGCACTTAGTAGATGTGGTATGACTGGGAGAGGGAATTGGAATAATGAATGTGTTTTTAATGAGATTTCTATCCAATCATTTCAGATCTATCCTTAGTGCCTGAGGGGCTAGGGCCTTGGTAGCTCGGACATTCATTTCCCACGGACTCTCTGTTGCAAGAAGGTGTGTGTGTGTGTGTGTGTGTGTGTGTCGTGTGTGTGTGTGTGTGTGTGTGTGTGTGTGCGTGTGTGCGTGTGTGTGTCGTGTGTGTCGTGTGTGGCGTGTGTGTCGTGTGTGTCGTGTGTGTCGTGTGTGTGTGTGTGTGTGTGTGTGTGTGTGTGTCAGTGTTGTACATGGATAGATGCTCTCTCGGGTGGGAGGTTAACATGACATGTATGCTCTGTAGCTAGTCCGTGTCAGGGGTCAACTCTGGTCTGTTTTTCTCACACATGAAAACACTGATCCAAGAGTTAGGAGCTTCCAAGAGAGGAGGAGGATCCCTGGAGACATGGGGCTTAGCTTCCTACGCACCAGCCTGCCTGTCAGCTTGTGAGAGAAAAGGACAACAGCATGACATGGTCATTGTGTATGTGTGTGTGTGTGTGTGTGTGTGTATGTGTGTATGTGTGTATGTGTGTGTGTGTGTGTGTGTGTGTGTGTGTGTGTGTGTGTGCGAGTGCGTGTGCGTGTGCGTGTGCGTGTGCCTGTGCGTGTGCCTGTGCGTGTGCCTGTGCGTGTGCGTGTGCGTGTGTGTAACTGTGCGTGTGCGTGTGCGTGTGCGTGTGTGTAACTGTGCGTGTCCTACGCACCAGCCTGTGTGTGAGGGTTTCCAACGACACACCAGCTTGTGGGAGGGAAGAGACAAACACCAGGCTGCTCTTACTCACCATGGGCCTCATAAAACACCAACAGTCACAGAAACAGACCAGTGTGTCCATGTACCTTAGTGGCAAAACAAGACATTACAGGAGTTATAGCAGTAATATCTGGATCAGCTTTAGCTCTAGTTAACTATGTTCAATTCTCCACTCACATCGGTCTGATTTATCAATCCGTTGGCTCAAAGGGGCTGGTAATACAGTGTGATTGAAAATGAGATTGAAAGGATAAGATGGAGAGAGAGAGAGCACCGGAGAGGAAGGGGGGGGGGGAGAGAGAGACAAGTGGGAACAATGTGAAGAAAGGAAGGTTGGTAGAGCGATGGTTAGAGGGTGAAATAGAGTGTGTGACCAATAAATGATTAGCTGTTCTTCCTGACTCCAGCCTGATTGGTTACACCTCCCGGGGCATTACCCACAATGCAGCTGGAGCTCTAGGGGGCACATTTGAAATAGTCTGTGTCGGATAGGACTACTGGGGTTAATACAATGAGTAACGCAGATGCAAATTCTCATCACCATCAGTTAGCGTGAAAGAGAGAGATGGGGGCACAGAGGGAGACTGAGCGATAGACATCTTGTGTGTTGATGTGTACAGAGGAGTGTCTGGAAAGCAGGGACGGGAGTGTAGTTCCGCTGAGCTCGGAGTGTGTTGTGTGTGTGTGTGTGTGTGTGTAATCTCTCTCTTCCTCTGTTGGAGGAGAAACACAAGGAGAATGGGAGAGGATGGGAAGACTGAATAGGAGGGTTGTCCTCTTAAATTATTCTGCCTCCTTACACGATGATGATAGATTCAGTGAACAAGAGGAACATGAGGCATGTAGTACTGATACTGGGACCCACCTTACTCCTCCCCCCTCCCCCTCTCTTTCTCTCTTTCTGATTCCCTCTCTGGGCGTCACTGAGGTAAGTCTATGGTTTTGTCAATACTATCCGGTTTCTAGCATCACCAGTGTGGGTTGGAGGGGGGGGGGAGGAGGAGGAAGGGGTTATTGAAGAAAACAGGAAGAAATAAAGGGAGAGAAAGGAGAGGAGAGAGAGTGATGTTAAGGATGGAGGGAAACAGAAGTAGAGGAACAGGGTGGATTTACAGAGGAGTAGCCAGATGGAAAGAGAAGTGGATAGAGATAAAGTCAAGGGGTTGATAGAGAGGGAGAGAAAGAGAGAGGGATGACCAGATAGAGAGAGAGAGTTACTGGATGTAAGAGGAAGGGATGGTACAGTAGCCTGAATCTGGCTGCTGACTGTTTGGATCGATTGCAGGTGCTGGGCTGTGTGTGACAGAAACCGTTTATCTCACACACACTTCCTCCTCATAGTGTCACGAGCGTGCGCTCGTTCTCTCTCTCCCCCCCCCCCCCCCCCCCTCCCCACACACGTCTCTCTCTCACTCCCTCTCTGACAACGGAATCACTTCCTCTCCATTTCATTTTACAATCCCTTTCTCTCTTTCATTTGGCTCTCAACGCGTGTGTGTGTGTGTGCGCGCGCGCGCTCTGAGCTAGTGTACGGGCGTCAGTCCAAATGGAGCGAGAGATTTTATCACTCCGTCTGCCCTGCCATTTCCCTGCAGATCTCATCCCCTCACAGACAGAGCTTCCTGCTCAATGACATTACTGCCACTCTGACCCCGCACACACACTCACACACACACACACACACACACACACACAGAGACCAGCGCTGTCAGTCAGGACAGATGTCCCAGCTGTAATTGACTCTGAAAGAGCCTCTACTGTAGAGAGGTCCCTCCGGAACACACTCACCACGGCGGAACATTACAGGACGACAGAACACTACTCGGCGGAACACTGAGAGGCACAATGGAACTACAGACGAGGACATGGACTACTATGAATAGAACCGAGAACTGAACCGGAGGAGAACACGACGGGAGGGAGGGGGGACAGGAGTCATTGTGACTCGTCAGGGGGCCAACACAAGGGACATCTTACAACAGTGCTCTGAAGTAGCCCCTTAGTTTAGTTTAGTTTATTTATTTAGCACACAAGAAATTGTGCAAGGAGGGAACGAAGCCCAGAAGGCTTGTACAGAGTTCCACTCCACGTCCATATCATTGTTTCAAATAAAAATCAAGGGACACTTACTGCACGTCAATAGGAGAAAAGAAACCACAAACAAAATCATATCCATCGGGCAGAAAGGTAGGATAGCACATACAAACACACAAGACAAAAACAAAACAAACAAAAAAAAACTGAAAATAGATACAAGGATAGTAAGATTAGTAAAAAAATAAACATAGATTTCCATCTAGCCCATTCCTCCCGCCACCTCCTCCTCACCTGCCCTCGTCCGGTACGGGGGGGAGGCTGGTGGAGGTAGACATCCTAGGGACGGGCTCATTGTAATGCACGGTATGGAATAAGGAGTGGTGTGATACCACTAGTCATTCCATACCATGCATTACGATTCCTGCTGTGAAAGGCAGTCTGAAAAAGTAGTGAACACCATATGACGGGTGCCTGCTGCCTGGGGTGAAATAGTCTCACCTGTCTACTTCGTTCACACCATCGCAGAAGGGGAAAGGAGAAGAAGGGGAAGGGGAAGGGGAAGCCAATTAAGACTGGAGATGCCATCTTGAGAGGAGAATTCTGCTTATTAATTCCTTCCTCATATTCACTCAGCCAACATCTTCCCGTTGAGTAGGTTGTTTATGGGAGAATTGCTAGCTCAGGGCTGAGGCTCTTTATTATCAACGATACGCATGCACACCCGCACATACACATACACACACACACACATACACACACACACACACACACACACACACTTTGTCACACTCACTCAAACACACTCTGCTTGGCAGGCTTGGCTATTATCCATATTATGATGGAATTAATGTCAGTGAGGAGAGAGTGTTGCCGTTAGCTCCGCACCCACGCTAACGAGCTAGGCTAATGAGAAAGGGTTTAACGTGTTAGCATTATGAGGGTGTTAACAGGGTCCGTACGTGTGCGTGTGTGAGCGTGTCTGCGCGTGCGCGTGTGCGTGCGTGTGTGTGTGCGTGTGTGTGCGAATGGGAAATTGGCCAGAGAAGCGCCACCGCTCCTCTGTTTGATTTGATTAGCTTAGCTAAGCGCTAACCCTCAGGGGCCCACAGCCACTTCTCTGTGTGAGATTAACGCAACACAGCCGGGACATGAATATGAATGCTACATGAATATGGATGGGAATGGGAGTGCTCATGGTAACGTATGTGTGTGGAGGTTTTGTTGTATTGTTCTTCCCATGATGGATGTGTGTTTATCTTGTAGATAGTAATAGTTATTTGTCTGTATTATCTTGTAGATAGTACTAGCTTTTTTGTCTGTCTTACATGTAACGATGAATTGAGAATCAAGGACCCCAATTGAAATAAGCCAGTGGCTTTCTTGGGTTTTTATCCTGTTAGTTGACCTTGTATGTAATATGTACTTTCATGTACCTACTTCTGCAAATCTTCTAATAAAGTTTTCAATCAATCAATCAATGTGATTGTAAGTGTGCACTCATCAAAACTGGCAGGATCATGCAGGATGCAGCCGGTTATTAGTCCAGGCTGGTGTTGTTTGATATTGCCTGTCGCTTTGAAGCCTTATCCTAACATAAAAGAGGACAATCCAAGTTGCTTGTATTTCCACTATTTCTGAGGTAGTGCAGATGAACCCTGCTCTGTTCGACATGCGCACACACCGTGGTGGGAAACGAACGACACTATTAAACCCGAGTCCTCCCACCCCTCTTTGTCTCCCCGTCTCTGTGGAGGTACCGCCGATTTCAGTAAGGAGATTAGCATCCCTAGCCCGCCTCGTTAGCATGCTAATCACAGCCTCAATATTTGGAATGGGAACTAGTGATTTAGTGAAAATGTCTAATATAATAATGGATTTCAGTGTGGGCCCTGATGCCGCAGGCTGTCTGAGCCCCTGTCTGGAAGTGAAGGAAAACTACCTCTAAAAGCCTTAGAGTCTCTGAACACACCCAACTAGAAGTTAGGACAATATGATGTCCCTGTCGTTTCACTGACTAGAATCGGAAAAAGCTGTATGCACGGGACAGAGACTCTCCGTTTTGAATGCCTGTGAAAATAACTTGCTTACCCCTTGAGACGTCACGGCACACACACTCACACACACACGTCACGGCACACACACTCACACACACACACACACACACACACTTCCCGACAGGCGGGTACAGACAGCCGACATATGCTGCCACCTGTGCTCAACCCTGTGTGCGCCAGGGTTGAGCTCTGCCCGAGGGGACAGGCAGAAAGGGGGGAGGGTAGGTGTGTGTGTGTGTGTGTGTAAGCCCCCCTGCTGCTGCTAGCTCTAGCTGAGACAGACAGTTGCTCCCCTCATCTGCTGCCCTGCTGGACTGGGGCCGAGTGGGTCTGCTCAGCCCACACACCCTAGACAGTATAACCCTGTCCTGCATGCATGGTCCTACACACACACT
>NC_137677.1:52823351-52825851 GCF_963989245.1 Nansenia antarctica | reverse complement strand
CACACACACACACACACACACACACACACATATAAACATATTGGCTGGTCTTCTTTCATCGCTTGTTTCCCGGAGGCAGCCGCCTGACCATCCAGTGTGTGAGTGGAGGTAGCTCTGTTCACTGGGAAACATGTGTGAGTGGAGGTAGCTCTGTTCACTGGGAAACATGTGTGAGTGGAGGTAGCTCTGTTCACTGTGAAACATGTGTGAGTGGAGGTAGCTCTGTTCACTGGGAAACATGTGTGAGTGGAGGTAGCTCTGTTCACTGTGAAACATGTGTGAGTGGAGGTAGCTCTGTTCACTGGGAAACATGTGTGAGTGGAGGCAGCTCTGTTCACTGGGAAACATGTGTGAGTGGAGGTAGCTCTGTTCACTGGGAAACATGTGTGAGTGGAGGTAGCTCTGTTCACTGGGAAACATGTGTGAGTGGAGGTAGCTCTGTTCACTGGGAAACATGGGAGCGGTGCCACGGATGCTGAGAGGGATGTTTTCATTTTCCAGACTCTTCCAGGTGTTCTGAGGGAGGGGGGGGGGGGGATGAACAGCCTAGGAGGGGATATGTTGTTATGGTAACTCCTGTCTGTTTCGGGAAAGGGGGGCCCCCCCCTCTCGAAACTGTAGAGTAGGGAGGTTGTTATGGCAACGGTAAGGCTGTTGCGTGGGTGTGTCGTTGTGGCAACAGTGCGCTGAGTCTTTCTCTTGCTTGCTCTCTCTCTCTCTCTCTCTCTCTCTCTCTCTCTCTCTCTCTCTCTCTCTCTCTCTCTCTCTCTCTCCTCGGTGTGTGTTTGTGAGACATTGAGAAAGGCGGTTCTGGTACGGAGAGTCTCTCCTAGCCTTTCCATAAACCAAGTGAGACCTCTGTCATGCCTGAACATTTTTCTAGTCCTGATTCGATTCAGGCAGAATCCCAAATGCTGCATCATAAGTGGCAGCGTCCTTTCACACAGAGCTCCTGTGCAGCTCTTTCATGGAACGTTCAAGTTTAGCGGCTCCAGACAGGGGACACATTTTTTTAGGAGAAACATCCTTAACCGTTCCAGTTTAAGGAACCAACGTCTTTCATTCCAAATGCCAGCCAAATCTGAGAGGAGACTGCTGCCACCATGGCAATCCATCGATTGGCTAGTTGTACTGGTGGTCCTACAATGACAGGCCATAAGGATTCTCATTGAGGCTTTCAGACCAGCCTTTTTCAGACAGAGGAGATAGCCTCGACAGAGACTGGCAGCCTATGGCCTCTGTGTGACAGGGTTGGCACTCCCTCAGCACTCTCATCCACCTCCAGCTCCAAACCCATCTCCGGTCAAAGCACACCAAAGCTCTATATTGACTTCTAAATCATATTTCTATTTAATATTATTCGATTCTGTTTCCAAAGCGCACCGTACATACAGTATGCTCCTTTTTTTTTGTAAGACTCTAGTCTATAGCTTCATTGTTTACTGTTTCTTTTCATACCTCTTTGCACCACAGGTGTTTTGTTTTTTTCTTTCTAGTTGTCTTGTTAAACTGCAGGAACCTGATGTTGAGCATTGATCCTCCCCCTCTTGTATCTATTTATCTGTTCTCCCTGTCTTTGTTCCCTTGGTTCATTAGTGATGTCTGTTTCTCTGTTGTCGACATTTCTCTCTCCCCCTAAATCTCTTGCTCATGTACACAGGCACATACATACACACTGAACACTTAATTATGAACACTAATACTGGGTAGGGCCTCCCTTTGCTCTCAAAACAGCCTCCTTTCTTTGTGGCATTGATTCCACAAGAGGTTGGAAACATTCCTTTGAGATTCTGGTCCATGGTAACATGATCATTTTTCAGGACTTTCAGCACTTTCAAGTGAATCTCCCCTTCTACCCCATCCCAAAGGTGTTCTATTGGATTCAGATTGAGAGGACTTTTGCTTTGTGACATGGTGCATTATCATGCTGGAAGTAGCCATTAGAAGTTCAGACTCGGCTTCCTACAGCATAGCATGGGAACATTATTACCCTTAGTTGCCTGAGCTCTTCTACCGTTTGTTTAATTAATTAATTAATTTTTATTTTTGTTCTGTTTTGTTTTTTGTACAGTGAGAAAGGCCCTTTTAAATTAAATCTATTATTATTTATTATTATAGAAGATGGGTACATTGTGGCCATGACGGGATGCACATCATCAGCTTCAATACTCAAATAGGCTGTAGCATTCAAGACATGATTGATTGGTATTAAAGGGCCCAAAGTGTGCCAAGAAAACATTCCCCACACCATTAGAATGAATGAGAAGGTGTACAGTTGTTCCTAATAAAGTGTTCAGTGAGTATACATACATACATACATACATACATACATACATACATACATACATACATATAATCATACAGTACAGTTTTAGCATCTGTGCTCAGTCTTAGCAGGGTGTCTTCAGGACAGACACAATTAGGCTCTAAACTGGCTTGTGTGTCTTCACAAATACATTACTTAAGTGCATCAATAGCCAACGTCTTCACAAAGCACTCC
>NC_137677.1:52815622-52820622 GCF_963989245.1 Nansenia antarctica | reverse complement strand
GAGTTCTTTTTAGTTTAGTGACTCTGTATCCTTGTTAAACCAGGTCACGGCTCCTTCGGTTTAGACCCCCCCGGGAAAAAAAAACGTTCAGAAGAGTTTGATGGCATAACACAATATCCTGCTGCTCCATTGGTCAGCACGGGACAGAACGCCACTGGCCATTGTTTTGGCATCTACGTTCTGCTCTATTAGTGCTGGTGTGTGTGTGTGTGTGTGTGTGTGTGTGTGTGTGTGTGTGTGAGTGTGAGTGTGTGTGTTTAATCTGCAATATGTCCTGTTAGTGCCAGCCTGTTAAAGATGGTTGTTGTTTTAGAGACAGGCACCCTGCATGAGGGCTTTACTCTGTGTGCGTGTGTGTCTGTACTTACGTGTGTGTGTGTGTGTGTGTGTCTGTACTTACGTGTGTGTGTGTGTGTGTGTATCTGTACTAGGGCTGCACGATTAATCGATTTTAAATCGAAATCGCGATTTGAAATGTCGCGATTAGCTAATCGCAAAGCCTGCGATTTGCCTGCGATTTTTTTTTTTTTTTTTTTTTTTTTTTTTTTTTTTTGCCATTTAGCAGACTCTTTTTTAATCCAAAGCGATTTACAAATACGAATTACAGGGACATTCCCCCTGGAGTAACTGAGGGCTAAGTGCCTTACTCAAGGGCACACTAGTAGTGGTGTGGTTTCAGGCGGGATTTGAACTCACAACCTTCCGATCACAAGTCCAACTCACTATGTGTTTCTCAACCCTCTCCTCGGGGCGCCCCAGCCGCTCCACATATTTGATCTGTTCCACCACCAGCACACCTGATTCAACTAATCAAGTCCAAATCATAATTGCTTTGGACTTGATTAGTTGAATCAGGTGTGCTGGTGGTGGAACAGATCAAATATGTGGAGCGGCTGGGGCGCCCCGAGGAGAGGGTTGAGAAACACCACTACCCGTATGGGATACGTCATACAGCGCGTCGGATTCAACGTCAATGAACGTCAACGTCAATGAACGTAAAAAAAAGACACTTGTTGAGAGAAACAAAATGGTGTTGCTGTTTAAAAAAAACATAAATAAATATGTTGTCCCAATTCATATCTTTTAAGTTCTCATCCTTGCATTAGAATTAGAGCAGTTAATAGTTTGATGGTATCATGTGGTAATGCTCTCTGAAAATAGGTGATAGATAGATTCATCCAATCACCTGCCAAGTATTTTTTGAAAGTACCTGCCCTTTTCCAAACAGCTTCCAATTAAGCTTTCCTAGATGGTTGTGTGAAACAAACCACCTGAGTCAGGTTAGTAATGCTCCATCACATGTTTTAATCTGAAGCTTGATTTTAAAGCAACCCAACTTTAAAGCAACCCAATGTAGCTCGGGCTGTGGGGGTGCTAGAGGAGGGAGCCTCTAAGTCCCCTGAAGACGTACAAACAAACTGCACGTTGATACGACCTTCCTAGCCGGAGATATGGCCACACTTTACAAAAAGTCCCTTTTTTTTTTTTGCTATTTAAAAATAAATTAATCGCAAATTAATCGCAATCGCGATATCTGTCCAAATAATCGCAATTCGATTTTTTCCCCAAATCGTGCAGCCCTAATCTGTACGTACTGTGTGTGTGTGTGTGTGTGTGTGTGTGTGTGTGTGTGTGTGTGTGTGTGTGTGTGTGGTACTGTGTGTGTGTGGCTGTGTGTGTAAATAGTTACCCCACCCCCCAACACTCTCCTGCATAACGAGCCGAGCCAACGCGACGGCAGGCTTTGAACTTTTCCACATGAGTGTGTTTCTCAGGGAGTCTGTTTAAAGTCTTTATAATTACAGCCAGGGGCCATCACCTCAGAGTGAGGCGATGCCAAGCGTCTCTGATACAGGGAGCACCACGCTCGTCATGTGGAAATTAATACTGTAAATAAACGCAGTGCTGTTTCTCGCCGCGGTGTGCATCTGTAATTGGAGCCCTGTCAAAGTCCAGGGTTGCCAATGTGTTTTTTCCTTGTCTCCCCCCCTGTCTTCGACGCAGCGCGGAGGAGGAGGGGGAGGGGGAGGGGGGGGGACCGCTTTTAAGACTGCTGGAAGGAATTTTAATTAGGTGTGTTTTTATGCGGAGGTGAAACCAAGGGGAGTGGAGGAGGCTGAAGCTGAGTATGATGGCTGCTCACTGTCTGACCACCCCCCCCCCCCCCTTTATCTCTTCTCTCTCTGTCTCTACCTTCTCTCTCTCTCTCTCTCTCTACCTGCTCGCTCTCTCTACCTTCTCTCTCTGTGTCTCTGCCCCGAGTCAATTTCGGACCCATATTCACACACAGTCTGTATTTCTCACATGTAGATAACAGAACAAATTGCTCTGAGGATGTAGCGACTGCAACAGCTTCGACACTTCTTTAATTAGGTGTTGAGTAATACACACACAAGGTGTTGACTCTGTGTCTCTGTTTGAGGAGGCTGGAGGGGGTAAAACTGCTGCAGTTAATGTTTATATTATTCTGACATGTTCTATTGCTCTCTCTCCACCTGCTCTCTCTCTCTCTCTCTCTCTCTCTCTCTCTCTCTCTCTCTCTCTCTCTCCCCACCACCACCTCTTTCTTATCTCCCCCTCTCTCTCCCCCCCTCAGATCGGGACTTTAGTATCCAGGTGAGCACGGAGCGGCGGTCCTTCACGGCCGGTGAGCCGCTGGAGCTGCGCTGCACTATCGACGCTCAGAACGTCCCCGAGCGCTTCTTCTCGGTGTCGTGGGTGTTCAACAGCTCATCGGTGGCCGTGGTGGGACCTAGCGCCGTGCCCATCCTGGGAACTGATTATTTAGCCCGCGAGGCCGCGGGTCACATGACCGTGCGGAAGGAAAGCCCCGCCGTGCACCTGCTGAGGCTGCAGCGCCTGCGCGCCGAGGACGCCGGGAAATACATCTGCCGGGTGACGGAGAGGGAGAAGACGCCCACGGGAGACTTCATCGACCGCAGCAAGAGGTCCCGCAACGTTCAGATCACCGTGCAGACCCTGAGTGAGTAACACACTAACCTCCTATTGGCCCCCCGGGTTAGTAACAAAGCCTCCAACTGGCTCCTCTGTCAGTCTCACGCGGCCTGTCCAATCGTCCCCTTGATAATGATAGTCTTTGTTTTAATGATACACATTATACAGTCCCCCACAGTGGCCTCTCTCTCTGGGGTCAGATACCTCTCTTACAAGAGAACAGCCTCCATTGTGAACCGTGAGTCACGGGAGGGAATAAATGCCTTTCTTTATTCCTGGGGTATTTTCTGTCTGAGTGGATTGCTAAAGATTGGTAATGCAGTATTACGGCCTTCACATTTCCTGGGCTCAGCTAGCGGCTCTGAGCGCTAGCAGGATAATGGGGAGCAGGAGAGAGCGCTGGCTGAAGGAGGCTGAGCTAACAGCCGTGAAATGAGAGCGTGGAGAAAGAGAGAGGGAGAGAATGAGGCCTACCTCTCCAGGGCCCTCTAATGGATCCCCGGGCTAAATTAATGTGTTCTGCTGTGGCAGAGGAGCCCAGCTGTGCGGCAGAGGGGTGGCCGGTGGGGGTGGGCAGACTGTGGACGCTGGGAGGCCAGTGAATACCTAATCAACTATAAACCCCCCCCCCATAACCTTCCCTGCAGTATCACTCTGCCACTTGTTATTCTCTCTCTGCCCCCGATGCATCCCCTCTCAGTCCCTTTCCTATAGTCAGTATATCCATGGCCACATCCCCCATCTCTTTTCTATATTTATGAGGGCTTGCCTTGAATCCTGAGGCCAGCTGTTACCAGCATGGAAAACACATAAATAACCCACCCCAGAATCCCTTCCCAACCACCCTAACCTTTACCCAAACAACATCCCCAAAACAACCCCACCCCCCCCGCCATGTCTCCAGTAATCCCCAGGGATGCTCTCTAATGGTGGCTTTAGTTTTTCAAACAAAGGGGTTTATGTCCTGTTAAAGCCTGCTCATGTGTTTTTTTTACTATGTAATAACTATGGTTACTGGAAAAAAGGAGCCTTAATGGAGTGGAGGGGGCTCTGGGCTAATGGTCGGGGGCATAACCCCCCTCCCCCGCAAACACACACACACACACACCCTCCAACCCCTTCTATTTGGGCTAATTACACAGTACCCTCTGTGTCACCCTGATTGGGGTGTTGGGTGACATTGGGTGGGTGTGAGGGGGTAGGCAGAGCCGGCAGTAGGAGAGAGAGAGAGAGATGTAAACACTGCTGACAAATCAGTGGTGATGGATGAGTTTACCTTCAGCTAGAGAGAGAGGTCCTGACGCACTGTTGTGAATCACAAACAGACAGGGAGAGAGGGAGAGAAAGGGGGGGGGGGGGGGGGCGGGGGGGGGGAGTAGTAGAGAGAGGGATTGAGAAAAAGAGAGAGAAAGAAACAGAGGGGTCTAAGAAAGGGAGGAGAGATGAGAAAAAGAGTGGGAGACAGAGCGGAGGAGTGAGAGACGAGAGGGAGAGAAAAACCCAGTGTTTGTAGAAAAGACGCCTCTCTGATTGCCTAACCGTGACGTTTCCTGCTCTCACATGTTCCCATTGACACATAAGGGCGAAAGAGAGAACAAATGTATAATGTATTTAGTGGAGAGAAGAAAAAGGAAGCCAAATTCATTGAACTAGAAGGAAAAAAAAGGGAAGGCAAGGGAGTGAAGCTTTCCTTTTGTTCATTTGAGTGTGAACGACATGAGAGGCTGCTTTAGTCTGTATTCTCAAAGAGCTCTGGCTTATTAAGACAGGTGGGGAGCTCAGAGAAAAAAAAACCTCAGACCTTGACAAGAGGGAGAGAGAAAAAACCCTCCCCATCCATCCCAGGGACTCAACTACACTCTCACTGGGGTTAAGAGGGGATTTAGGGCCTGGCCTGGCCCAGCCCGCCCTCCTCAGGCTTGTGATGGGGGGGACGGGGGACGGGGGGGGGACGGTAATGTGATGAGAGCAGAACTGCATTAAAACACTAGGGGGACAGACAGACACAGGGAACACTTTCATCCTGTTTCTGCTGAGGCGGGAAT
>NC_137677.1:52808122-52810622 GCF_963989245.1 Nansenia antarctica | reverse complement strand
AAGATAAGGTACATGAGTTTCAGGTTTTAGTCATTGTGTCTCAAGTTCCAGTGTCAATGTGTAAGCAAAAACTGTAAATAGCTGGACAGATACTTGGAGGAATTCTTACTCTCTGTCTCTATCTCGCTCTCATGCTCTCTACCTGTGGTATTGGTGAACTGTACGTAGCCCCTATTATCTGGACCAGGGAGAGTGTTGTTATCTTAATGAGGAAGGTTTGGACTGGGCAGAGTGTAGGAAGCAAATCGAACGTCTGCGCTTAGAGGAAACCTCTCCCTGGAGTACTCTCTGCTGTTGCTTCACCATTAGTTCTGAGCTCTGCTCTCACAGTCAAGTACACACACACACACACACACACACACACACACACACACACACACAAACATGCATGCATGCATACAGTACACACACTCCCCGCCCTGACCAAATGTCTCAGAGCGCCTTCAGGGAGTCTGGAGAAATCGATCCCAGCACTCTCTCTGCTCTGTCTGCATAGGCTCTCTATCTAAGACCCAGGGCAGACTGGGTAAAAGCCACGCGGGCCAATCTCAGGCCGGTCAGTCCGTCCCTATGCGCCGACCCTGAGACCATTTGTGATATCACAGATAACTCAGGCATTATCTAAAGTCTCATGTTTCAGAAGATCCACCTGTGCATAGTAGAATGGTAATGGGCTGTCGTAGTTAACTTAAGGGGAGTCGTTATTCAACTCTCATTGAATACCACTCGCTCACTCTATCTCAATCCATCACTCTGCCGGGTGGAAGGAGAGGGTTGCTCCGGGCAACCACACGGTGCCTTCTTCAACAACAGTCAGCCTCGTCAGCGTTTCCAGATCTGAGGGGATGGTTGATGGATGCCATGGTAACCTTCAACTGGGCTTAGGCCGGCTTCCGCCATATTGTTTAGACCCATCCTGTTCTGTGAGTTCTGAAAAACACTGTTTGTTTTTTGTTACTTGGTTTTCCAGATTTTTAACATGTCATTCTTCTGTCTCCCCCCCTCCCCCCCATAGAATCCTCCTTCGTGGTATCAGCGTCGTCACGGACACCCAGCGTGAACTTCGGCGACTCGTTCGACCTGCAGTGCCTGGTCAAGCCTCGCCACAACCCCCGCGTTCCCACCTCCGTCACCTGGCGCTTCCAGCCCTTGGCCGGCGGAGAGGGAGACGACGGCCACTTCAGAGACCTGGTGACCTTCACGCGTGAGGGCACCCTGCAGTGGGGCGAGCTCCTGGGCCTGGGCACCCGCACCACCGTGGACCGCTCCCATGCCAACACCAACTTCCGCCTGTCTGTGACCCGCGCGGGGCGCCGCGAGGCGGGGACGTACCAGTGTTCGGCCCTGCTGTGGAGGAAGAACTACGACAACACCTGGAGCAAAGTGGCCAACCGCACGTCCAACTTGCTGGGGATCACCGTCAACGCCCCAAGTAAGACGTCAGCAATTCACAAACAGTACACCGCCATCACACACACAACCGGCTCAACTCAGACGCGTACACGCGCTCGAGATTGAATGGAGTAGAGCAGAGGCGAATCCTTCTCTGTGCTTTAATTGCTCTCTGTCTCTGGTTTTCAGTGGCTAATTAGTGTGTGTGGGTGTGGGTGTGTGTGTGTGTGTGTGTGTGTGTGTGTGTGTGTGTGTGTGTGTGGGTGTGTGGGTGTGCGTGTGCGTGTGCGTGTGCGTGTGCGTGTGCGTGTGCGTGTGCGTGTGCGTGTGCGTGTGTGTGTCAGTCAGAGCAAGGGCAGGGCTCCTAATAGAGCAGACTAGATGGATCGTTAATATCCCCCCAGGTAGAGAGACTAGGAGAAAGTGGGTGGAGGAGAGAAAGAGGCGGGCGGAGACTGGAGGGAACTGGGAAAGAAAGATAGAAAAGAGGGACATGTCCTTGAACTCTTTCCCTCTGCAGCTCGAACAAAGAGTCCACTGCCTACACCCCCCTCAGCGATCTTCTGCCCCCTAACAACATACACTGCCTGTCTGCCTTTCTATACACATCCCCCCACACACAGGGAGGTCGGAACACACTGTGGTCGTCCAGGGAGGGTAACGCTTGATTGTGTGCTGTGGGGGAAGAGGGGACGGAACTTTTGTTCTGTAGAAGGCATTAGTAGTTTCTGTTTTGGTTCTCTGTGGAGAGTTCAGTGTGACCTCGGCCGTGGTTCTGTATGATTCTGGTTCAGGCTTACGTTGTTTTGGACTGCAGCTCCTCATTATAGGAGTTTCTGGTAGCTCGCTGCATTCCTCCACACAAACAGAGGCCCGCACACACACACACACACACACACACAGCCCTAAGATTGCCTGCCCTTGCCTGTTCTCTTACAGAAGGTTAACTGTGGTGTTTCTCTCTGGTGTTTTTCATCCTGTCTCAGAATTCCCGTTGGCGGAGTTGCCTGAGGTTGTATTTATAGTAAAGTGAATGGTACAGCACTGCATGTGTAGTGAGTGTGTGTGTGTGTGTGTGTGTGTGTGTGTGTGTGTGTGTGTGTGTGTG
>NC_137677.1:52798122-52803122 GCF_963989245.1 Nansenia antarctica | reverse complement strand
TCTGTGTGTCGTGCGTGCGTGCGTGCGTGTGTGTGTGTGTGTGTGTGTGTGTCTGCGCGCGCATGTGTGCAAGCAGGAGGGAAGAAAGGAGGGAGGGGGAGGAGAAAGTGGTGTGTTTGTATGTGTACAAACATGAGTGTGTGTGTGTGTGTGTGTGGGGCTGCCGTCGGGCATGGAGGTCCCCCTAATTACCCCAATCTTAATGATATGGTTAAGGTGTGTGTGTGTGTGTGTGTCAGGGGGGAGGTGGTTGTGTGTGTATGGTGTTGAGAGAGGGAGGGGTAATCTCCCTCTGACACAAAAGGATGAGAGAATACATCGGCAACATTAGCATAGAAATTAGGCCCCCGTTATTGTAAAGGAACAGCCGCTTCTCAGCCAAGGAGAGCCCCGTTCCTCATCTGCTCTGACTGGGAGCCCCGCTCCAACCACTCCCCAGGGACAGAGGCTCCGGGCCCGGGGGAGCGGCGGGGTGGAGTGGCCCAGCCAGAGTGAGCTGTTCTAGGGGATCAGAGCATCTCTGAGCATCAGCCGGGGCTGTGGATTAGCCTGTGGCTGGGTTAATGCTAATGCTAACGGAGGAGCAGGCAAGATTTAAGACTATAAGCCTCCCTGAGTGGAGCGGAAGGGACTCCTGCTGTTCCCCAAATCCTCTGAGGAGAACACAGAATATATCTCTCTTTCTGTCTCTCTTTCTCTGTGTCTCTCTCTCTCTCTCTCTCTCTCTCTCTCTCTCTCTCTCTCTCTCTCTCTCTGTGTTCATTTCCATCTCCACAGCCCTAGAAGCACCTGTTATGACACAAGGAAGCACCACCAACTGTCTTTTCATATTGTTTCCACCTATCCAGTTCAGTGGTCAAGAAGTCTAACCTCCAAAATATTAAACAAAGACCCAAAGCACATCCAGTATGAGGTCTTCATTTAGCATCATGAATATTCATGATCCCTTAGGTGAGTCTTTTGAATATTCATGTGGTGGCAGGTGTGAAGACTGTGTGGTTGGCAGGGACACAGAGCCTGGTATGGCAGCAGGGGCGAGATTGGGTGAGAGAGAGAAAAGAGATTTGGTGAGAGAGAGAGAGAGAGAGAGAGAGACAGAGAGAGAGAGAGAGAGAGAGAGACAGACAGAGAGAGAGAGAGACAGAGAGAGAGAGAGAGAGACAGAGAGAGAGAGAGAGAGAGAGAGCTGAGATATTAACCAAGGGAGTGACGACTGTCTCTGAGTTAAAGACCTAAAAACAGAGACGGAGAGAAAACAGCTTAGAATGCCTGCCATAATAATAAAAAAAAAGACAGACTCGCTTTAAGATGAGTTCACTCACTGCAGTCTTTTTCCATACCCACATGGATGGGATGTGTTTGAGGTCTTTGAAGTGTAAACCGTTTTCATTGAGTTTAAGTAGACAAAAGTGGTGTGTGCGCGTGTGTCAGGTTGTGAGTGAGAGGAGAGATTCTGTGGACTGTGCCACTTTTTTATATTTAAAAAATGTATTTACCAATACAGCCCAGTGGTGCATGACGGCAGCTATACAGAGGAAACACACACAGAGAGCCTGGCGTTTTCTCTTTTTCATTGAATGGGGCTGTTTGTGTCTATTGTGTGCCCTACGTCCCTGGTAAATAAAAGTAATAAAGGCAGCTTTATCTCAGCTCTGCAGCACGCACAGCAATTAACGACATCTGACGACAAATTGGACACACTCAGGGAGGTAGGGTGAGGTGGGGTGAGGCTGGGAGCTGTGGGGGGGTGGGAGGGTGGGCTTTTCAATGAGCTTCTTATCGTTTAAAAGTGTGCTCTAATGATGCCACATGCTCGGCACACTGCTGACACACTCCACACACACACACACACACACACACACACACACACACACACACACACACACACACACACACACACACACACACACACTCTTCCGGTGGGCTTGGTGGGGGGTTAGTAGTAGGGAAACTCTCTCTGTAGGTGTCACTTGATTCGCTTGTTTTTAGAAAAAAGCTCAATCAGTTTTTGGAGAACGAGAGGCTGAATGTTCATTAGCTGGTCATTTAATCGTGACTGATGATGGCAGGCAGGGCTCTGGCTGTGATTAATTGGGTCTGCTCCCTGACCGGGAGACACAGCATAACTCTCTCAGGTATTCTGACCACTCCCTCAGTTGTCCTGGGAGACAGGGTTGCCCTGGAAACCAAAGAGGTAGGGAGGGAAAGAGTGCGATAGCAGCATTTATGTTCAAGGTTAACTTCTAATATGATTATCTACTCTCATCTTCTATCTGATTGGCCCCGAATTCCCAGAATAGTCCCCTCTCACTGACAGTACGGAGGCCTCAGAGGGACAAACAACATGCTGATTGGCAGCAGATTGGCAGCGCTGTTTTTGTTGTGGAGAGGGTAAACGAAGCAAAGAAACAAGAGGAGCTCAACCGTACATACACACACGCACACTGGCTTGACTGACACACTAGATAATGGAGAACGGAGATGACAAGTGTTTCCAATTAAGGATTTGTCTTACTTTGGATTGGCACCCATGAGACTCATTATAGAAACACACTTCATATAGACATTGACAGAAACACACACACACGCACATGCAAACACACACACACATACACACGTGTAAAAATGTATAGATGTATAAATGCAGCTCATGTTGCTGAGGGGAGCTGGCAGCGCCCATGCATGATGTATGGTCTTGTACAGATGTATGATTGAACAGGTCTCTACATCCTGTATATGCATGCATGCTGTATTCCCAAAGCAGAAGGGAGCATGTTCATTATTATCACACACACTTTATGTTTGCATCATTCATTATGTTTACACACACACACAGCCCCTTACATAAGCATGGAACATTCCCAGTCTACATTCTCTGCTTCTTATCAATACATCCCTGCACCTGCACTGGGTTCCTAATCAGCTCTGCTGTGCTCTCCAAGGCTCTGAGGCCTTTGAGCCTGTGTTATATTGCTTATAATGGGTTATAATGCGCCATCAGGGGCTCACAATTAGTCACGTTTGGGCAAAAAAAAGCATTTGTGTAAACACCGGTGTGGGGAAACAGGCTGTCAACACACCCCTCTCCTCTCGGTGTTTCTCCTGTTTGAAGTTTGGAATCCGCAGAGTAGTAGCGTTCTCCTGTGCCAATACAATCCAGCACGGTTCCACTCCAGGAGATTCCGAGGTAATTCTCCCTGAGAATGATTGCCAGGATTCCGGAGGGTTCTGCAGTAATTCCGGCTGGGGTGATTGTCTGGTTTCCGAGCGAGTCTCTAGTGTGTAGCAGGGCGATGATGACTAATTTCGGAACTCACTCAAGATGCCATTGTGCACAGCAGTGGGGGCCCCGGCAATGCCTTTTAGCTGTGAAAATGCATCTACTGTAAAAGCACAGGGAAATGTGAATACACACACACACACACACACATACACTGGCCATTTGAACACACTCAATCTGTGAGTAAGGGTGAAATTCTCATAGGCAGATGGCAATGACTCCAGGCAGTCAGTCCTATCAGAGCCTAGTACAGGCTACAGAAGGAGGACACACTGTGTGTGTGTGTGTGTGTGTGTGTGTGTGTGTGTGTGTGTGTGTGTGTGTTTGTGTGTGTGTGTGTGTGTGTGTGTGTGTGTGTGTGTGTGTGTGTGTGTGTGCGCGCGCGCGTGCGAGCGAGCGAGTGAGTGACACACAATCCTCTTCCTGTGTTGAGGTGGTAGATTTAGCCTATTTCCTGCTCTTGGAATTAAAACAGTGTTTCTTCTGTTCTTATGATAATGTCCTTACTCGTGTGTTTATGTTAATGTGTTATGCTAATTTCAGGGTGTGTATACTGTTTAATATGTGTGTTTTGTCAAGGTGCTGTGGCTGGGTGAGTGGGTGTCTGGGGTGCGTGGCATCTGTACTGCAGCTGTGAGCATAGAGGCTCTGTTCTCTGTTCTAAATCCCCCTATGGTGACACAGCGGAGGCTATGGTGGCAGTCACACCAGATGTACCTGCAGCTAATCCAATCTTACACCTCTATGTCCCTGTAACCAATCCAGTCACACCACCATCGGCACAACACCCAGAGCCCCACAGCACCTCCCTGACATCTTTATTCTCGCCCTATTTTCTCTCCCACCCTCCCTCCCTCTCTCTCTCTCTCTCTCTCGCTCGCTCTATGTCCTTGTTCCACTATCAGGCCTTCTACCTTGCCTCCCTTCATCTCTCTGTCCTATATCTCTCCCTCTTTCCACTGACAGTCCTCTCCTGCCTTTATATCTCTCCCTCTACCCCAGCCCACACAACAACATCCAAAACGTACTCCACCACCGATGAACACGAAGCCTTAACATGGCTGTCACAAAAACCGAAATTGCATTGTGTACCTGTCACCAGCATTACACTTTGTTTCGGAGCACGCTGAAATTACTTTTCGGTGTTTTCTCTGTCTATATCTAACCCCCTCCTTCTCTCCCTCTCTCTGACCCTGCCTCCACAGCGGTAAGCTGAGGGTACAGAAGACCAACCAGTCTCTGGTGTACCTGGAGGACAGCCGGGTGAGGGTCAACTGCTCCGTGGCCTCCCAGACCAGCCAGGACACCCAGCACGCGGTGCTGTGGTACGTGCGGCGGCCGGGGGCCGAGGCGGACGAGCTCCTGCTGCGGATCGAGCGCTCCGGGGCCTTCGAGTACGGAGCGTACGCCGACGAGGAGAGGCTACGCCGGCGCGTGCAGGCGGAGAGGCTGTCCCCGTGGCTCTACGCTCTGACGCTGAATAGGGCGGAGAGCAGCGACTCAGGGACCTACTACTGCCAGGTGGAGGAGTGGCTGACTGACCCCGACGGAGCCTGGTACCACCTGGCAGAAGACCGCTCAGGGTTCACCCAGGTCCTGGTCAGACAGCCAGGTGAGGAGGGAGAGGGGGCACGGGACAGAACGGGAGAGAGGGAAAGGAAGGGGGGGGTGAGGATGGGCGGGGCAATGGAATGGATGGGAGGTGGGGGTTGGGTTGGGT
>NC_137677.1:52760622-52795622 GCF_963989245.1 Nansenia antarctica | reverse complement strand
GGCCGACCTCACGTCTGCAGTTCGAGAGGGCGACCTCTGACCTCTACAGCCTGACCATTCAGGGGGCGCGGCCTGGGGATGCCGGGCGCTACTACTGCCACGTGGAGGAGTGGCTACTGAACCCACGCAATGACTGGTATCTCCTGGCAACCAACAACTCGGGGGTCACCTTGGTCAACGTGCGGGAGCGTGGTAAATTCACCAATCACACTGTTTCGTTTTGAGCTTTGTGCAATTGCAGTCTGCTCAACCCACTCCACCTCATTAGCATGCAACAGACCGCACGTGGTGGATGGTCATTGTGTCTGAGTGACAGTCATGTAGTATTAGATGGAGTCTTTGAGTTAGTACTGCAGTAGATATAGGGTTCTATATCTAACGTGCCACGGAAATGTAAATGCAGTGCTTTTCTAATGACGTCTAACCTCCAACTGTCTTGTTTTTCTCTCCCTCCCACAGTCCCCACTCTGCAGTCGGTGGTGTGCTCCAACGACTCTCTCTTCTACTTCGTCTTCTTCTACCCGTTCCCCATCTTCGGTATCCTCCTCATCGCCGTGCTGCTGGTGCGCTACAAGAGCCGCAGCCACAGCAAGAGCCAGGAGGGCAAGAACGGCGCCCCCTTGCTGTGGATCAAGGAACCACACCTCAGCTACTCCCCCACCTGCCTGGACCCCCCCGCCCTCAGCCTGCACCCAGGCTCTGTGGATTAAGAGAGGGATATCCCCCTCCATCCCGCCCTCATTGCGGACCCAACCAAGACCACACCAGGGAGGGGCTCTGGAATTCTACCTCCAGACCTCACCTGGCCTTTCACCGCTGTGTCAAAGCTGTCAATCAATCAATCAATCAATCAATCAATCCGTCCATGTAACCCCACCCCAGGTCATCCTTGTTGTGTTGTGTCATCTACCTGTCTGTGAGATGCGAAGCAACAACCGTGTGTGTGTGTGTGTGTGTACGTGCGTGTGTGTGTATGTGTGTAGACCTCTGTATGCGTATGTCTCTCACTCTCTCTTTTTTGCTTTCTCTCTCCTTCTCTCCCTCTTTTACTGCTGAAACGATTTCATTGCTGCAGTTTTTTTTTTTTTTTCATACTTCAAACGGTCGTCTATTTTTCAAAACGTTGTGCAGATCTCTCTGCTAAAGTGGACCAATCTGGGAACAAACAAGTCAAGGACCATGAAAGGACATCCAGTACTAGACCAGAGCCACTGGAGCTGGTGAGGTTGATAAGGAACGTCTGCTCTGATCTCTAAGTCACTGGCTGGCTTCCTCCCTGGCTTTCTCCCACTAACTCCAGAGCTGTGGACTATAGGCTGAAGGCCTGCACAGACACAAGGACACAGACAAAGACTCATACTGTGGCTTGTGGCTTGGAACAAACTGCTGTGTGTGTGTGTGTGTGTGTGTGTGTGTGTGTGTGTGTGTGTGTGTGTGTGTGTGTGTGTGTGTTCACCTGTCTTCTCAATGAGCTTGGCAGACAGAGACAGATGAGCAACTTAAACATTGCCAGACACCAGGCCTCAGTGTGACACACACTCTTCTCCTCTCCAAATAAAGCGAGAGAGAGGGGGGGGGGGGAGAAGGATGGAGGCGAGGAGAATAAATGAACTGCTTTATCCTACTGAGGGGTAAACTTTGACATGAGGAATATTTCAGTGCCAAGACCATCTTATTCCACTCTGTCCTCTACAACTAATGTTTGAAGTTGAAAGAGGGGACGCTAAGCCGATTGGCTCAGAGGCATTCTGTAAATATGGCTGCCTACCCCCGACTGAGGGATTATGGGCCTTGTAGGCAGAAAGGGCGATTTTTACGTGTATGTTAAATCTGTTGAGTAGTTCTGCATAAATGTATTGACACAGTAGGAATTTTTGACTGAAAATGAAATTCTTGCACATTTCATAGGTTCACCCAATGCTGTCTTAACACAAAACAACAACAAAAAATATCGGCGAGTTGCAAGACTCACAGGAAAGATCACCATTAGAGGTGTTTGTAGATTCATAGTACATACAGTAGTAATCCTGAACACATAGACACTGCCAGTTGTTTGGACAATGTGTTAGAGAACAACCATCCAGAGAACAGGAAATTCACATTATCTACGCAACATGGGAACGAATTTCAAGCGGGCAATTTCATGTAGATTTTTATCCCTTTTTGTTAGATTTTTCTATTTATTTATTTGATACTATTTTGCATAGTTTTTAAATTTTTCTTTTTTGCTTTGAAATTCTCTAAGAACTGTGCAGCTTGTGTTGCCAGGCAACCACACCACACAGATGTGTCATTACCCTCTGCTGTGTCCATAGTAACGGGTAATAATGTGGTAGATATAGAAATGCTAGATTTGTTCTGCGAAGTCTGTGCCATTTCATACAAGATTGTTATCTTTGGGCCAGTGTTGAAACACTGTATAACTAACTGCTCTTTACCTATAATGGAACTAACTGCTCCTTACCTAGCAGCTTCACTATATGTACAGTAGATTACAGCCAGTCACAAAATGGATCCACATGAAGCTTTTGCTTGTCTTGTTTATTTATTGACATGTAATGTAATACCTAGTTAGGATGTGTGAGCTCCATAGAATGCATAGACAGCCAAAATGAACTGTACTAAAGCTGCCCTCTCGAACCCTGGGCGAATCCTGGAATCCTGGTTCTCCCTAACACTTGGCAGAAGGGTTTGGAATCTGTGTCACATTCCCTGGAATATGGAACAGCCGAGAGAGTTGTGACATTACCGTGTCCCACTCTTTCACTGCCAGACAGAAAAGCTCTCGTCATTCTCTTCTCAATCGTGTCAAAATGTATATTGCATGACAATATTGCAGGAGGCATTTTGATGTTTTGTAATATTTGAACTCTTGAGCGTTGTGTTTTTGTGACAGAGCAATGCCACGCCTTCCACTTACTATGTGGGAGGACATGTCTCTCATTACAGTATGCTTTTTAAAACACAATCATCAAATCCTGACATCGCTGGGGCACTCATAACATACATTGGTTAACATGTCATAGAGCAATGTTTTCTAGCTGGCAATGTCGACTAGTTAAATATACACTACGTTATTCCCACTCTGCTTACTGTAGGCTATGTCTATGCATTACAGTTTCCACGTTTTTCTTTTAACCATTTGAAATAGCCAACGGTACTTGACCCTGATGCTGACCTAAGACTCTAAGATCAAGTCCAACATCTGACCCCCCCCCCCCTTTAACTCTCCAGCTTTTCATAGGCGTTGTGTCTCAATTCAACCTGGCCAATTCCAGGAAGCACCCTGGACTCTATCCAGGAAGTGGAGGGCGTGGCGTTGATGTGTGATGTCACAGTGCCGCCGTCGTTGGAGCTGTACAGTCTGAACTCTGAATGGTGTTTTTGTAGTAATAACATCCCTAGCCGCCTCCTAAAACATTCTCCAAACATTCTCTGACAGTGTTGTAGCTGCGTTATGAGGGCTGCATGCAGTGGCTGTGTGCTGGCTCCAGATTTAGCTGTTTAAAAAAACGTTGTGGTGATGTGTTCAGTTCAGCCAGTGCTGCTTTTTTCCAGTGATGTATTTTTATGTTCATTTTTTTATCTGAGAAATAGTGCACTGAAATGAAAAAGGAAGGCCATAGCTTTTTTTAAATGCTTTTTTGTGTTTTGTTGTATGACATGTTTTTGTTTTATTCTTATTTTGATATATATTCTATTGAATAGTAACCATTGCGACCATTAAAAGGCACTTTGCGATTCTGTCAGTTTACTGCAATAAAACATGTTCAGTGCAAGCATCAGTGTTTCAACTTTCCTCCCAACTCTTGCCTTTTGAAGGAAATGTGATGGCTTCAACAAAATCAATGGGGTATATATTACTTTGGGCTCTCTGGGTTATCTGTTCTACTCCCCTCTGTGTTTGTTTATCTAGTTGATATCCATCCTGCTGGGACACTCTAGTCAGCATGGGGGTGGTGACCTTGTAGCTCTTTTGAGTTCTCTATTTGTAATGTTGTTTTTATTTTTCCCACATGGTCAGTAGGGTGTATATGCCTATTAGCTGACGGTTTTATCCAAAGCGACTTACATTGCAGTGAGTGCATACATTTTTCATATATGGACTCAGCGGGACCAGGGTCAGAATAGCATGCGTGTGTAATGTGCGCATGTTCGTGTCCACTTTATGCATACAGGCTAGCTGTGTCTGCGTGTGTGTCTAAGGGAGAGTGGTGCAGCCTGTCAGAGGGATAAACGGTGCTCACAGGGCTTCTCTGGGCTAACCAGCCTCTTTCTAACATACTCAGCAAATCACATCAGACCCTTCATAACTCATCCTGAATCACACACACATACTGTACATACATACATACTCTCTCCCTAACAAAAACACACACACACATACATACACACACATTCTCCGTATGACCACTATGATCCCGACCACACCATTCATAAACAGTGCAGTGCAAACATACATACACACATTTGAAAAACACTTACCAATACAAAAAACAGTTAACAATTCCATACACACACTCATACTGTGACCAGTCCAGGCCCAAACCAAATCCTATCACCCTCGCCATAATTCACAGTGACACAGAAGGAAAATAGCATTTACTGCAGCAGAAATCATATTTCTGTGTGACACAGTGATTAATGCAGGGTTAGGGGATCATTTCCTGGACTCAGTGGTGCCCAGATCCCCCTGCAGGGTTGCCTCGGAGAGGAAAACAATCGGATATCTGTCAGTACCGACACACTGATGGGTTTGTTGATACCTCACTGACAGCATCGTTTGCCAACGATGACATTCTTGATGCTTCTGCCACTGATACTGTTGCAACTGATGACATGTTGATGGTGTTGTCAATGCACCCTGTCTCAACTCCTTGGCAGACAAAGAAAGAGTGATCTGAGGAGGAGGATGATGGGTTCGGGGGTGTATCTCTCCTCTCTCTTTTCATCAACATCCGACCTGTGTCTCTCTCACTCACACACTCACACACACTTGAGAAATATGAGATTAGCTATTTTGCATAATTGTAAATAAGATTCACAAATCTGTACCCCTCGCAGAGGACACAAACACCAGAGGGCAAACGTGGGCAGACAGCACTTAACGATCGAGAGCACAGGAGCAGCAGGCAGGCGTGTAGATGATTCATCATCAGTGAGAGAGAGGAGCTGAGGAAGAGTAAGCCCTAGGTTACACTGCAAATAGGTGGCGAGCAATCACACTAGGCCAAAGCTTTTCATTCATTTACGGGAATGAATCTCCCTTCTCAACCTTGATGTCATTAAACTACGATATGATGGCCCAAGCTTTATGCTAAACAACCCCTGTGCTTGAGAATGAAAATTAGGTTGGAATGACTTGAAATGGGTAAATGGACTGCATTTGTATAGTGCCTTATTCCAAAGCGCTTTACAATGGCCTCTCATTCACACACACATTCACACACCAATGATGGCAAGCTACCATGCAAGGCACTGGCCCGCTCATTGGAAGCAATTTGGGGTGGCTTGCCCAAGTACACCTTGACATGTGGCTAGCGGGGATTGAACCGCCGCCCTTGCGACCATTAGACACCGTCTCTACCTCCACAGCCGCCCCCAGCGTCTTTACTAGCTTTACCAGCGGGAGAGGAAGAAACATCCTTTCACACACTGTAACTATTCTGACTGAGAGTAACAGACTGTTAAAAGTGGTATGTGTCAGTAGAGGCTGGTGGAGGTAGACATCTGAGGTGTTTGATATCATTCCTTATTCCATTCCATACATTACAGTGAGCACATCGTCCAATGTCTACCTCCACTAGCCTCGCCTGGTGTGTCTGCATGAGAGAGAGAGAGAGGGGGGGGGGGGGGGGGGAGATTATTATTTGACACAATGTAACTGTTCTGCCTGAAGTCCTAATATACTGCTATACTAAGCAGTGTGTCTGCAGAGGCTGAGCCTGGGACTGAGTTAACCATTGATTTATCTGCTGTATCAGTGGCCTCCAGAGTGTTGCTGCTGTCAGTGTAAACTCCTTCTGCCAGGAGAATGCAGATCGATACCTAGTATAAAAGGCCAATTGGTTTGGACTGGATCATTAGACAAACGTCTCAGTTTTTTCTACCGATGAACAAATAAAGTCCATCCAACACACACTATTTACTGTGGAGTAGGAGCCGGTGACGTCGCTCATAATATGATGGATCAACCACCCACACACTCACTGACGTGAGTTCTCACAGCTCAGTTGCTAAAAAACAGCCTTGCTTCTCTCTCATTCAATATGAACGAGGAGACATGTACGCAGGCGGAAAGAAAGTGGGTGAGATAGCTAGTAACATTCCTAGCTCATTCATTATACACACTAAAATCCAAGGTGTACTTCCTTGGCTCTTGCTTGTGAGGGGTGAGGGGGCTGGTGGATGGTAAGGATGCTCACTAATGTAGCTCCCACCTGACATGTGCGTTCCTTCAACGCTGACATGAATGAAAACCCTGTTGACTAGATTGAAACCCATGGGGAAACAAAGTGGTTGTTATAGGATGTTACATCCCAGGGGGGAGACAACACTGAGAGCATACAGTAGGTTCAGGAAAGGGTTGGTTGGTTCAGGATGTTTTCAAGTTATAGTCCTTACCTTGAAAGTGTCATGTGTCAGTTTGTGTTCTCTGTTTGTTTATGTATGATGTTTTTCTGTTTGTGTGTTATGTTATGCCTGAAATGTTTCAGAAAAAAAGAAAAGTATATAAATAAATAAAAAGTGTCATGTGTCAGTGAGTGTCAGTGAATGTACCAGGAGAAACTTTAATCTATGCTCCAGAGTTGTTTAAATAGCCACTACTGGACATTTAACTTGAACAAACTGCTGTATATAGGCCTAGTCTAATAAAGGTGTAGCTACTGTACAAAATAAACCACTTGACATTTTCGGATGTCTTAACTTGGACATGGAATGGTTATCTTATCGATCAATTAGTTCAAAAAGGATTTAGATTTTTTGTGTGTATGTGTCTGAGTGTTGGGCTTCTGTAAGGTTATTATGAGTTTCTAAACCTGTTAAAGCAAGCAAAGATATATTGAAGGAATCTGAGTAGGGTTGGGAAATACATTGCGTGTCACACAGTAGCTGCTGTGTGTTTTCCCAGATGACGAGTTCGAGCTGTAGCCTACTGTATGCTTATCAGAAACCTAATAGAATATTTATAAATCACTGCATTTCTAACAGAGGAGAATGTCTATGAGTGCCTTTCAAGAGTTAAAATGTCAGCATTCCTAATGATAATAGCTTCCAAAACAAAGGAATTTATATATTCAGCTACACAATGAATAATAGTCACTATAAATGAAAATCTCACATAGCCTAAATACCACAGCATGTTGCCCACTATTGGCACACATGTGAAAACATTCAGTAGCATATTAATGTCGTCTAGAAATGAAGCATGTGTGCATTTCCCAGTCTAAACAAATGAAGAACACAGGACTTCATCGGCACATTCGTAAACGTTGAATTCCAAGGTCTACGCTGTTGTACACATTAGTGGCACATTCCCCAATACCTGAAAGTGGTACGTTAAGTGAGATTTAACTGTTCAGCATTGCTGCACAAGTGCATCCAATTACATCTGAATTGGACCCTGACATATTTCTTGTTCAAATAGGTTTAGTCTTAAACTATCCAGAACACACTGCCCTGGTAATAAACCGAGGAAGTTACACGTTCGTTGCAAGTGGCTCAATGTATCAAACATGTCACCCAGGTCCATGGCTTGACAGATCGTCCTTGGCTTGACTTGATGTCTTAACCTACATTTTAAAACTAACTTCATCTTATTCCAGGTTGGTGTCTACCATGGTTGCCTGATTACCTGAAGCTCTAGTCTGGTCCTTCCTAAATCTACTGTCAGTTCTACACTCATCACACATAGCTTCACTCTTCGAGATATGGCACTGAAGTCATATAAATCCAAACTGGCACACATGGAAAATGATACTCTCACAGAATATGCCTGTAGGCCCTTTCCAGAACAACTCTGTGTTGTGGAACTGTGATGCAATCAAGGACAAACTGGTGTCATCCTGCCTCGCTCAGCGAATCACAATCACTACCACAGCCTCCCATGGTGCCTTGCACACTTTGCCCCCGGGGCAAAGCAAAGAGAGCTCTTGTAATGTTATTCCAAGCAATTAATGTTTGGATTTTTTATTGTTTATTAAACGGTGCAAAGTCAACCTCAATGCAAAAGTAATGGCTGTGACAACAGCAAACTAATTCCTCTCCTGTGAGATTGTGGTTAATTATGAGTGTGAGCGTACAAGTGCAAGTGAGGTAATGTGCTTTTAGTGCTGAGGATGCAGAGGAGGGGATAGGAGATTTCACCGTACGTCCCCAAGAGAGAGGAAGAGAGAGAGAGAGAGAGAGAGAGAGGTTGAGGAAGGAAAAGGGGGGGGGGAAAGACAGCAGGGATTACAGAGAAGAGAGTAAAAGAGAGAGAACTGAAACGTGAAGCGGGCTTAGAAGCATTTACAATGAAAGAAAGATAGCAAACCATGTTCTCGGACCCCACCGACCCCAATGCATCACATTGTATTCTAGGAAAGGCTTTACATGTCATTCATATTACATGTGTACAGCACAGGAGCAGCACCAGCAAGAAACCTCATTTCTACATGTCATCTAGACTTTTTCTCATGATCAAATCTGAATTCTCTATGGAATTATTCACAGCAGAGATTCAACTTCATCCACGTGTTTCAAAGCACATCAGAGCTTTGTTTTCAGCTAAAGCTTGCACTGAAGCCTCTTGCTGTGAATGAGGCTCTCACAGGGGCCATGCAGTCTTACTGTTCCCTGCTCCATAGGGACTTCACTTCACATTCACTGTTCTCTACTCTGCTCTACTGTGTGTGGTTGTGTCCTCTGTTCACTGCTCCATTGGGGCCCCCTATACTCTGCTCTACTCTGTCCTACTGGGGTTGTGCTCTCTGTTTCCTGCTGTGTTACAGCCTACCCACCAGAGAGAGAGAGAGAGAGAGAGAGAGAGAGAGAGAAAGAAGTTCAGACAGACTACTGCAGACCTCTGAAGACAGGATCAAAAACTCCCCACATGACAGCTGTCATATTCAGTGTCTCTCTATATGCTACTGGAGTTATAATTACCTGCGTGTCTGTGTGTGTGGGGTGTGTGTGTGAAAGAGAGAGAGAGAGAAAGAGAGAGAGAGAGATAAGGAGAGTGATCTCCTTTGAGTGCCTATGTACTGTATATACTGCAAAATACAAACATGTGACAGAAGGTGTGAAGAGGAGAGGACACGTGATAATGTAGCTCCAACACATGCTACATAATCTCTCTGTCCGTCTGTCTCTCGCTCTCTCTTTTTTCTCTCCATATAATCACAGCTTTCACAGCAAATGTCAGCATCTCTGGATATGGTTGCCATGGCACCAGTGTTATAACTTCAACATTCCTTTTATGTAGGATTGATTACAAGTCGGCGTGTTGTTTGTCTAAATCGGCATGTGTTGATGATGTGAGTGGACCAGTGTGTAAGTGTTTGTGTGCTTGAGTGTGCGTGTGTGTGTCTTTGAGAGTGTTTTGAGTTCCAGAGGTCTACCAACACCAGTGTTCTCCTCTCAATCCCTCAAAGTATGTTTCCCTTGCATTGCACAGTAGTGCAGTAGTGCAGACCAGTGGTGTGCATTGGTCTGTACTCATCTCCTTGAAATAAAGTGTAAGCCAAATGGAAACGTATAGTACATTATAGTCTATAGACTGTTTATATGAAAGAATGAAATTAAATATGGAGAATAACATGTGCAAACAATTCCCTTAGAGATATCATGTCTTCTGATGTCGCTCCAGTCATTGAGATGTCATAATGATATAGCTGTCGGAAAACCCTGTCATGTTCAGTTAGGAGAGGAATCATACACAGGAGACCCCACCACACATCCATATCAATCTCTACGTCCCACAAACAGATGCAACACCCTCCTTCATCTTCAAAGCTGCAGGGCTATTAAGTTCGTAAAAAGCCCTTGTGACAGATCGGGAATCAGTCTCACATGAAATGGAAATACAGATTTTTTACATCAATATTTCAGTGAATGTGAATTGCCTCCCAGACATGTGTTGCATTATTGAGGACAAAGCTGCTTGCTTGCGGCTAAAGTAGGCTATGTCATGAGTGATTCTCATTGACAATGGGTTTGTTCCACCAGGCGTAGAGATATGAGAGATAGAGATGTAGAGATGACCCATCTCTTTCTGCCTCAGGTAGAGGGCTCTGCAATACCAGTAACTGGCTTATATAATAGCAACAATTGTTCTTGTAGCAAGAGAACATGTTCAAATTCTATGTAGTTTAATTTCTTGTCTCACACATTATACAAGCATAAATGAATTTTGACTATGAATTATTTAAGCATAAATTGATTTTATTATGTTTGAGATGAGGTCACTAGACTAATAATGTCTCGTTCAGGTTTACCTGAGGTGATACATTCTGACTGAGTTGTCTTGCAAAATCATACAGTCCTCTCCCTTCTGGAAAAACTACTTTTGTGAAAAAAACTACGACAACAACAACATTATCCTCTAAAAATAATATAGGATATACACTTAACACACTATAACACTATAATAACACTGGGTAGAGCCTCCCTTTGCTCTCAAAACAGCCTCAATTATTTGTGGCATTGATTCCACAAGATGGAAATATTCCTTTGAGATTCTGGTGATTCTCTGTGATTGCATCTAGTCATTCCCACAGATTTTTCAGGTGCACTTTCAAGCTGTGAATCTGCCGTTCTACCACATTCTGGGAAGGCCACTGAAGAACACTGAACTCATTGTCATGTTCATGAAACCAGTTTGAGACAACTTTTGCTTTGTGACATGGTGCATTATTATGATGCTCAGCTGGAAGCAGCCATTAGGAGATGGGTAAACTGTGGCCATGAAGCGATGCACATGGTGGCATTCAATTGGACATGGTCGGAAAACATTCCCCACTGCATTCCAACATTGCACATTGCATGAATGAGAAGGCGCACAGGTTTTCCTAATAAAGTGTACATTTAGTGTATGTGAAAACTAATTAAAAACCCCGCATGAAATACTATGGCCAAGCTCGCCATCTAGTGTCTAACACGAAAAAAGCTATAAGGAAAATAATTCCTTATCATGAGACAGTGTGAGGAAGAGACACACGGGGTAGTGACAAATTATTAATTACAACTGTTCAAAAAACATCACACTTACCCCACCCGCTATCATTACAGCACTAGCAAACGGATAACAGAGACAAGAAACAGAGTTTCTTTACTCATTTTATTTCATATTCCATGATCATTCACTCAACATTACAGTATTCAAAAAAATATTCAGGAATGTTAACCGGTATTGTATGAAATCAATGTAGCCACTGTTCCACCGTCTGTACATGTTGATTATTCACAAGGTCTGAGGGTATACCATTCTGTTGAAGTGGTGACGGTGGCAGGGTGGTGTGGGGGTTGGATCTGATGGTCTGGGGTATGCAAGGCAGGGGTATAAGCTTCTCTGAGACAGTGCAGATCCCTTAATGGAGCACCCCGTCCCATATCCCCTCCCCCACCTCCCCTCCACACCTGACCCCACACAGAAATGTCAATTGACTGTCCCTCTGGTTGGCGTGAGAGTGTTACTATGACAACCCAGTGTGGGGGCGTTTCCATGGGGATCTCCAGGTTATTTGTGTCAGCGGTCAAGTGAGCGTTTCTGGATGGCCTCTGCAACGACAGTGCGCAGCAGAGCGATCACAGAGCGAGGGTCTTCACTGCTCAATACTGCACTGCCCGATACAATCATGTTCGCACCCGCCTATGGGTCACACACACACACAAACAAACAATTAAACCTAATGGTCAGCTGATTGGGATGGGCTGTATAATACGTACGGTACATATTATGTGTGTGTGCGTGTGTGTGGTCTCCTCACCTCAGCACACTTGTGGATGGTGTCAGGACCCACGCCCCCGTCCACCTCAATGTCCAATGAGGGGAATTGACACCGCAGCCAGCTCACCTGGGAACACACACACACACACACACACACACACACACACACAGTCAGTAAGAAACATCAGAAAGAAACAGTGATTTATGCACTACAATGTACATGTATCACATCACTGGCAACATGTGTCTCATTCATACCTAGATAACACAATGACAAACGTCTGCATTCAAGTAAAAATGCGTGACCTTGTGAGTAATGCAGTGTACATAGTGTACTTTCTCTATTCAGGCACAGATTAGAGACAAAGAAGACCTGAAGACAAGACACAAACTATGCAGATAAAACACACACACACACACACACACACACACTACCTTAGACATCATGTCATGCATGAACGTCTGTCCTCCAAAGCCTGGTTCCACAGTCATGACCAGGGCCATATCCACCTGGCCAGCCCACGGGGCCAGTTCCTCTACTGTGGTTCCAGGCTTTATGGCAACACCCACCTACAGCACACACACATAAACACACACACACATGAACACACACAGACACACGAAAATGCCTGCAAATGCACATAAAATCACAGTGATACGTATGTGAATCTGTATATCGCTCGCTGAACTGTTTGTTTAGGCCCCCAAGCAGCCAGATACTAATGACTATGTAACATCTGCTGTACAGACCAAGTGACGTTTCTCTCCCTTTCATTATGTTTAGCACCTATATCTCTCGCTGCCTTTCTCTGACTATCCACCACCTCCCTCCTCTGTCTCACCTTCATGCCACTCTCTCTGATCTCCTTGATGAGGTTTCCTGGGTTGGTCGTGGCCTCTAGATGGAATGTGTACTGATTGGCTCCTGCCGCAGCCATGGGTTTGACCCACTGTTCCGGTCTGGATACCATCATGTGCATGTCTGTATGACGAACACACACAAACACGTGTGCACATACACACAACTAACATGTTGTGTTGTGGCTCAGGAGGCGAGAGTAATAATCAATAGGCTTAGTATTGTAGGGGGTGTAGCTGGGGTGACTGTTGTTCACTCACCGAAGAAAGGGTTTGGACCCACCGAGTTCCTCAGACATTCCACCATGGGGTGGCCGAACGTGATGTTGGGGACAAAATGTCTTCAGGGGGGGGAAAGGGAAACAAATGATTAGACATAATCATATAGAGGAATTCAATCAGGGGAATTCTTCCCAGCAGTGTTATCCATCCCACCATGCCACATGAAACTGATTGAGCCATTTGCTACTTGTGCAAAGTAGTTGAGTTTAACATGCATGATAAAAACAGAAGTAAACAGAGGAAGATGTTGAAAACATTGGAGGGTTGCAAAATGTTGTGCAATTTTTTCGATCTGCTGTGTTGACATAGCCGAGATAATTGTAATCGTAAGTGCAATATTGAAACACAACTGTGAACATTTCAAAACCTGCAAACTGCGACACTTTAAATGAATGTGCAATAATAATAATATGTGCAATATGACAACCCTTGTGTACATAAGGTTCAGAGATAGGAAATGTTAGGATATTTATAGCATAGCATAGAGTACAGCACAGTGTTTTATTTGTATAGTATAGTATAGTGGATAGTTAGTGTATATAGCCTTTATTTATGTAAACCAGCTCTTTTCCCTTCTTGTTTTTAGTATTTGTTTCCTAGCACCAGGGGAGCCCCCCCTCCTAAATTTCGTTGTATGGTACCTGTACTATATTAATGACAATAAAGACCATTCATTCATTCATTCATTCATAAGCCCCGTGCATCGTGATCCACTGCATCTTTAGCCTTGCCTGCCTGAATTCAAGCAAAAAAAATATTAGCCAGCTACAGGCTAAGCTAAACACGGCTAGTGAAACTCAATGCACATTCTAGTCTAGTAAGCTAACTTAGCAATATAGCATGCAACATGTCATGTCAGGGCATCATCTGTCTTCGCTCCTCACCCATCCATCACGTCCAGGTGCAGGTAGTCCGCCCCGCACTCCATCATCCGCACGCACTCGCTGCCCAGGCAGGCCAGGTCACTGCTCAGGATGGACGGGCCGATCTTCGCGTTGTAAGCCATGCTGCTACTGCTCTCTTTGCTCTGTCTCTCACACGGTTACCTAGTAGACAGCCGTTCTAAAAGTCATGTAGACGCGCACACTTCCGCATTCAACACTGGTTTCAAAATAAAGGTCTCAACCCAACACAGAACCTAGAAAGATCAGCCCATGAATGCTGTTCATTGAGTGACCGCTAGATGGCGTAGGGCCCTACAGGTCATACTGAATTACAGTAAATAAGCCACCGGCTCCTAGTGGAACATCTTTACCTACTAGTATCTATCTGTCCACTACTGAAGTGACTTCGTGACGTTAGAATTATAAGGTTCTATCTCCATTTTTGTTGTTGTTTTTTACATAATCTGATCCATTATGTGTGTATTAATGCCTGTGTGGTGTTATTTTTAAAATGTTGACATTTTTGAGTTAGTAATTAATAAAAATACAAAGGTTCCATCTCACAAAACATAATGGAATGTCAAAACTTTGACGCTCAATATCTCTGAACTGCCCTAAACGGAGATAGAACCTTATAATTCTAAGCTCACGAGTTGCTGTTCATTGAGTGACCGCTAGATAGCGTAGTGCCCTACAGGCATGGGCGTCACCACCATATATTTGGGGGGGGACGTGTCCCCCCCACCTTTGAAACAAGGTCGTTTGGACCCCCCCACATTTGCCATCAAAAATATGTTGCATGACTGGTCAGCGTTATTTTCATTGCTTCACAATCAAATCCGTTCCACTTTATGAGTAGGGGATTGCCCATATCCAGAAGTCCACTCCGCGTTTTACTTCTGTTTTTAACACGGCAGCAGCAGAATCAGACACGCACGCAGATTCAAAACATTCAGACTGAGGCAAGACGATATTTAGATCATCCACCAAGATGGATATAAGGAAAAAAAATTCTAAGAAGAGAAAAGTAAGTCAAAGTCATCCAAGTTTTCCCGTGAGTGGCCAAACAGCAACATTGCGTTCTCCCAAGGTCAAACACAGCCAGCTTTTCTGATAAGAATGTTAGCACCTTATGAGACATTCTCTGTATTAGCAATAGAATTAGCATAGCCTACTAGCAACCAAATACAAGCTAGATCAGCTATATGGCACTAGCAGTTTTGTTAGGCATTACTAGTGCGGTTAGACATGTTTAAATGCAGAACAGACACAGGCGAAATGTCATCAAAAGCACAGAATGGCGACAAACACCTCACAGTGCTTACCTGTCCTGTCATTATTGCATCTCCTGCCCGTGTTCATTGCCCTGAGCATTTGCACAATTTAATTTGGCCATTGCACCCACCCAAAGAATCAATTTTGCATCTGATTGCTTGAGCTAGGGTTAAAAAATAAGAAGAAAACACCTGTTCCATTTATTTTTCTATTTCTAAAATGCTTGTGATTGTATTTTTTGTATTGATGATTGTATTTCTATGTCAAATGTTCTATTAGAGAAAAACAATATGAACAAGTGCTCAATGCATCCCCATTTCTCCTGATATAGGTGGTTGAGAATGAGAGTGAGTCAGAGGCAGGGGCAGCAGGCAGGGGCAGTGGAGACAGCTCTAATTCACTCTTTGATTTTGTTTGTTTGTTATAGTTGTATGTTCTGCAATGCACTGAAGAGGGCTAAGTTTGATTGTAATAGGCTCTGAGTAGCCTAGGTACATATTTTATGTTTCCTCATAACTTTTTATTCAATTTGTTGACTCAAAGTTACCTCATTCTTTTCTAATTCACTCTTTGATTCTTTTTTAATCTTCATATTTAATAAAGTACCTAAAAAGTGCCACGTGTCAGTGTCAGGCCTCTGTGAGTTAAACCAAAACATAATAGTAGTCAGTAATTGCAGACCATGCCAGCTCCAAGGAAAAACAAAGAAAGAGGGAGATTATTTTGGGTGTAAAACGCACCAGAATGCAGGAAATTGAATCTACTATTTTAAAAATTTCGGGGGGGGGGGACCCCCAGACCCCCCGAAAAATAAGTGTCCCCCCCACATTCAAAAAGCTGCTGACGCCCATGCCTACAGGTCATACTGAATTACAGTAAATAAGCCACCGGCTCCTAGTGGAACATCTTTACCCTACTAGTATCTGTCCACTACTGAAGTGACTTGTCTAAATCACATGTACAGACAGTGGTGTACTGTTACTGTCATTGATAATATAGGGTATTGTAGTAGGTTACACATGGTACATGTATTGTAAGCCTCAATATATAACAATAATAATATGCCATTTTTATCCAAAGCCACTTACATTGCAGTGAGTGCATACCTTTCTCAGTACTATATATGGTCCCAGCGCCCATGCACTACTTTTAGAGCTCACTTCTGTTCTGAACTGGGTCCAATGGCATATCCGTGAACTCAGAGGACCTTGTGTGACACACACACACACACACACACACACACACACACACACACACACACATACACTAAGTCTAAAATAACTTTCTCTCTATTCCCTATGGTCAGAGGCTTGGTTTGCAGTTGTTCATCATCTTGGATAGAGTTCATTGGCTGAACAACCCTGTCTGGGGGCAAGCACACTTCACAATTTCCACAGGAATTGTCCCTGCAGTGTCTAGTCTAGTATTCATGTTCATGTTGGCTTTAGTTTCCTAAAGCAGCCACCAGGGGGCAGACTAGTCCACAGCGTGTTTGAACCTTTGACGCCTCAGACATAATAATAATAATAATAATAATAATAATATATCATGTATAAATATTAAGTATAAATAGTTTGGGATTTAAATATTTAATTTGCATAACTGTTACAGAGACTACGATGTGAATTGTGATTTATAATGAATGCGTCGCGGAACATAAAAATCTAAACAAAAACCGTCTGTCTTGCAGGTCTGAAAGCTCACTAAGAAGTTACTGGAAACCATCCACCCAGAGCAGGAAACTATGGAGCAGCGTGCTGTCTGATGTTACCTCGTCTGAATCACAAACATGCCATCAAAGCGACTGTAAACTGACTCTTATTTCACTGGTTGCACAATAATTGGAAACCTAGATACATGTACATGATACAAATACACTTTTCTGTTGTGTTAAACACAAACATTGCACATTTCTCCATATGCTTCTCCTCATAAACCTTTATATTCTTACAGTGTGTTATCTTGGCCTGTTTAGACTGTTCAATGCTAATATGTTACCTCATCTCACACCGCATACATCCTGTGTGACTTAAGGCACAGAGATAAACAAAATACTTGGGTGTGGTTCAGACCTATGTACTAATGGTATGGTAGTGTGAGGCTCACTGGAGCAGGGTCAGAATGGATCTACTGCTACCTATCAGTGAGTAATGGTAAATGCTCTATGTTTCACCCTTAAAGGGAACCCTGGTTATTAAGACATGTAGGCCTTAATATGCTCTAATTGCCATCTCCTACTAAAATATGCTGGTAGAAAGACATGAAATTATATTCATAGACCCACACAATGGTGTAGTGGTAACACCCTCTGGTGGCTTTAAGCAGCAAATGTAGGAGTATTTCCTATTCGGTGTCAATGAATCACTCTGGTAATGTGGATGATTAAATCCAACTGTGAAATGACAAAATACAAGGGATACAATGGACTGAATGCAGAAACACATTTAGTGAATCATTCACTAAATCACTGAGTCTTCCTTGAGGCCTTCTTGAAGGGCATACACAGGCCCTTGCTGACAGCTGATGCCATCCTCTTGAAGACGGCCGCTAGAGACGAAGGAGGAGAGGGAGAGAGGAGGAGAGAGAGAGAGAGAGAGAGAGAGAGAGAGAGAGACATTAACTTAACACAGAATTCATGGTTTTTCAAGGATAACATTTTGTCTCATAGTGAATTGACGCTTGTAGTAATGTTGAGGATTAGCTGATTCATGCAGTATCAATCCTACAGCAGAAGGATCTTCCTATCAGCAGACTTACAGAAGCAGCCTTCAGCCTTGGGCTCCTGTTCTTCCTCTGGGGCCGGGCTTGTCCTTCCTCTTACTCTTCTTGGAGCTCTGTGAAAGAAACAAGTATTACAAAACAAAGTAACATGTGTACCTGAATTGGTAAAACACCATAACTACTCAAATGAGAGGAGATTGTGGATATAGATGACAGATAACATTGAACGGTCTGTTTACAGAGAGACAGGAATGTATAAAGTATAGTCAAATCTGTTTCACCTTGAAGCCGGCCGTGAGCTGGCTGAGCTTAGAGGGGAACGTGAGGAACCTGGACCTCTTCTTTTCTTTGGGCTCAGCCTGGGCCGCCTCAGCCTCAGCCTCAGACCCGGTCGGCGACACACACCTGCTAACAGACCCTGACTCTAGAGAGCCACTCACCTTCACGCTACTCTGGCGCCCACCAGACAGACCATGACCTGCTGGACCAGGGCCTTCGTGAACAGGTTCACAGTCTGTTCGTAGACCTGTGACCTGCTCTCAGAGACCATGGAGCTTCTGCGGCTGGAGGAGACACTGGAGGAGGAGGAGGCTTTTTGATCCGAGCCTGTTCGCACAATAATTTTGGGCAGATGATCCACTTCTTCTCAGAAGAATCCCACTGACAGCTCTTGAGGCTTGTGTGTGGAACTCCTCACTTCCTATGATGGCCAGATCATTCTGGCTCACCATATCCTCAGAGGGTCCAGAATCACAGGGGGTAATTCTGGTCTCTTCTGAGGGATGTGAGCCTCCCTGACATGAGCCATCTCGGTCGTCGCTTTGGGAGAGCATCTGTATCTTCAGTGCCACCTCCCTGAGCATTTCCGCCGTGTCCTGTCCCCCTCCCACTGTCTCCGTGCAGCCCTCCATGGTCTCAACAATGGCGGCCATTACCTCACCTGTCAAAGGAGCAAGAATCTTATCACCGACCGCTGAGGGAACCTGTCCGGTGACTCCGAACGCCTGGAGAGTGCCAGAGATCACGCGCACCATCTCCTCGGTGGCTGGCAAGGCGTTCTTCCTCTCGGTCATCACTGGGGACGACCTTCCAGAGGGGGTGTAGGCCACGACCACCGAGAAGGCTGAGTTCAGCTGGCTGAGCGTTTCCCCCACCAGAGCTCTGGTCAGTTCAGGTGAGGAAGACGTGTCGTGACCCAGGGCCTGGATAACGGTGTCCACTGTCACCCCAAAGAAGACCTTCAGGGGGTCTCTCACAGGCGCCCTCTGCAGGGACGTCTTGGAGCTACAAACACAAAAATGAATGTGCACACTACAGCCTGATATCTGAAACATTATGCCACATAATTATTGTAGCTTAAATTCACAGTCTCGTCTGAAGAAGGTCTATGAAAGACAGAAAGCTGGCAATAAAACATTGATTTTTGCAGAGTTTCGAGTGTGCGGATTCTGCTTCTTTTCATCCCATTTGATACTCTTCAGCTCCAGCACCTCAGCTAAGTCTGATTACGGATGAGCCCACTTTTCCACTATTTAGCCTTAAATTCACAAAAGAAATGTACATTTGTAAATAACAAAATATAAAATATTCTGGATGTAATGATAATGGTCCTTTCCTAAGTTCTATTTCTCTTCGGTTTTAAACCTCCTGAGCCTAATGAGGATCTTTCTCTGCGCTAGTTGATAAACCTCTAGAAACAAAAAATAACACACACACACACACACACACACACACTAAGTCTAAAATTATTTTCTCTCTATTCCCTATGGTCAGAGGCTTGGTTTGCAGTTGTTCATCATCTTGGATAGAGTTCATTTGGCAGTCCAACCTCCAGTTATGATGATTTACAAGAATCAGAAGAATTCCAGTGGAGCATTTTCTGTGGTTCTGGTCCTACTTCAGGCCAAGTCACATCCTAGCAGGCGAGGGTAAACACCAATTTTGACATTTATGAATCTGGGCTGTGTCACATTACCACCTCAGATATATTGGTGGCCTGTGGTGGGATCGGTACCCCCGACATAGGAAGGCGATATGTTATTCTCACGTTAGCTTGAGTTAGTGTAAGTGGTTGTCACAGTGAGTAGGAGCCTTGAATACGAGTCCCTAAGGGAGGGCTGTAAAGCTTTAGGATATGACAGGCTCACCATAGATACACTTACACAGGCCTTCTGCAGGACTGTGACTGATACATTTCTACTGTGTTTGTTTTACATGTCTGTCTGTCCAAACACACTTATGGGCTGTATCCCTATCATCACTCAGTCTAAACCATCAGGCAAGTGCCATCTTAAGAATTACCACAGTATTACATCACAACCATTTGTACCATTTTGAACCATTTGAGTCCAGTTAGGGCAGTCATGGACACAATATCTATCTGACATATTATGCATGATCAATGTATCCTCTATGCATCGGGTTAAGAGGGTCAATATTACTTGGCATAAGGTGTCATTGGAGGTTGTATTGGTAAGAACTGAACCATAGACTGGATTGTCCATTAATGTCACAAAAAAAAAGAACATACAGTCATTTTACTTTTAATAAGGGTCAGACATTTTACTGTAACTCAGACTCAGGCACATTCTTTTACCCTTACTGTAAACAGCTTTACTGCATCATGAACAACACTGAAACACCATCTTAGTCAACAGCAGGGGCCTCGTTGTCCTCATAAAAGTCCTTGTTTCATTAGTTTGTTTTCCCCTGGAGGGACCAGCTCAGGAATGTATTATGTTTACCATCAGTTTAGGTGGAGTCCGTTTTCCAACCCTCTGTCCAGCCACACTGCTCTCTTCTGGCCAAACCTCCATCATAGTCTCTGAAGGCAGTGTTTAAAGCCCTTCACACTGCCAAGATATCCCTGCCTCTGGCTAGAGGCCTGATTTCATTCTGATCACTGACGCCTGTCCTTAGGACCTCGTTAGTTCCACATTGCAGTTTTGAAAGGACTAGGAGGCAGATTGATGTACGTGTAAGTGATATGTTATAAGGTATTATCTTGCTGATAGGGCAGGAATCTGATTGGGACCTGCCCCATTCCAGCCTATTGCCTCACAGCAGTCAGAACAGGCCCTATGATGAACTGGGGTTAACATGTGGATGTAGCGCTTTGAGTTGCATTTCATGTACGAAAGGCGCTATATAAATAAAGCTTTACTTACTTACTTACTTACTTACTTACTAGTCTAACTCATTAAAAAAGCCCTAGGGTCCGCTAGGGTCTTTGATGCATGGTTTATATAGTTACAGTGTACATTGTCTTAATTAGCTGACTATCAAGGATGCCTCTTTAAATGCACTCTTGCTTCTATGTCATTTTGTCCAGACAAAGTGAAAGAACTTCCTTTTTACGACAAAGCGTGAAGAAATGAAAAGGTCTCTGGTATTAATAAATGTCTAAACCTGATCAATCCCTTGCTCCCATGCCAAGTTCAGTGTGTAGTTCATTGGATTGAAGTATTGCTCTGATTATGGTTCTTTCAAAGCAGTGAGCTTCAAAACAGTGCAATCATGAGGTTCAAAGAACACATTTCAGAGATATACTGTACATGTATGCACATTTTCTAGGTCAATGTCTATTTTACAAGCGTACATGTTTCTTCACCTCATGGTGTCCCCCTGAGGTCTCAGTGCTTATTTCAAACATGGAGGTAGCAGTAGTTGCATCAGCACTTTTTTTTTTAAAGACTTTTTTTTTTAAGGGTTTATATTTGCATGCTACAGGTGGCTAATTAAGGGCTAACCAGCAGCATGTGTGTCACATGTGTTTGAACTGGTTTTACACTCTTCTAATGCACAATGTTTATGAGCTATTAATTCATGTCAGCTGGCATATCAATGCAAGACCCATTCCAAATGTGAAGCCTGAAACAACATTGCTGGAGTTTGACTGACAACAGACCTCCCACAATAGAGGACCTCCCTTGTATGAACGGATGGAAAACTAGTTAGATTAGCTGATAGGAAATCTAATATTGTTCATGATCAAACATGTTTTTTTATTTTTTTAAAAAACGGTCATGACTTCGAATAATTCTTAACCTGTAAAGAGAGGTTTCCTATCAATGTACATATAGTACTACAGTATAATGCCTGTGAAACCACTGCATTGCCTGTGGTGTGAAATTGCAGGATACACTGCAGGACTGCAGGATACATTGAGACTTGATGCCATTTCAGGAACTTGATTGCCAATTTCTTGGTGGAGGATTGCTGCTGTTATGAATGATTGTTGTCTGCAAAAACAGTCTCAACAATCATGATGTGTTTAGATGATATATTTTTTGAAAGATACCCTGTATAAATAAAGGATAAATACATTTAAAAATGTAACTGTCAGATCTCCTCCAAGTGTTCTAAATGTGAAGATGTATACTGTACGTACAGTATAGAGTGCAGGATGTAGCCAGACTGGATACACTACAGGACAGGGCAGGGTCAACCTCACCTATGACCTGAGTCATTCTACACAGGAACAGGTCCCGGGACTGTACTCTTTATTTAGCTTCCTGGACGGTGGTTGATTGTGATAAACAGTCTTTTATACCATAGAGTACTTCCTCTGTACTGTACTGTAGCGTCAGGTCAGTGTGTCCTCCCTGGTTTCCGGCTGTGGTTGATTCTAGGCCCCTGAGCAAACAGCTTCAGACTGATGTGGTCCTTGTGAGAGGAGTATGGAGGATAGAGGAGCATGTGTCCTTCTGGCCTCTCCCTTCCTCTGCTTTGTGTCACCCTTGTTGGGGGTCCAGAGAGGGAAGGGGATGGGAAGGGTGGGGTGGGGTTGGGTGCTGGAACATCCCCCCCCCCCCCCCCCGATTGCATGATTGATCATGTTTGTCTTCCTGTCTGCGGTGCTGATGAGGACTGCACTGGTATGCCCTCTCATTAGAACCATGCTCGTTAGGGATACCCTCATTAGGGAGGACTCTCGTTAGGGAGATTATCATTAGGCACGTTTTTGTTGAGGGGATATCTGTGAGGATGGGAAGTATTGTATAAGCGGGGTGGTGTGTGTGTAAGGGGTGTTACTACATCCTATAGAGCTGTTGGGAGGAGAGGAATGGAGAGGAAAAGAGCAGGGAAGAAGAGAGAGAGAGGGAGAGGGCTAGAACATTTGTTCCCTTCTGTGGTTCTTAGGCTGTCAGTGATTGTTTTGGCTTTCTTCTTTGAGCCCTTATCTCCAAAATACACAACTCCTCAGATGCATAAATTCACCACAATTGAGTTGTCTCCCTGCCGTAACCCAAATATAGCTGTCCCTGTCTCACTTAAGACTATTTACTCAGTGGTCATCATGAGAACCTTAAATCATGACCGAGTCATAGGCTGTGTCATGACATGAGTTGCAGTATTTCTTTGAATGTGACCAAAGCATTAGTGTTCCAGCTTAAACTGCCATGACTGGAACCCACTTCACAGGACCTTGGTGGCCAGCGTGTAATCCCTATGTATGTAAAACCCTTCCTGGGAGAAATGGACCATTCCGCTAGTCATAACACTTCTCTTTCACTACTGGAATGTGTACTTTAAAAAGATGCAGAAAGGGAGAGGATTGTGGCAAAGACTCTGGCTGTTCCCAATAGACATGTCACTGTATATAATAAGAAAGAAGCAGCCTGTATCAGTCATGCTAATTCACCACTGTTCTTGTGTCCCTCAGCTCAGACAGCTTTAGACAGTGGAGGGTTATCAGGGTTAGCTAGGGTGAGCTAAGTTTATAGACCATAAAAAAATCAATCTTTTGAACCTGGCATTTACAGTTTTAATGGACTTTTTCCTCAAGTACTGTACAGAACATTTCAAGCCCTGAAGGATTATCCATGCATATGAAATAACCCCTTGATTTAATAAACTGTTAATCCAAATTGAATTAACCTTTAATATTTAAAATGGGATTTTCATAACGATGAAAGGAATCTGCTGAATAGCTCAGTGGGGCAGTCTTCATATTACACTCACAGTGTGTGCTCAGAATACAGGGAGGTTGGTTATGGAACGTCTAGGGCTCATAAAATCTCTCTTAAAGGTCAGACGACTGGAGAGAGGCTCATTGCCTACACTCAAAGCTCAATTTCCATTCCTTCCTATGTCTGTATCAGACAGTGTGATCATTTCTCGATCTGTGGTCTCATTAAGCTCATACCCTTCACAGACTCTCTCTCTCAGACACACACACATGCACACACGCAAGCACATACACACACACACACACACACATACACACACACACACACACACACACACACACGCACGCACGCAGTCCTGATCAACCATAGAGACATCTGAGAGACCTCTGCCTCTCTACAGACACTTCAAAGGGTGCTAGGTATTTATTTACCTTTCTGCAGGTTGAACTCAAAGGCATGGGGGCTTGATCCTGTGTTAAGCTCCTCTCTGAAACACAAGTGCTGAGAATATAACACATCCAGGGAAATAAAGTATGACTGTGGACGTACACATGACAACCCTATGGATTCCCAGCTCCATCTGGTGTCCTACCCAGCTGTGAGACCCACTGTGGTGAGCTCTGGAGGGTTTAACAACATTAGCAAATGACTCCCTTAGGTGACAATTCATAACAGCCTCAATGTTAGGGGTCAGTCAATCTGGATGTTGACTGTTCTGTAAGTATGTCATACAGGCTATTGGGTCACCTATTGTATGGGTGTAGTAATGCACAAGCCAAGCTAACTTTTATACTAAGTGTTTCTATAAGACTCTGGCCTGATGAACAAGTTGTTAACACAGTAAACATTTAAATTCAATAACGTTCTCTTTCTGTGTACACACACACACAGACACACACACAGACATACACACACGCACACACACACACACACACACATTTTAAATGCTTTATTTATGTCCACATACATGTACAATTCTAAAGGACATAAATACTAACAGTGCACACACACACACACACACACACACAAACACCACACACATACACACTCTAACTTGCCATGACATTCTTTTTTCCTGTCCCTGAGGTTGGACTCTTATCGTCTCCAGGAAGGATTTGACCAATACCGCACTCTTGGGAGAGGAGCAGGAGACTGCCAACTCCTCTAGCTCCCACAGCTACACCAAGCACGGACATACTACAGCCAATACAACTGTCCCACACAGCTCTCTCTCTCTGAGCCCCAGTACGCAGACACTCATAGCCTGGTTTTAATATATAGAAACCAGGCTATGAGCCTATAGAATTCAGGTTCTTATGAGCGATATGTTTCTTTATGTCTAAAGTTGCACTCTGCATATGTGGGCCGCCCGCCCCAGGGTACAACAGCAGCTGTCTCTAGTTTAGAGGTGGTAAAATGCTCTCCCGCAGCCGACTACCCAAACTCTCTCAGACATGCAATGAGATCTCGTTAGAACTGATGTTAGAACACACACACACCTTATTCAACTGCTAGAATGAAAGAAAAGTGCTGCCTTGACACACACACATGGCCACTTGGAGAAGTGTGTGTATGCGTGTGTGTGCATGCGTGTGTGTGTGTGTGTGTGTGTGTGTGTGTGTGTGTGTGTGTGTGTCGGGAGGAAAGAGAGGATGCTTATCTAGGACTGCACGCTGTATAGATAAAGTACTATACGCTCTCTTGGCCTGTCTGATGGAAACATCACCAGGGCCGCGACTGTGAGGCCGCTGTTATCAGAGGAAATCGGTTGTTACGGTAGAGAAGCCCATGGCGAGGCCTTCAGGCCCCTTCGCACACATCTTGACAATAGCTCCCAGTGTCCAATTAACCAGAGAATGGAGGGAAGTCAGTGCAGCAGTGCGATGATGGGTTATAGCCCTCGGGAGACCCACAGACCATACTGCAAGAGTACTCGACAAACACACGTTCTATTGCGACGGCAGCCCAAGTGTCTAACTGGTTTTCATTCAGCCTTTAGATATCCTGTGAGGTATTTTCACTCCTTTTATTCTGCTTTTCCTCCTGCTGGTTGGCAGTATAAAAGGCTAATATTGACTTTGCTGATTTGTTTTTGTTGGGCATGGGAAAAGTTTGAGGTTTTGGCTGGGCCTGACAGCAGTGAGCAGGCTGCCAGAGGAATCTGGCAAATAGCCAACTCGCATAACAGCTAATAATGGACTTCATTATTATTGCTTCTTTCCTCAGGTCTTACTATGTAAGGAACTGAAATCACCCCAGATCATCAACAGATGTTCAATATGCAACCACTGCAACCCATCAGATGTTGAGGTTAAGAGGAGAGGAGTCATTATGTCTGACATCACAGGCAAATATGTGGATGTCACCACATGAGAGAGAGTGTAGATCTGATAGATGCTCTTCTCCTACAGGCTTCTCTGGATCAAAGACCAAGGTCCAATTAGTTCCACTTCCTGATACTTCCAGGACGTTTTCTTCCTGTCCCTCGTCCTGTGGGCTGGTGCACAGGGACACTGAGATAAGACACCGGGGGTCATTATGACTCCCATTGGACTCCCTTGACCCAGTAGGATTGAGATATAGAACTCAGAGAGGAAAGGGAGAGGCAACATCCCAGGAGATACCACTCTAATGAATGGGAAGGAACTGAGATGTGATACGACGACACATCACAACAGTGTTCAACCAGTCTATCTAATCCAGCCTCATCGTTTGGCTACAGGAAATCCCATCCAGCATTACACTGCTAAAATGATTTGAGGGATGATTTGTTTTGTTTTTAAGATGTATTCTTCTCGTTTCCTGTTCTCTGGATGTTCCCTTTGGTGTTGGGTTATGTAATGTACAGCAGTGAAGCAGGAAGACTTGTAACAGCCCATATAGGTGGTGGTAGATACTGTATGTGTTGGTGGTAGATACTGTATGTTGGTGATAGATACTGTATGTTGGTGATAGATACTGTATGTTGGTGATAGATACTGTATGTTGGTGGTAGATACTGTATGTTGGTGGTAGATACTGTTTATGTTGGTGATAGATACTGTATGTTGGTGGGAGATACTGTTTATGTTGGTGATAGATACTGTTTATGTTGGTGGTAGATACTGTATATGTTGGTGGTAGATACTGTATATGTTGGTGGGAGATACTGTATATGTTGGTGGTAGATACTGTATATGTTGGTGATATATACTGTATGTTGGTGATAGATACTGTTTATGTTGGTGGTAGATACTGTATGTTGGTAATAGATACTGTATTTTGGTGATAGATACTGTATATGTTGGTGGTAGATACTGTATGTTGGTGGTAGATACTGTATGTTGGTGATATATACCATATGTTGGTGGTAGATACTGTTTATGTTGGTGATAGATACTGTATGTTGGTGATAGATACTGTATATGTTGGTGATAGATACTGTATATGTTGGTGGTAGATACTGTATGTTGGTGGTAGATACTGTATGTTGGTGGTAGATACTGTATGTTGGTGATATATACCATATGTTGGTGGTAGATACTGTTTATGTTGGTGATAGATACTGTATGTTGGTGATAGATACTGTATGTTGGTGATAGATACTGTATGTTGGTGGCAGATATTGTGATTTCCCTATAGTCAAATGATAGCTAATGCCAGGATAGTGATAGCATCTCACGTATCAACCGTCCACGCACCTGATGCAATGGAAGAAGAGGATCATGTTCCAGACAGGAAATACTGAAGTGACTCTGCAGTTAGTTCTGTGGGAACAGAAACTTACTTTGTTTCATAGATTTCATAATATGCAATAAGCTATTAAAAAAGCGCACTCTCTCCATTAATCACAGCATAATTGCGGAGAGCACTTCCTAAGTTTAGAGGAAGTCATTACATTCATATTATGATTAATTACATTGAATGCTAGTTATTTTCTCTATGGAGTTCTTCTCCAAAACCTGTGTAGGAGTATATGTGTGTGTGTGTGTGTGTGTGTGTGTGTGTGTGTGTGTGTGTGTGTGTGTGTGTGTGTGTGTGTGTGTGTGTGTGTGTATATGAGTCATGCATGAGTTACCTTGAATTACCTTGAATGCCCTTTACACTTTGACGGTTATGTAATTCATATGTATACTTGTTTTTGTTGTTGTTGTTGTTTGTGTGTGAACATCCCACACAGTTTGAGATTAGTCTAAAGTAGCAAAAACAGCTACGGTATTCTCTTGGCTTTCAGCCTCTCTAAACCAGAGGGGTATTCCATCAACGTCGCTAAAGTCTCGCGAGAGTTATTAAAAATAAGCCTGGAGTTTCCTTTAGCAACGTTGATGGAATACCCCCCAGGAACCTCTCTAAACAAGGAAACTGACCACAAAAAACACAAACACTCACTGTATATGTTTATGTCAGATATTTACAATTAGGGGTGATGGTTACAGGGTAGAACTCAACACATCCACATGTGTCCAAACACACAGAGCTAGTGGCATATAAAAACTTCGTATTTGAGCTAGAATCATATTATATTATGAAATATGAATTTTGTGATTAACAAAATAAATAGATGTGGCTGCTCATCCATAAAGAACAACACAGCTCAATGGGTTGTGTGTCTCTCCATGGGTACTGTTGTCATGACACTTGTGTCAATTTTAATAGCACATTCCTGTGGCATTAAGACACTCCTGGATCGCTGGCAGGAATTTCCCCTGGCTCATTCATTGTTTTCACTCTTCTCTGTGTGTTTTTGTTTTTTGCAGGGGTTTAGGGAAAGTTCATCCTGAGCAAATCTGGAATCTGAAAGGGAAACTATCATTTCTATGTATTTTACTTACTTAGGTGCTACTATATTTCTGTGTGTGTGTGTGGGGGGGGGGGGACGCATGTGTGCACACATACTGTTACTGTACATACTCACTCTGTGTACATACTCACGAGTATTAGTTCTCTCTTTGTATATTCTCTGTAGCATGCTATCAAGCTCTAATCACAGCTCTTTTATTTATTATGACAACTCTACTGAGGGGTGTGTGAAAGTTGGAACCTGGATAATGTTGCATCAATGGTGGGACATTATGATTAAACAGCATTGTGCACTGTTTAAAATGTTAAACATTCTGATTAGGGTGATGATTCTATCCTCCGCCTCTGGGAGTATGAGTTTCAACCCAGAGCCACGAACATATGAAACAATTGAATAACATCATCAAACTACGTCAGAGAAACAGGGAGAGACCCACATCATCCTCTTGGCAACAGGCCTACATTCCGGGCGGGAGTTTCAGGAAAGACAGCAGCAGTGTTCCATAAGTCATACATTTCCATAGTTAAGTTCAGAGCTGCAAAGAGGAGTGACTGATGGTTTGACTGACGGTGGTGACCTAAATGTGCCATCTACTCAGTGATGGTCGAGGTCATCTGGTGTCAGAGGAGAGAGGTCGTTTGACATGGTGGGCCTCATCTTGGCTCCTGCTTGTCGTTCCACAGAGGTAAACTAGAGAAAAACTAGAGAACTAGAGAACTAGAGAAAAAGACATTGTTGAGATGTGGGATGCCTTTCGACTCTCCTGAGGTGAAGTCAAACTCCTGACCAAGAAATTAATGTGAAACTTGTGTTTCTGTGTCTGTGTAGTTTAATTCAGCGGCCTCCTCAGCCTTCATCCAGGCAGAGCTGGGGCCTCATTTACAAAAATGTAGGCCTACTTGAACGTCATCTTTAACTTGCACATAAGCACATTTTTCTAAATAGACGTAAGCATTATTTATAAAACGGGCTGCGCTTGTTTAAAATTGTGTACGTCTATCGTACGTACTTCTGTCTATAAATAACAAATATATTTGAAATTGAACGCAGGTGAATGAGCTTTGTATTTACGCCCTGTGATAGCGGCTCAATTATAGCGGCTGACTTAAGCTAAGTGCTATAAATAGGCTTGATTGAGGTGTTGAGCAGCACCTTTGACGAGTTCACACGATGGTAGACAAACAAAAGAAGAAAAACTTTACTGAGGAGGAGATCGACTGTCTTTTATTAGAAATAGACGCGCGGTCGCAAACGCTGGATGCGGCCGAAGGAGGGCTGGGATATACCCGACCGCCTTTATCACGCCTCAATTTAGAATGATTACACCATACAATAGCCTAATGGCATATAAAGGAAGACTGAAATACAATCATAAACAGCAGTTCCCTTTAAATCTTGAATTAAACAGATTTTACGAGCCACTTTCACTTCGCATGAATTACAGTAGGCATTACGTAACATGCTCGAGTGCGGCTCACATGCCTGTAATAACTTTGCATAACCAGTAGGTAATGTGCGTACGTCAAGTCAATACCTGACGTAGAGCTACGATCGTTTCCACGGTCAAATTGACTCACGTTGAAATGTTATAAATCACTACTTTGATGTGGTTTTCTACGTACGCCACGGGTAAGATCAAATTTGATCCAAAGTACTTTCTATAAATGAGGCCCCTGGGCTGTATAATGAGGTCACTCTGTCCGACCTTTGGGACATAACCAGAGCTCCATGGCACCATTTTATTACTCTGCCACTCTCATAAAGCAATTCATAGCTGCATTATGTCAGGCACTGACACGATTTAGAAGTGTTTTGCCAACTTCCAGGCACATAAATTAAGCATGGAAGTGCCAAAAAAAAACATTACGCAATAAATGGGGTTGAAAGCTACCACAACACAAACCCATTTTTCAAGAGCAATGAGATCTACGAGAAGGGTTCTCGTTTGCAGACTGAATCACAGCAACTTATTTTTCAGACAGATTAGTTTTCAGCCTGCACCACAGACAGTCACAGCAGCTCTCTCAGGACCCCGGTGGCTACCGGACACATACAGAGAGACTCCCACTGGGATGAGGTAATGCCTACCGTGTGTGGAACCGTCTAGGTGACCCACCCCTGAACCCACAGCCCCTGACACTACCGTCAAACACACCAGACCACCATGTCACCACTGCTCCTGTCAATCACACTGAATTTACTGGCCCCGCATGAGCCCTGACAATGAGAGAGGACAGGCACTCACACACACACACACACACACACACACACACAAACACACACACACACACACACACACACACACACAGAACATCAAGAGAGGGACGAGACACACACTCAGGACCTCACAGGGTCACTACATTTGTCAATCACATTCTGCAGAACTTTACTGGCCCTGCATGAGCCCTGATTGTGGAGCAGGACACATACAGAAAGAGACAGAGAGAGAGACAGAGAGAGAGAGAGAGAGAGAGAGAGAGAGAGAGAAAAGTCAAGTAAAACTCAGTGACTATATAGACCTATAAAGGCCCTCTTTGTTAGCTCTTTGTTAGCTCTTTGTTAGTCTGTTCTCTGTTAAACCTCCCAGTATGATGATCCATGGCAGCGCTGCTTTGGGTGACAGACACGCCTGAGCGGCGCTGACCCTGACAGGAGACGAGGGACATTTATACTACACCCAGGCCATTCTCAAACTGGACCCTAGCCTTATGTGAAAGAGCCAGGCAGTTTTTAATACCGTCAGTAAAACATGCTATGTTATCAGGGAGACAGGGCGGGGCTCATGTATGTATATGTTTGAGAAGAAACAGGACATGGGAATGAGATAGGAGGGAGAGGGGGTAAACGGGTCTGAGGCTACGGTCAGCCTTCCGTGACTGATGCTAATGGTACAGAAGAGCTGATTCTGTACGAGTGGTTGTGTGCCATTCATCACACACACCTTTACCCATGGCCCCACTAAGAGATTATGGTTAGCTCATCTTTAGGTTTCAGAGAAGAGGTTCTTCTCACTGTGCAGGACGTAGCCCTGCATGAAAGCAGGACACTAAAAGCATTCTGTGGCGTTTGTTAAGCTATGTCACAGCTGAAGCTTTGGCCCACCTTGAGCTTTTAGCAAATCTGAGAAAGACTAAACAGTGCTGCCATATGTTCTAGGCAGGCACACATGCACACACACACGCGCGCGCACACACACACACACACACACACACACACACACACTCACACACACACACACACACACACACACACACAGATATGGCCACACATGCCCACAAATACGCAGACAAATACACATACACACACACACACACATACACACATACCTACATACATACATACATGCTGTATATATACACACACATGCAAGCAAAGATACATATCCATTCCACTGATTTATGAGTATATAATGTGAGAGGGCGGAGAAGCCCTTGATATCAGTATATCAATATATAGTGTTTTCATTATGAGACCACCTACTCAGCACTATGTATATACCAGACTCCGCAGACATAAAGCACATAGCATGGGGGGACGAGATGGAGATGGGGAGTGGTGGTAGAAAGGCGGGGGGGACAACAAAAGAGGGGAGTGGAATGAAGAAACGAGTGAGAGGAGTAGACAAAACAGTAGAGAGGAGAGTGGAGAGTGAGACAGTCTGATACTTGTACAGTATGAGATGCATATGTGTGGTTTTGCCTGTCTGTGCTCGTATGTGATGTGCGCCTGTGTTTTTTGTGTGCCTAAAGCCCCATAGGTGAGTAGTACGTTGCTCCGGTCCAGTTCTGGTGCATGGATCGGGTTCCCCTGCCGTGTGTGCCCCACCTCAGACACCCTCAGGTGGGGTGAAGTGATGGATGATGCCCTGGGGCTCTGGAGCTGCTGTGTGTTTATAGTTGTGCTGTGTGAACAGTAAGCAGACAGTTATAGATGACTGTTTTGGGGTGTGTGCGTACATGTGTGTGTGTGTGTGTGTATTATGCTCGGGGGGGCTGGCATGCATGAGTGTTTTATGTTATGTCAGGTGTAGACTATGTCATAGTTGGTGATATCAGCGATCAGTTACGCTTATTGATGGTGTGTGGGAGTATGTGGGAGCGTTTGGGAGGTGTGTGTGTGTGTGTGTGTGTGTGTGTGTGTGTGTGTGTGTGTGTCTGTGTGTGTCTGTGTGTGTGTCTGTGTGTGTGTGTGTGTGTGTGAGTGTGTGAGTGTGTGTGTGGGTGTGTGTGTGTGTGTGTGTGTGTGTGTGTGTGTTATATTTGGACAGGTATTGATGGCCGGTGTGCTGTAGACGCTGGTATTCCAGCGATATTGATTACAAGGTGACACACACGTGAAGGAAACCCATTTAACAATGTGACACAGAGGTAGCACACACATCTCCTTCCCAATACCGGTGTTTCTCCTAAAACCTCTCAGCTCAGATAGAGTTACAGCGACAAGGCCCGATCATGTACCAAGTGCAAGGCCAGGAGGGAAAGGCCAGGTTGTGTTTCAGCTTTTGGTTGGCACTTTCAGACTCAATGAAAATGTCCATTCATCACACTGAGAGAGAGAGGCAGGTATGGGTTTACAGATCAGTCTGCCAACATGAACTGCTTTTAGTAGTTCCTGTTTTTCTTATGGAGCTTGTTTTGTGATCCGCGTTACTATACAGAATGATGAGGCCGGGGGAACAATGGACTCCAAACAAAACTGCTCTCATTCTATTATTCAGAATAATAATGGATAGTATTTCACAAAGAATACTCACAAGACAAAGACACAATCTCAGGTTGATAGTCACTGTGTAGTCACGGGCTGAAGGTTTCCAGGCTGCCAGGATTTCAACCGTGCTTGTGGAGCACCTGAGCGAGCAAAGCAACAAAGCAAGGTTCACAGAGGTTCATAGAAGGAGGTTCATATGGAGGTGTTTAGGGTTTATAGGGGTGTACGGGTTCATGTATGGGTTATGGTTAGGGTGTATGGGTTCATAATGAGGAGCAGCAGCATAATTCAGCGTGATACAGTAACGTGCCAAATCAGGCACCACAGTGATAGAAGTGTATAAATGTGTTTATCTTTAATGCGCTGTATCCTTCACTGAAATACTGTCCTCGGTGTGGTTTGAAATCGAATAGTGTTTTCAGTAGCACAGATTCCCCTGTGGAAAGAGGGCTGATATGGTGAGTGAGCTAACTTTCCTTCCATCTTTCGTTCCCTCCATCTTTCTTTTCCTGTGTCTTTGACACTTTCTTGGCTCCGTTCTTCAGGATGCTTTTGAAGTTCCATGTAGCCCTGGTTACTGTCGGCGGGGCAACACTCCGGGTTATCATGATCACAGATCTATTTGTACTGGTAATAGTTGGAATACCGGGAATCATGTGTCCGGCCCTGTTAAAGTTAGGCACACAGTGCTCCGGAAATTGGGGATGTATGACGGAGACATGGGAATGGGAACGTTTACGGTTCAGTGCTGATTTCTGAGCTTCTCTTCTATGGAGATAACATCAGTGATGTGAATTTTAAGTTGACTTATTTAAATAGCATCACATCATGTACACTGTAAGACATGCAATATTGCATAGTATTACATTGAAAGCCACTTTCTAACCTTACAGTATGTTTGTGCTGGTCTGATAAATATGTGTTTTTTTTGTGTCCAACTGCTCCGAAAGTCATAGAAAGTTGTTTGGTTAGTTATGCTACTCTGTTCTACACTACCAGGTGTGTATTTATTCCATATACCCTTGTTCCATATACAGTAGTTGTAAGATCTCCTCAGGTTTGCTATGAAGACCATGACAGTCTACATGGGAGACTGTGGATAGTGAAGGGTGTATGTCAGGCTCACTACAGGGAGTAAAAGAGGGACTTGATGATGAATAGATCTAGGAAGACAAGCGCTGATTCCTCCTGTTCCTGCTTCACTACAGCCGCCATTCAAACCACTGACCAGGGAGGGAAAACAATCCCTAGGTATAGTGATATGGTGTACAGGCGATTTGGTGTCAGATGGGTGTGCCATACCTCACAAACACGGTTTCCTTACCCAATCCCCCATCCTCCCAACCCCCTGGAAACCCCATTGCTTCCTTTCTATTCATCTCAGTTCAATTTTTATCTCTATGGAGCTTTACAAAGTCATTTGTCTATTTTAACAAAACATTTTGAGCCCCTCAGAAATGAAGCCCAGAGCAACAGTGGCAAGCAAATACTCTCTTTTATCATGAACACAGGAGGACATGACACAATAGGGGCGTGTCTGAATGGAAAGAGTCAGAGTGGAGGAGAGGCATCAGTTGTCTCTGAGAATAGAGACTGACCACAGCAGACCCAGAGCATAATGTGTAATATGAGTATACATTTCAGATGTTGAT
>NC_137677.1:52688122-52755622 GCF_963989245.1 Nansenia antarctica | reverse complement strand
AGTGATACAGTTGTATATCTCAATCTTATGACCCACATGCAACATCCTCATTTGGATGAACTCTTGCATGAGTCAGAGTGTGTGCACTGTGGCACCCTAGCACATACACACACACACACACACACACACACACTCACACACACACACACACACACACACACACACACACACACACACACACACATATATACACACACACACACACACACACACACACTCACACACACACACACACACACACACACACACACACTCACACACACACACACACACACACACACACACATATATACACACACACACACACACACACACACACTCACACACAGAAAGAGGGAATAAGAGAGATTTCTCCTCCTGCTTTTATTGTGTTATCACAATAAAATATTCTGATGACAGATACTCTTTCTCTGTACTCTTATTGTGCTGTATCAATGGACCTAATGAACACAGATTGAAAAAAAAAACACAGGATATATACCACACATCTGTACACCACCGGTGCCGTCTCCACATGGGCTGTGTTTGGTCATAAAGCCCTAGCTGTCTGTGGTCTCTGTGCTGAGGCAGCACCGCTGACGCCAGATGAGGCTCTGAGTGCCTCACTCGTATTATTAGCTCTGATGCTAACGCTTCAATGCCAATACTCTTAGCTGGCTTCCTGCCCTTGTCTCCCACCATGAATTACTGTATCACTGATCTGGAAATTCTCCAATGCAGAGGCCTTTCCAGTTGCTATTCCGAGTTGTAACAGCTCAGTGGAGGTTACAGGGAGGGAGATGGGGGAAGCACAGCTTGAGAGTGTAGGTGATGAGATTTACACAGCAGGACGGGTGTCGCAATGCCAGTGACTGGCTGATATGGACTTCTGAATGGACTTGGATTGACCAAACAACATAGAGAATGCAAACATTGAAAGTAAAAAAATACATACATACATATGTTACAATAACTACAAAATATGTATATAGAAAACAGAATAATAATCTTTACAATTATCATATATGTATTTCAATGCCCTTATGCCATCTGACTATGTACAAAGTGGCATGAGACTCACTCACTCACTCACACACACACACACACACACACACACACACACACACACACACACACACACACACACACACACACACACTCACACAACCTTTCACAGAAAATATATAAATGGATTTGGGAAGCAGCCTAACATGAAGACTTGGATTTCTCCATGACTACGATGGCAGTCTCTAAAACTGCGTAGAAAGCACTTTTAACAGCTTCCGTTCTCCCAGGCACCTCTCAATATAAGTGCTTTTCTCCAGACGTCATCAGTTATGATGACAATGACTTCACTCCCTGACACCATCCTTAAGGAATGCAAAGGCAACAGGACACAGATTCAGGTAGCTACTGTGAAGGGAATGACCAACTTGTTTTTTTCTCTCTTTTTCCACACACACAGTTTCATAATACCAAAACCATCATGGTAGGGTTTAGTTACTGTAGGCTTTGGGCCGAGTTTCAGGTTATACTCTGGTTGTTCAGGGCCGATTATTCATTTTGATCTGGTGTGGCGGACCCAATCTAGCCTAAAGGACATCTTGGATTTCTAAGGTAAGATCGTTGTAGTAATTTAGGGTCAGGTGGACAGAACTTGGTCAGAGTTCCAAATGTTCCTCTATGTGTTCTGAAATTAGAGAGTCCCGTCTCAGATCTGTGGGGGGTTGTCAACGGCGACAGCAGAGTACTCTGTCTCAGATACATGGGAGGCCTCTATGAGCCTAGCCAGGCCTGTGTGTGTGGAGTACTTAAAGATGAACGCCTTCATCAGATCATAGCGGTAGTTCCTGTTGATGAAGTTGTAGAGGATGGGGTTGAAGCAGCAGTGGAATAGGGACAGACACTGGGTGAGGTGCAGAGCCACGTAGAGGAGGTTCTCCAGCCCACAGCTCAGAGGCACAAAGCCCAGCAGAGTGAGGGCATCAGCCAAGAGGACACTGTGGTACGGCCCCCAGCAGCCCAGGAACACCACGATGTAGGCCAGGATCACCCTGCGGCTCACACGACGCTCCTGCTCCACCGCTGAGGATGAGGAGGAAGAGGAGGAGGAAGAAGAGGAGGAGAGGGCATTGGCCAGGAGGGTGTAGAACAGAGCGATGATGGGGAAGGGGAGGGCGAAGCCTAAGAGGATGAAGCTGAACTGGACACCCACCATCCACTCCCATTGGTTGTCCTCTGGGTAGACAGGCCTGCATAGCACCGCGTCCCCGTGTGATGACCTCACCGCACGCAGGAAGTAGGTGTCTGGCAGGGAGGCCACCAGCGCCAGGAGCCACACCCCGACACACACAGAGCGGCGAATCAGCTTCCTGCGTTGGCTTCCCTCGCTGTCTCCAAGGTGCTTCACACTCAGGTAGCGGTCGACACTCATACAGGCCAGGAAGAAGATGCTACTGAAGAGGTTGACAGAGAAGAGCAGGTGTGTCAGTTTACAGGCCACCTCGCCAAAGGGCCAGTGGCCGTGCTGCCACAGCGAGCTCACCCACACAGGCAGCGTGATGCACACACACAGGTCAGCAGCCGCCAGGTTTGATATGTACAGATGTGTCTCGTGGCGAGGGGTGGAGTTCGTTCTCTGGGCACGGATGTTGACCCAGAGGACCAAGGAATTGGCAGCCAGGCCAATGACAAAGATGAAGACGTAGAGGATGCACATGGAGTAGTGCAGGGCACTGCGGTCGAACGCCGCGGCACACACCACCGCCTCCACGCGCGACACGTTCTCCAGGGGGTCCAGGTCCCCCAACGCATCCCACAGGTCGGCCAGGTCACTGGTGCTCAGATTCATCTCTCAGTCCTGGGAGAAGACCACCACAGAAGCCCTCGGGGAGAAGATCACACACCTCACTCGGACCCGGGATCTGTGGAAGCAAGCACACATCAACTCATTAGTGAGGATCACGTCACTCTTGTGTGTCTGAGACATGCCATTGAAATGAATTTCACATTCTGAAAGTCAGAACAGGTCTTAGATGTATATCTTGTTTCATACTGTGCTTGTTTTCATTTCATTTGTCATTCACAAGACCCTGCCTTGGCTTTAACTCATCCTAACCTCACTATGTGGGGCAGATCCGAATCAGAAAAGCCATCCACCCTTCCATAAAGCAGTGTATGGAGTGGTAGTATGTTATGAGATGTAACTATAAAAACAAATAGCTTTCTGTGGTATGCCACCAGACAGTTAACTCTTAAAACACTGCTTCATGAGGTTCACAAAGGCTCTCTGTTATTTTGGGATGACAGAGAATGTTGGGGAACTCTACATCTTTGATGTGCAGTCAGGGGGCAGCAACCAGAAATGTTTACATTAGTTCTAAAAACACTGAGTGCAGATTAAACATGAGGAAATGGGATCTGGAACCTAAACAGCGAGTATTTCCGGAGCACTCCTGGCATTCCGAGATCCTGCGTCAGTCGGAATGGGGAAACCTGATGCCACTTTAAAGAATGTTATCCCTTTTCGCTCTTGTTACAAAGCGACATTTTCCCATGCTAGTCTGCCCCTTCAGAAAACAGAGTGAGGGCAAGAGCAGAGCTGTTACAGCCAGAGGATCAAAGAGCTGAGTCGTCATAACCACATATACATCATCTACATCTGAGACTAATCATAAAAACCATACTTGCGCACACGCTAATTTCAAACAGGGTATACAATATATACACAATCATTTATGCACACGCACATGGGCGTACCCATACAAGATGTCACACAGTCGCACACAGAAAGAGAACACACACACACACACACACACACACACAACAAAGTTTAACCACACTACTAAGCTGGGTTCCCTCTTTTGACGAGGCTAGGTTCACAACGCAACCTCTGACCTAAATGTATGTCTAAATCTGATTGGTCCCCTCACACCCTGGCATGATGTCTTTCTTACCTCTGCTAACTGAGAGCCTGAGGGGTGAGAGGTGAGGGGCCAAACCCTAAACATGAACAAGCTTGGAGTGATGTTAAACCTCCTGTTCCTCCTTAATGACATGCATGACTGCAGAGTGAGTGAAATGTGGAGGCACATCAGAAGGAGCTTTAACCGCCTTAGCCACGGTCCAACCACGGTCAAAGCCAGGTCACCAACCGCTGGGTGACACAGCACTTTAGAGAGCAGTAAAACAAGACTGCCTGGAGCAGATGTGTGAGTGCGAGTGTGAATATGGAATACAACATCGCCCACGCTAAGCTTGTCAGTTACTCAACAGAAGGCTGATAATAACAAGGGGTCTATCTCTGACTGCATGAGTGTGCTCGTGAACATAATCTTCATTCCTGCTCCATAGGTATGTGTGTGCTGTGTTATGTCTGCCACTGGTTACAGCTGATTCTATCTGTGAGCATGGTGTTTCTCAACTGATAGCCCCTTGGAAAGTCATTTGGCTTTTAACACCCCCACTTGACCCCTTTGCCTTGTTCCACTGACTGTAGTATTGTAATTCTCTTTAATAGAGGGATTTTGTATTCTAACACACAGTCTCTCCCTAATTCCCTTCCATTATATGTTAAACACCTCAGGTGCCAGTTAACCTCAGATCTCACTGATCCATTATTCCCTTCACACTCATGCCATCTGATAACATGCAGCACACTGGAATGATAAGCACTCGAATGCTCTGTCTCTCTCTCTGTCTCTGTCTCCCTGTCTCTCTCTCTCTCTCTCTCTGTCTCTCTCTCTGTCTCTGTCTCCCTGTCTCTCTCTCTCTGTCTCTCTCTCTGTCTCTGTCTCCCTGTCTCTCTCTCTCTCTCTCTCTCTCTCTCTCTGTCTCTCTCTCTCTCTCTGTCTCTGTCTCCCTGTCTCTCTCTCTCTCTGTCTCTCTCTCTGTCTCTGTCTCCCTGTCTCTCTCTCTCTGTCTGTCTCTCTTTTTCTCTCCCTACAAAAACCTCTGATAGAATTGTGGCATTTTCAAAAGTGATATGACTCATGCTTTACTATACTGTAACTCCCATGCCAATTGGAGCATAGACTGCATTTAAAAAAAATCGAAAGTGATTCCCTCCGGTTACGCATTAGCTACACTGCAAGCACAGCTGCTGATGCATTCCAATACACAACAAATACGGAGCAATGAAAGTGTTTTCAAGTTGCAGGTGCAACAATAAAAGCTTGGAGGTTTCTCTGGCTGTAAGAAGTCTCTCCTGTTGGTTAAGGCTTTTGTGGTGCAAAGGGAAAGCCTCAATGGAAGAGAGTCGACGGGCGGGTCCACAAGCGCCCCTTCTAGAGTTCTGTTGGATGAGGATCTTTGTAGTTGTCGTTTTGCTATACATGCCCTACTTACAGGGAAACCTTTACCAATTGACATACATAACATACATAACATGACTTACATAACAAACGCAGGCCTATGGCGCTAATTAGCGTTAAAGTGTTGTTAATACATCATTATACCACATAGAGCAGAATGCTTCTTCGTGATCTTAGAATGATAAGGTTCTATCTCCGTTTAGGGTGGTTCAGAGATATTGAGCGTCAAAGTGTTTACATTCCATTATGTTTTGTGAGATGGAACTTTTGTATTTTATTAATTACTAACTCAAAAATGTCAACATTTAAAAAAAATAACACCATACAGGCATTAATACACACCTAATGGATCAGATTATGTAAAAAACTCAATTTTGACAAAAATGGAGATAGAACCTTATAATTCTAATGTCACGTCTTCCCGTTGCATCAGCATGCAGGGGTTTCAGTACCTGTGTACATTTTAAGATTTCATCGATAGAACGCAGTTATTACGCGCGAGATGCGCAAAAAAAAAATCCGACCTGAAAGTCCTGCGCGCTGAGTACACATTCATTCATTCACTCCCATTGTTAGCCAGGTTTAAATCTGCATTGAAACAGAACACATTCTTTATCAGATGCCAGGGCACTCCGTGTAGTAACCTGGCGGCGCTCATTGAATGTGCACCGCTAATCCGCGCTCCCCGCTGGGCAAGCTGATGGTCCTTTCTATGGAACCAATTCAGCACTCCAGCGGCCAAGAGTCACTATAGCCTATGCATGCACCGACTAATGTTAACCAAAACTCCGCTGTAACTAATGCACCATTAGCAAATGCTTTGTAGACTATTAACCGTACATTAAGCATTTGAGTAATTGAATAATATGGGGTGTGTGTGAGCGAAACTGAAACGTGTCCATGCGTCTTTCGCTCGACGACTTCGTTAGTTTTTTTAACTATAAGAGCAGATGCAACCTAAATGCATGTAAAATGCCTTACTTGTATTTGAGAAAACTCCTTGAACAGTGATCTTCAAGCAGCTTCTCCAGAGCGATGGGATGTGCAGTTATTGCAGGCTATTCTTTTCCGAGGTGTTCAGAGGCAATGAGTTCTCTGCGCTCTGAATACGACTGAGTGTGTGTGTGTCCCGTCAGTGTCTTCATTCAGCAGGGAACCTGGCCTCGTACGTCCCACTGCACTTGCTAATATATTGCGGAGAGCTACGCCTCCAAGGCAGGTCCCAAAAGACATTCGTTGAGGGTTTTGCCAAGAAAATAAGGCATCGGATTTCCTTCCATTTTTACATCCCACAAACAATTGCCTCAGAACGAAACACGTTTGTGCATCCGACAGTTAGGCCGGTTAAGGGTCACATTAATATTATAATTTAGTCCCATCTAGGGCTGCATGTAGTAATTTGGAATTACTTGTAAAACATAACTTATTACTGATTGTATTCATTATACCGTTAAGAATAATCATCACTTAGCCAGATATTCTAAGTCTAAGATTATAACATTAGTATTGGCATTAACTGTAAATGTTTGTATTATCTCAGCCTCCACCCTGGGAGTGACTATGTGAAACTTGAGTCTGTGACATGACGCTGCCACCCACAGCCATCCACTCCCTCTGAACAACCACAAAATGGGCTCAGCCCAAGCCTCTCTTCACATAGTGAAACCAAACCACCGTTTCAATATGAATATCAACAATATCTCCCAATGAAATATACACAACAGTCTCATATTTTGTTCAACCGTTTTTCTTTTGTGGCTTTGAGGTCTGTCTGTCAGTCTGTCTGTGTCTGTCTGACATCCAGGGCCGGGTGGAGCAGTTGAACTATAGATCTGATAAACACTATCATAAATGGCCATCTGTGTAGGCATATGAGCTGGCCATCTTTTTACGACTGCCGATCAGTCTAGTTATGTATGCACTTGAGTGATTTAGATTGATTTAGACTAAAGTGACAAAATGATACTAAATATTGTGTTTACTTATAAAGATAAAAGTGACACTGAAAAGTCAGGTGCAGTAGACTTTTTTTTTTTTTTTGCTTTTGTTTTTTTCATTTGCATTGTTATTCCCAGGCCTAATTTCAGGCACAAGCATATCCTCTTGGAACCAACACAAAGCATTGTGGGAGCCTAATGTGTTGACTGAGAGCTCACCTGCTCTCCAGTCCCCTGTCCAGCTGCTTGCTATGATTAAACACCAATCACAGAGCTCTCACGCCTCAGCCCAATCACAGAGCTCTCACGCCTCGACCCATTGTAATACCAGTTTGGGGAAACTCTGGGGGAAAACTGGCCTTGAAAGGATGCCATCCTTCATCAGACGAACTGTCGATCAGATATGGAATGCCCAGCTCCTGGTATGAATGAATAAACAGGCTGGAACATGTAATGGAACGTCCAAAGTCCAAGTCTAAAGGATGCTACCAATAAATCCCAGATAAACCATACACAGAAATCAGATGATCATGACATAACATCATCTCATAATGGTACAATTAGTCACGCGAGTCGATTACTGCATTTTGATAATAATACCAAGGAATAGCAAACATCGCAATTACAAAGTCTATTATGATAGCACACCCCACATTCAATGATCTCTACGTCCCAATATTATTATATATTGCCTTATCTGCAAGCACTCTGACCTTTCTAAAGGAGCAGAGTCAATGGAGTAGTTATTGTTTAATTCAGGCTTGAAAGAGAGGTCCCTCTACGCACGCATATCCATTGTCCTTCATATCAGCAGCATCTGGAGGGATTTGATCCGCGTCCCTTAAACCTCTGCCAGCCTCTGTTCTACAGTCCTCTTCCACGGAGAGGCCGGAAGGAGAGGTTCCTTTGAGAGTGTGTGTGTGTGTGTGTGTGTGTGTGTGTGTGTGTGTGTATGTGTGTGTGTGTGTGTGTGTGTGTGTATGTGTGTGTATGTGTGTGTGCGTGTGTGCTTGCGTGTGTGTGTGCGTGCGTGTGTGTGTGTGTGTGTGTGTGTGTGTGTATATGTGCGTGTGCGTGTGTGCTTGCGTGTGTGTGTGCGTGCGTGTGTGTGTGTGTGGATACATTAAAATGATTTAGGCACAATAAATACAGGGGTGCCAATGTCCTTTTCAGCATATTGATATTCACATCCTAGTTTGTGTTCAGTCCAAGTGCAGTAAAACATTGATTTATACAGTCTCTAATCAGGTACAGAATGTGAGTGTTCTACTGAATGTCCTGTGGAGAGCTAGATTACTGTAATAAGTATTTAATGATGACTCCTGGAAACTAGAGCAGGTCTTTGGGTTATATGAAAGTAGTTCTGGATTTGTAGCCCCGGTTAAAAGTTTTTGTTGGCCTGTTGACTGGAAAGGTTTGTTTATTTGATTTAGTACATTCAGCCTCACACACAAAATCTCTGCGATTCAGGCTTATTTAAACCCTGTTTAGATAGGGAAATGTTTTCATCTGTGGTCGTGTGGTTTGGTTTAAAGTTAAACAGTCTCAGGGTGGTCATTCTAAACTGTCCCGCATTACACAGCCAGGGTCGTCACACATACTGTCAGGGTAGTTTACAAACATAAAGACATATCTCTATATCTATATATAGAGATATAGAGTGATGAATGGGGAATACACCAATAAAAAGAGAGGGATTGGGAAAAAGAGAGAGAGAGAGAGAGAGAGAGAGAGAGAGAGAGAGAGAGAGAGAGAGAGAGAGAGAGAGGAAAAACAGAAAAGAGGAGATAGAGCCATTCATGTTAAGTCCTCTTCAGTTTGGCATTGTACTCGACCTTTACCCCACTAGCGGGTCTGAGAGAGATACAGTGTTGTATTTTGCCGTAAAATCTTCATTCAGAGGGTCCCTCTCAAACCCCATGGTCTCTATTCACCTCTCTCACCCCCCCCCCCCCCCTCTTCAACCTGGTACACTTCACGCTCTCAACCCTGTCTCAACCGTCTGCCGTGCTCAGCACTAACATACCGCCCTGCTACCTTCTCTACCCCTCTTCCCTCTCCCGCTTCACCACCCCACACCCTCCCCACACCCTCCCCACCCCCCTCCTCCAACCTCAGTCTTCTCTCACTCCCTCTTTCTCTTCTCCTTCTCCCTCCTTTCAAATGAGAGACACTATAATTACATGTTGCAAGTGTGGAGGAGGTGTTATCATAAAAATGACAATCAATTGGGTGTTATATTGTTTGCATAGTGTAAGGGGAGGAATGACAGGACTTTTTGTGTGCGCCTTGAGGAAATGTTACTAGATGTGTTGTTGTTGTTGTTTTTGGCTACGTGGGATGTTATGTGATCCTTTGTTGTGGGCTCTGGGTCATATCCAGGCAGGTGTGTATCTGGCAGAGAGGGAGTGTGTTCCTGTCACGTAGCACAGTGTAATAAAGACATTCCACACACTGAGTGAGTATCCCTCACTCTGAACGGACCGCAGGAGAAACCCGATGACTGACTAAGTGTCAAAAATGCATGGAAGGCCAGAATTTACCAAGAGGCTTTGCCATGGAGGTATGCAGGTGTGAAATACGTACCTCTTCTCAGTTTACCTCTCGCCTACGATATCTTTGCCCTCTTGTCTTCTTCTCTCTCAGCCCATATCCTGCCTCTGTCAATCTCTCAGTTCCCTTATAAACCACTGTCTTGTATATCTCTCCCAGCCAGCCCAGTGTGTATATTATACTGTAGGGCTGTTTGTCTTGACCACAGTAACTAAGGAGAGAACATTTCCCCTATGACCTTTAAGGTTCACCCCACCCCTTTTATATATGCAGTATACACACACACACACACACATACACACACACACACACACACACACATACACACACACACACACACACACACACACACACACCTTCAAGCTCTGTTGCTCCATATGATCCAGCCCATTAGTATCATGTAGATAATGGATAATGGCTCTGGACAGGTGTGCCCTGGGCTGTGTGTGTCCACTATGGATTAGTGACTGAGTGCTGACAGACTCTCTCCACAGGGGAGAAGACAGGGAATCCACCCCAACCATGTCCCTTAGATTCACAGGACTAATCCCGTAACGTAATCCTATCCTGGCGATCCTGACGTTCTTCCCTGGAGAATGCTGGTTTTCTCGCGCGGCAGACAGACAGAGTTCACACATAAGGTGGCTGACTTTGGCCCCTTTCTGCTGTCAAACAGTGAATGAGAAATGAACCTCAGGACTCTGCTGGAATGTGCTGCCTAAATACCCCCTGGAGGAAAACCAAGGCAACCAAATAACCTGTTGATAGGTACAGGTACCCAGTAGTATTGATAGGTACAGGTACACAGTAGTATTGCAGTGTTGGTGGATTGATCTGAGGCGATTGTAGAGATTTGAGCATCTAAAAAGGCATCTAAACCGGCTGTACTATAAGCAAAGTGATATAGAGTGTTGTAACAGCAGTCATAAACATTAAGAGGATGAACAAACACTGCATTCTTAATAGAGTATTAGGATAAACCAAAGCTACTGAAACAGCTTGATAGAATAAACTATGCATACAGTAACATAAACGCCCAGCCTATTAAGACAAGAAAAAAGAAAAAGAGAAGCATACAGTTTTTTTTTTTAAATAAAAAAAAATAGAGATGGCCTACAGTACACTATAGCACAGTGTTTAGTCCCTTGAAACAATAATGATGAAGGATGAAGGATTTGCATTGCCAGAGTATCATCACGTGAGTTACTTCTGGCTATTTGTCTCTGTCCCAGGTGTTTCCCATTCGCGGTCTAACCGCCGATCGTGCACACGAGTGAATGTGACGCTACAGGGGGAGTACGGCCAGGATGTGGCAACCCAACCAGCATCTGGAGTTGAGTCCTGTGTGCCTGGAGCTGCTAGTGAGAGGGATCTGAGAACTAACACTCCCATTCACCATTCTCTCTGTTCCTCCCCATGGTCTCATCTAACCATGAGCTTGAGCTATGTTATATTCTAATAGCACTGGATGCATTACTCACAGACAAAAAACATGACATGTTTGTAATGTTTTGTGTGTAACACTTTATGCTGCTGTATTCCAGAGAAAAGGAATAAGAAAATAATAGAGAGAGAGAGCAAGAGAGAGAGAGAGAGAGAGAGAGAGAGAGAGAGAGAGAGAGAGAAAGAGAGATAGGACTGTAAAATACTTTATGTAACCAATTTTAGGGCTCCCATGGAACATAGGGGTTCTATGTAACGATCTCTCTATCTCACCTGCTACATTTACACCAGAAGTCAAAGGCAGTAAATGGGAAACTGAAAACTCCAGTTTTTTCAGAATTTAACAATTCAAATTTGTCTTTGCATATCAACTTATATCAGAAAATATCCCCTGAACAACACTTACATTACAACATTACATTATAGCAAACAGATACAAGGGAATAATTGGGGGGGTTTCATCTCTGATTGGTTTGGGAGTTTGGATAGAGCTATAGGTATGTTTTAAAAAAATTATATTTCAGAGATACAGCTAAAATGGCATAATCTTACTTTATTCTATTATTGTTGATTTTTTTTTAAAGTTATTTTTTCTGAGTGGGGCAGTCCCACTCATATTTATCATTTTTATTGACAGTTACAGTGAAGAATTAGACAGGAAGGATGGGTGAGAGAGAGAGGAGGGATGACATGCAGGATATGTCCCCGGCCGGAATCGAACCGGGGACCCTGCGGTTACATGGTCAGTGCTTAACCACCTAAGCGCCCCATTATTGTTGATTTTGTAGCTTGCTTTAATGCCAATGTTGAAGAACCTAAGCCCAAGAATGTTACTCTTGTGTCACACCTGTACATTGGATGTAATAAAAGAAAGAAACTAATTCTGGCCCCGGGCCTGAGCTAGATTACTCTTCCTGCTACGACTGGTGGATTGATGATTCACTATTTCGCTTTGGAATAAGGCGTCTGCTAAATGCCAAACACACAACATGTAATTCTGATTCTGATTTTGATTCTGATTCTGATCTAAGAAGAGGCTGGAAGTATTTAGCATTGAGAATTTACAGGCCGGTCTAGTATGCGTTTTCCAACTTCTAAAGGAAATTATTAAATTGACACTCCTCAAACCTTCACTACATCAAACTATACACCATCCTCTATTGTAAAACGTCAATGAGACACATATTCACTGTGGAATTTCAGAAATATATATCCATAGACCTGAGATTTGCTATTCTTCCATTCAAAGTCAATGGGGAAAAGTGGTATACACCCATGAAATGGTCATGAAATGGTCAATCATGCAACTCATGGGGATTGTTTGACAAAATGTTGGTGAGGAAAAAAGAAAAAAAGATTGTTAGAGGACTGTAATCTGATACCTAAAATATGAGTGGAATCCCCTGAAGAAAACATGATCATTCTCTTTCTATTTTCATGACGATATCACATGGGGCTTCTGTGTAACATTAGATCAAATATAATAGTGCTAAGATATGACATGGTTAACTTTTGCATTTTTATTCTATAGCTTTGAGAACAAAGTTGAGTAATTCCTAAATGAAAAATAAGGTGACATGGAGTCCCCAATGTGCAGCTAAAGAGAGAGAGAGAGGGGGAGAGAGAGAGAGAGAGAGAGAGAGAGAGAAAGAGAGAGAGAGAGGGGAAGAGAGAGAGAGAGAAAGAGAGAGAGAGAAAGAGAGAGAGAGAGAGATAGAGAGGGAGAGAGAGAGAGATAGAGAGAAAGAGAGAGAGAGATAGAGAGGGAGAGAGATAGAGAGGGAGAGAGTGAGAGAGGGCCAGGGATGGAGAGAAGAAGAAGTCAGAAATACTGATCGAGACAGGGAGAAAGAGCAACATACAGTATAAAGAGAGAAAGAGATACAGTATTCAGTATAAAGAAAGTGAGAGATAAAGTATACAGTATACAGTATAAAGAAAGTGAGAGATAAAGTATACAGTATATACAGTATAAAGAGAGTGAGAGAGCGGGAGAGTGGAAGGGCATGTACAGTGCTCCCTATGTTTGTCTGTTTCTGTAATCACTCCCCAGACTCTGGTGTAGATACTGTAGAGGAGGGAGGGGCAGAGGGTGTCTGCTTCTCATTACAGCTTAAAGGGGATTTAGCAAGGAGCGTAATGGCTGACTCCAGTCTTAACCCTGTCACTTCAAACCTGCCCTGACACCCCAAACCACCAAGCCTTGACTGGGCCTCACAGTCGAACTCACACACACTGGCATTAAATACGAAACAGTCCATCGCGGTCTCACGGCAGCCTCTTACTGCCTGGCACTATCAATCAGAGCCAGAATGGAGGGCCACGCTGATGTCCAGCCCTTTTATCTGAGCCGCAATGGAGGCCCTTCCATTTGAGGGTTTCAGGGCTGCAAAGTCCAGGCCTGTTCTGGGCTATATCAGTGTAATCCATATACATACTGTAGGAATTAAGTACCTGTCTGGGGGTCTGGCCTGGGAATGTGTGAGCCATTAGAGGAGAAAATACAGTTCATCTTCTCAGTAATAATGGGCCATTCATATTTCACATGAAAGACATAAATGAGGTAAAGGTGCAGGGGAAGTCCCGTCGCTTCAGTGCCAATGGCTTCCTGTACGTTCATTCAACAGAAAAAGGGATGGTTTCACACAGGAGGAAGAGAATGAAGGAAAAGCAAAGGATGAATAAGTGGAGGAAAGAGAGGAAGGAAAGAGGTGTTTGTTGTGATATTTTCACCTTGAGGGTTATTTTCCCTTCTTTTAAAAATTTTTAAATAAGGTTTTTTAGCTGTACACTGAGATCTTATTTAAAGCCATCCCACAGGCAGCTCAGATGTGTGTGTGTGTGTGTGTGTGTGTGTGTGTGTGTGTGTGTGAGTGTGTGTGTGTGTGAGTGTGTGTGTGTGTGTGTGTGTGTGTGTGTGTGTGTGTGTGAGTGTGTGTGTGTGTGTGTGTGTGTGTGTGTGTGAGTGTGTGTGTGTGTGTGTGTGTGAGTGTGTGTGTGTGTGTGTGTTCACCACTTCAGCTCACCACTACAGCTCTGTGAACCCAACAAACACACACACACATGCACGCACACACACGCACGCACGCACGCACACACACACACACACACACACACACACACACACACACACACACACACGCACACACACACACACACACACACACACACACAAACACACACACTCTCTCTCACCTCTCTCTCTCTTAATGTGTGACACAAGGAAAATAAGTCCATAAAAATGTCTCCCTAAGTGTGCACAGCAATAAATCGTGCAGGCTACAGTGCAGCCTGTGTTGGCGTGTGCCGTGTGTCTTTACTCAACAAAGCACCGGAGGCGTAGCTACATCAGGTTATCGCCTACTGTAAAATCACTCCCTCAAGACATGTCAGGCATATGTGTCCTCTCTTCAGTATGTGATTTTAGGTTAGGTTTAGCTCTCCACTGGCTCTCCATCAGAACTCTGAACCAAAGGTGGTGTGTTACCGTTCATCTAATGAACAGAGTCTGTAGGAGGAGGTGTAAGTGTTTCAGGAGGTGCTGGAGTTGGGAGCCCCATGTGATTGGTTCAACCGGAGAGTATTCTGCTCAGATGTCAGACTGAGTGAATTCCTTGGTTCCATAATGGCGGGGAACACACAATGAACATACTGTGCGTTAGGGAGAGGGGGATTTTGGGAGGTGGGTTGCATAGCATAATCCCTTTCCAATACCTCTCTGAGGGGGCGCGCTGGGGGGGGGCGGGGGGGCGGGGGGGTATACATCATTGGTTGATTACAGGCTTTTCCTGCCTGTCAGTCTCAATCCAGTGGCTTCTAAACCTGTCCCACTCTTCGGAGCACACACACACAGACAGACAAGCAGTTAGACCCCCAGTGCTCTTTCTTAGCAGGTTATTGATTGGATTTTAATGTTGTCCCTGACAGAGTGAAAGGATAACACATGGGGTGATATACATCTCCCTCAGTCCTGACCCCGTAACCTCCTCTAATTTCTCACCTTCTTTCCTTCATAACTCTTTCTCACACTTTCTCTCCCTCTCTCCATATGTCCCATTCTGACGTGCTCACACTCATTTTCTCCACCCCCCCCCCCCCTCTCTCCTCTCTCTCTCTCCTGGTGCCCTGCTCTGTGGGTCATCATTTTTAATGGCTGACCTGTCGTTAACCCTGTCACGTATGGCCCAAACACAGGGACTCATTTACTGCCACGTCAAAACACCTCACAGTGAGCGGAAAACAGATCAATCACCCCAAGTGCATGGCTCACTGCTGTATTATCCAATAAACATTCATTCCTTCCTTTCCCCCGATATCTATAACGTTTTTCAGCTCTGACATTCAATTTCAAATCGCGGCTTGTGAAAGTGCTGTTTAAAGTTACCCTCTTAATATGGGAGATATCTATATAATCTTGGAATTGGCCTGTCTAATGTCAGAGTGAATTTAACTTGTCCAACATGTATCTGCATTGCCTGTAAAAATGTTTGCTTTTGTGCTCACTTTTGTTTGTGTTGCACTGCACACCTGTCTATCTCGGATGGCTGCAGCAACGTTTTTGTGAATTAATGTGCGTATTTGGTCTTCCGAGTGATCCAGATTTGTTCTTCCGGAGAGCCCTGCTCTGTGCCTCAGAAGAGTGACTTCCTCCCATTGACTCTGAAGAAAATAGCCTTCCTACCAGTCTAGTGTGGGAGAGCCAGGGAGGACAATAGGAGAGCAGGATGGGCACTGGATTAGAGATTGGGATCTCCCTCTATACACAAACACGCCATGCCACATTCTACTCCACCATTATACAACCATTGCTGATCAGCCCTTTCGGACCCTGCTGATGTGCATAACTGCTCTTTACATGCTCATGTAGGAAGCATGGATCCATCCTGTGAAAGAAATCTATTAAAATACTCTTATACAAAACAACCTGCAAAACATATACTCCGCTCTATCGCTTCGTCTCCTGTAACTGTAGTCCCAGTGACCTGCAAATGTTCTGACCGTGGTCCCAGTATGCCTCTGCCATGTGGTGACCCATGTAAGGGCGTGTGGCGATCCATGGAAAGGCGCCTGGCAAGGGGTGCAGTCAGCCGAAACAAGGGTGCTCCCTCAGGCTCCAAACAGCACATGGGCGCCATAGAACAGAGGCCTCACAAGCCCTCACAGAAACCAGATCACTGGGGGATGACTCAGGATCACTGAGCAGTTATGTTTGGAGTCTTAAATAATTCAGCTACTTGCCTCAATTGCCATATAAAAAAAAAAACACAGAAGCTAAAACATCGGCCTACAGTACCAGTCAAGCCAGTAATGCAGTGTCAATGAATTGCAAACCTGGAGATTGCACTGATGTAAACAAAAGAAAAACCCTCTTGTTGTGGGAAGCTTACGTCTAGCTTCCCCTCACCACAAGCAGAGTCTGAGTGTAGATGCATTTCCTTCACCATGACCGGAGGCAAAGGGGTTGAGGTGGCCTCCCCCTCTTCCTGCCCACCAAAACAAAACCTTCTTCTAAAGGAACAAGAGGACTTTCTGAGGGCACTTAAGCTGCTGAATACCCAAACATACACAGTGGGAGACCCCATACAGGTCGCCAGCATGTCTGTGCACCAAGAGTATGGGAACACTTGAACTGCACCTTTGTAGATGGCATGTGGACCCAACAGGGAAACTGGCTTTTGTGGCTACTAAAGAATGAGCGTCAAGTCACGAGTTCCCATAAACCGACAGCGGCAAGTTCACTTCTATAATGACAAATCACTAAAGCATTCAATTATTTTCCACACAAGATTGTTAGATTAAAGAACACTTTATTTTTCTGAGTATCTTATGGAGACCCTCCCCGTCCCCTCAAAGGTCCTTCAGCATCCTTCACACCCCAGCTTTGGTCTGGCTGTTGGGTGGGATGGGCTTTCCCAGGTGGGTTCCGACGGTCATACCGAACGCGTTTTCAGCCTGCTTCTCTTGGACCTCGGATTTCAGCTTGAAACCACACCCACCATCAAAGTTCTCTGAGGGGGCAAAGGAGAGTGGAGTTTCTCCCAGAAGCCCTGGGAGCCGTGTGCGCCAGGCCTTCAGCATATTGTCACGGTCCTCAGAGGGGATGGTGGGTGGAGCCCAGAAGATCTGAGGAGCCAGAACCTGGAAGCCACAGTAGTGCAGGATGCCATTCTGTAGGGAGAAAGGATAAACACAGTTTAGGAAACACACTCAGGAGGGGGTTCTCAACTTCAGTATTCAACCCTCCAACTTCAGGTCATAGTCACAGCATGTGTAATGTTGACATATCACAGCCCATAAGGAAGCCCTGTATTGGCCTCTAAACAGCAATCTCTAGAATCTGCCAGTACCTGCAGTGGCCACAGGGTGACATTCATGTCTCCATTGATGCCATCGGCACTGAACATGGACTGTTGGGAGCCAGTGGTGAAGGAGAGCATAGCCTTCTTCTCCTGGAAGGAGACAGGACAGTCAGGTGAGCATAGACAAACTGAGATTAATACTAGTGTCACAGTTGTAGTACTTACCTTGAACATGCCCTGGCTGTACCTCTTCTCTGAGGTGTACGCATAACCCAGTGTGAGCACCCGGTCCATCCAGCCCTTCATGATGGCAGGCACAGTGAACCAGTACATGGGGAACTGAGAAACAAAGTCAATAAAAACAACATATTAGTTTGACAGAATAATCTTTGGGGAAAGTGTTTTAGTTCAAGAAGAGTTCTAAAGACATCCTCAGGGATCAGACCTGAAATATGACAAGGTCGGCCTCAGTGAGTTTACGGTGTTCCTCAGTGATGTCAGTAGAGAGTCTGCCGTCCTTCCAGGCCAGCATGGTTTCCTCTCCATAACAGAAGTGTTCAGCATTCTTCAAGTCACCTAAAGAAACACAGCACCTTAAACTAAAAACAGGATAGCCTAGACATTTGAATCAGCCCTAAAGCAGTCAAGGCGGTGACTGTGGCAAGGTAAAGCTCTTCAGCTAAATGTTATAGCCCTTTCACATAATTCAGCTACCATCATCCTTACCAGTGACATCCTCAACAGTGGCAGTGGCTTTAAAATTCATGGCGTACAGGTCAGACACCTCCAACTTATAGTCCGGAGCAATCAGAACATCCACAGCCACATTTTTTGCTGCAGCGTTAAATGATCCAGCACTCTGGTGGGCATACACCATCAATACATTTTTTGTTGCTGCTGTAACAGAACACATTCAGATTAGACACTAAAAAGACTTTTAAAGCAGTGCATACTATTATTCACAACTGAAGTTGTCAATATGAAGAGAAACCAAGCCAACAAACCCATATTGCCATAAACAAACTTACCCATTCTGAAGCCTGTTGTTGTCACTTGTGAGGAAGCAAATGATGATATAATAAGTGAGGGGAAACTGCTGTTCTTATAGTGTTTTCCTACAGCAAACTTAAACACACACAGCTGCCTGTCAATCAACAATCAGCTGCCTGTCAATCAACAATCAGCTGCCTGTCAATCAACAATTAAGCTCATCATCAGTACACCCCTTCTCATGCTGTCACACACAATCGCACCCACCTGTATATGCTTAACTGCTGATCCACTATTGTCATGAACATGAGTTAATTAATCACACGTTAATCGCATGGACAATAGATGTTACCTGTAAAGCTAATATTTGCATTATGTGATGCAAGCCATGGCCATTTGACCTATCACTGGCCAACCAAGCTTTTTCCCTGGGTTCTTCCCCCATAGAAATGCTGTTCACATCTATGCAACATATGCTAAAGCCCTTTTCACGATGAGGTCTCGTGAAAATGACCTTGGACCAAGAGCAAACAGGCATCAAAGCCAGCCTTGGCTGGCACACATCTGGAGGCTTCCATTCCCTTTCTCTCTTCTAACCCTGTGTCTGTGGGGGGCCGGACGAAGGAACAACTGCTACACATTAACACATGGGGACACATGCATGCAAACACCGCATGAGACAGAGCATGAGTAAGACATTATGGGTACAATTTCTCACGCTGTTCCCTGTTTCTAGATATTTTGGAGGAAACTGCTTCTTGAAGTGTCTTGAAATGTTTGTTTGTTATTGAGTGCATGTCTTTGAAGGTTTGCTAGCCCACATGAAGAGTGTTAACTATCCTCATAACAGTCCATAGCTATGTAATGCTTGCGGGTATGTTTATTAATAAGAAAGAATATCATATGTTGTGCTTGTGGGTATATTTTCAGTCTGTTGTGAAAGCGTATCATGTGTTGCGCTTGCAGGTATGTCACCCTCCCTCTCAGTGATGTATGTCATGTGTTTTGCTTGAGTGATGCTTAGGGTCACAGAGTTGCCCTGACGCTCCAGGCTTTCAAAATGCAGCATAAAAGAAACATCTGCATCCCACCTTCAGAAGCTCTCCTCCTATAACAAAGACCATGCCGTTTACACAGTGTACAAAGACCACACAAAGTGTCATACATAGGAACACATTCATTTCCACTCATACATTCACTCACTCACACATTCATGTCTGGTCTCTTTATGTGCGTTGCTCAATTATATTCATGATTCAAGCAAAGATAATGAGATAAGCGTGCAGATCTCAAGTTGGGATTCAGCTCTCAAGACAGCATTATGGTATATCCTCGCCCTCTTGTGGCGAGTTATGGTATGTTTTATGATACTACAAACAGATCATCTTAAAATCAAGATCCAGATGCAAAGGCTTTTTGTAGTTTAAGTTTTAGTTCAAGGTTCACATTATCACATTTGAAATATATTACAAGTGTATTACCCATCCCTTATAATACGGGATCGTCCTTTCCACTCAAGATTGTTAGATTAAAGAACACTTTATTTTTCTGAGTATCTTATGGAGACCCTCCCCTCCAAGGTCCTTCAGCATCCTTCACACCCCAGCTTTGGTCTGGCTGTTGGGTGGGATGGGCTTTCCCAGGTGGGTTCCGACAGTCATGCCGAACACGTTTTCAGCCTGCTTCTCTTGGACCTCGGATTTGAGCTTGAAACCACACCCACCATCAAAGCTCTCTGAGGGGGCAAAGGAGAGAGGCGTTTCTCCCAGAAGCCCTGGGAGCCGTGTGCGCCAGGCCTTCAGCATATTGTCACGGTCCTCAGAGGGGATGGTGGGTGGAGCCCAGAAGATCTGAGGAGCCAGAACCTGGAAGCCACAGTAGTGCAGGATGCCATTCTGTAGGGAGAAAGGATAAACACAGTTTAGGAAACATGCTCAGGAGGGGGTTCTCAACTTCAGTATTCAACCCTCCAACTTCAGGTCATAGTCACAGCATGTGTAATGTTGACATATCACAGCCCATAAGGAAGCCCTGTATTGGCCTCTAAACAGCAATCTCTAGAATCTGCCAGTACCTGCAGTGGCCACAGGGTGACATTCATGTCTCCATTGATGCCATCGGCACTGAACATGGACTGTTGGGAGCCAGTGGTGAAGGAGAGCATAGCCTTCTTCTCCTGGAAGGAGACAGGACAGTCAGGTGAGCATAGACAAACTGAGATTAATACTAGTGTAGACTTTCACAGTTGTAGTACTTACCTTGAACATGCCCTGGCTGTACCTCTTCTCTGAGGTGTACGCATAACCCAGTGTGAGCACCCGGTCCATCCAGCCCTTCATGATGGCAGGCACAGTGAACCAGTACATGGGGAACTGAGAAACAAAGTCAATAAAAACAACATATTAGTTTGACAGAATAATCTTCGGGGAAAGTGTTTTAGTTCAAGAAGAGTTCTAAAGACATCCTCAGGGATCAGACCTGAAATATGACAAGGTCGGCCTCAGTGAGTTTACAGTGTTCCTCAGTGATGTCAGCAGAGAGTCTGCCGTCCTTCCAGGCCAGCATGGTTTCCTCTCCATAACAGAAGTGTTCAGCATTCTTCAAGTCACCTAAAGAAACACAGCACCTTACACTAAAAACAGGATAGCCTAGACACTTGAATCAGCCCTAAAGCAGTCAAGGCGGTGACTGTGGCAAGGTAAAGCTCTTCAGCTAAATATTATAGCCCTTTCACATAATTCAGCTACCATCCCCCTTACCAGTGACATCCTCAATAGTGGCAGTGGCTTTAAAATTCATGGCGTACAGGTCAGACACCTCCAACTTATAGTCCGGAGCAGTCAGAACATCCACAGCCACATTTTTTGCTGCAGCGTTAAATGATCCAGCACTCTGGTGGGCATACACCATCAGTACATTCTTTGTTGCTGCTGTAACAGAACACATTCAGATTAGACACTAAAAAGACTTTTAAAGCAGTGCATACTATTATTCACAACTGAAGTTGTCAATATGAAGAGAAACCAAGCCAACAAACCCATATTGCCATAAACAAACTTACCCATTCTGAAGCCTGTTGTTGTCACTTGTGAGGAAGCAAATGATGATATAATAAGTGAGGGGAAACTGCTGTTCTTATAGTGTTTTCCTACAGCAAACTTAAACACACACAGCTGCCTGTCAATCAACAACACTTGGTAAGTGCTTTTGTTATTTTGTCTTGCAATTAAGCGCTTCAAACCGTGCGTATCGGCGTACTGGATTCCCCAAAAAATGGAGGAGCATGGCCGATGCTCATTAGATGTGTGTGATTATCCAAGCTGGTAGGCAATTCACTAAACGAGAGGGAGGGGTCATAGACAGACACTTCCAGAATGTCATTAAAATCACCTCTTGGTAACGCGTAGGGATCATATGTTTTTGGTTGTCGTTGTTGTGAAGGGGATTGTATAGAGGAACCATGGAGCGACTGTGTCTAAGTTTATTAGTGCTTCTCACATGTGGCTGGATGTGTGAAGCAGAATGGTACATAGTGCGGTCAGCTGCACGGAATCGAAAACAAAGCAAGAGACAACCTGCCTCGTTGAGCTTTGATGACCCCCAGCCTGCTAGGCCACTAGGTAAACCTGAGCCTAGGAAACCAGCCCAGTCCCCTTCTCAGCTCCCTGCTCAGGCCCTAGCCAAGCCTCAGGCCCCAGTCAGGCCTCCAGTCCAGGCCAAGCAGGCCCTTCAGGCCCAGACCAAGCCCCTGACCTGGCAGTACCCTAAGGCCCCGGAGCCTACGGAGCAGCCTGTGGGGAAGTTGGTGTTGGTCCCTCCGGAGCCTGCGAGGAGTGTAGCTACTCGCTGTGGGGAGAAGACGATGAAGGTGGAGGCTAAGCTGGACCTGTTTGGAACGAGGCAGCTGATGAAGCCTGAGGATGTCTCCCTGGGAGGGTGTGCTAGTACTGGGCTGGACCTCTCGGCACAGGTCCTGCTCTTTGAGTCTGAGCTGCACACCTGTGGAAGTGTGTTAACGGTAGGAACCTTTGGAGTGCTTCCTGTCATCTCCCACAGTAGAACGGGATTAAATGTCATGTAAACGGTGTCATTTAAATGTAGTGTTTTTGTTAAGATGGCCGGAGATGACCTTGTCTACACTTTTACCCTGATCTACACCCCAACACCGGATGGTGCCATTCCCATTGTGAGGACAAACAGTGCCATGGTCAGCATTGAGTGCCGCTATCTGCGGTGAGCAATGATTTACTGTACCATAGGCCTGCTGTAGTTCAAAATGGGTGAAACATGTTACTTAGATGATATTGTCATATGCCTTCTGATGTGCTCGTTTCTGCCTCCCCTAGGAAGCACAATGTGAGCAGCGATGACCTGAGGCCTACCTGGATTCCCTTCTCTGCCAATAAAGTATCAGAGGACTCTCTGGTCTTCTCCCTGAGGCTTATGACTGGTGGGGAACCTTCTCAACAGCTCTACCCAGAATAGACAATTCATATTGTTTGAATGTTATGACGCATGTGTGCTCTGTCTTCATGTTGAATGTTCTACAGATGACTGGCACTACGAGAGGTCTTCCAACATGTACTTCCTGGGAGACATGATACAGGTAGAGGCCTCTGTGGAGCAGAACCACCATGTTCCCCTGCGTGTGTTTGTGGACAGCTGTGTGGCTACCCTGGTCCCTGACGCCAAAGCAACCCCCAGACATGACTTAATCCAGAACCATGGGTAAGATCTAATAGAGGTCGGTCTGAGGTCGTTTATGGTCCTCAGTATTTCACAAATCAACTGTTATAACCGGTCAACCTTCATATTCTGTGATTTGGTGCTCTCTATGGAATCAACCTTCCTGTGTTACATATCAGTTAGACCTTCCTCAACTGTAATGAGACTTTCCTCCCACCTGCACTGTAGATGGGGTGGTGTATGCACCCCAGAGCTATACAAGGTTTAACAACCAAGTGTTCTACTTGGTTAGCCAATGAGCAAGACATTAATAAAATAGCAGATCACGTGGTCTTCCTCACCTTCCTCTCCTCCTCAGGTGTCTGACTGATTCCCTGCTGACAGACTCTCGCTCCCGCTTCCTGGCCAGGTCCCAGAGCGACAAACTCCACCTCCAGCTGGAAGCCTTCCACTTCATGCAGCAGGCCAGACCCTCTGTGTGTACCTCTGGGGTCCTGTGGGAGAGAAGCGCATATCAATGACTGTGGCTAACCTAAATATTTGAAATATTCCACTTAAACAAATGCTATTGTGCAGCCTGGGTTTTCCATCTCTGTGACATGGATATCTTTTCCATAGATCTACGTCAGCTGTCGCCTGAAGGCCACTGCAACCTCCTCTCCCATTGACACTGAGTACAAGGCCTGTTCTTTTGTCTTTGGCAACAACGGGTACGTATGGGGCTCTATGCTATGTGTAGGGTTAGATGGCGGTCTATACAGTATATGGTATGGTGGTCCCCTCTGTCTTTTGTCCAGCTGGGGGGAAGCTGATGGGGATGATGAGGTGTGTGGCTGCTGTGAGACCACCTGTGGGAAGAGGAAGGGGAGGAGTCTGGCCCTAGATACAGGTATAGCATCAACTTGCCTGAGAATGTAGAAAAACCTTATTGAAAGGCCAGAATGTCTGGTCAAAGCTGTGGATTCATGGAACACTGTTTACTAAACTGTCTCTGGGATTTTAATCTCCCCCAGATATGCTGTGGGAAGGGGAAGCTATGCTAGGTCCCATCGTCATCCTGCAAGGAGACCAGGAGATGCAACCTGAAGCACTAAAGTCTCAAATGACACCTAAGGATCAATCTGCAGCAGGTGACAACTACTCGTCAGCTTTACCTCAAGCAGTAGTGACCTATGTAGTGCCACTTAATCTTGGCAGACAAATGAGAAAAGATTGACTTGTGTTTCCTTCAAATGGGCATGACTTAAACTTGTATACATTGATTTATTGGCAGGTTCCAACGATTTTATAACCAGCTGTCTATATTGTTTGATGTGATTTAATATATGAACACACTAACCGACCCCTTTCCTTGTGTTCTAGGTCGCTTTTCTGCGACTATGGCCCTGGTAGCGGTGGTGACAGTAATGGGCCTGGTCTGTGTGATCCTCCTGACAACTATGCTGCACAGTAGGAGGAACAGGCCTTCTGCTTACCGTACTTGTGTGATGGATGAACCCTCTGTTTCTGTGACTTTAAAATAAACATGGTAGTAATGCCTGTCTTAAACCACCTCGTTGTTGGTTTGGTCCATTACCTTGGGTCATGGGAGAACAGACACTCTGGTTGGAATGCACAATTCTTTGACAATGGACTGGTGAGATACATACTGCCATAGCCAGTCCCTCCTTTGCACCACTAGATGGATACAGATGTTACGGTCTTCAAATCTACTCGTAAGTGATTGATTTGGAACTTGAGTTTTATGGTTTAATCATTGGGTTTCAGAGTGTCTGCCATGTCGTGAGGCTAAGGCAAAAGTGAATAATTGACACCCCAGATGGTGACCTGTGAATTGTGGCTACTTTTTGGAAGGACATTGCTGCCCCAAGGCATGCAAACTACAACCTAAAACAGATAAATGTCACTGATCTAATCACAGTACTAACAACCTCATGTAAACACCGACAGGATTTACTGTTTAGCTTTTGGCATAGTCACAACAGAGTTCTTTGGCAGGCAGGCCGATTGAAATAGCCCAGACATGCTTACTGGAAAACATTTTGAAACACTCATTGGTAATGTTAATGGTTATAGGGTGTGGGAATTATTGTGTGAGCTGCCGTGGCTTGATTGGATGTTTGCATAGATTATCCAAGACTGCACATAAGACATCCCGCTATATCTCTCCATATTCAGCCCGTATACCGTCTGAGGAATTGACTGAAACCTAAGGCTGTCATTTAACTTTCTCCACCAGGAAGCAGCGTAGTCACATTCACCCAGGCCACCCTCACGGAGACTAATATAAAGGGAGCACCTGAGACCCAGGGATTTGATCGAGTATAGTCTCTGATCATTCCCAAAAGCCTGATCATAACCAGGTGCAATACATTCCAATCTTGTGTAAAATGTTCATTTGTGTATTACATAAGAATTCCAGATGTTTTGCATTATTTGTGTATTTTCATCTAGTATCCAATATCTCTCTTTATTTATTATTTATGAGATTCCCATCCAAAAGTGCTATTATTATCATCATATCAGCCTATTTGGGCATGCACACAGGCTGCATGATGAGGACATTCTGATGAAACAGATGCGACTTTCAAACGCTTCCAATAGAGCAGTAAGCCTATTGGTTGTTTCTCTGCCTCAAAAAGACTGTCAAACTGTGGTAAATGATCTATGTTATTAACTGATTCCGAAAATATTGGCACGTCTGTTGCGCATATAATCCCTGCAGTTGTCGCGCTTATATATATATATATACAAGTCACAATGGAGAATGGACAATGAATGGCAGAAAAAGTGTTACTATGGAAAGGAAATTAAAGTTCTCGTGATTCTTAGGTTTAGCCTATTTGTAGAGGAAGCATGGTCTTCGCATTTCTCGTCACTTGTAATAGTGAGTGAAGTAGACCGTGAAATTGTTGAATTAAAAAGTAGCCGGCTAATTAGAACTGATCAATAACAACACCAATAGTGAATGATCAGTCGCGCGTGCATTCCACACGTCATTCCACAGTGCGTACAATTTTGCAAGTATAACTTTTGTGAACTGACCAAATGAATGTTTTTCGATCAGCAGCTGTGTTTATAAATAGCAATATTGTTTTTGGCCAATGTTCGGGTCCGCTCATCCTCGGAGGAAATGGTTCTGTTCTGCCGTTAGATTAGATTCATTTTCGTTCTGTCACTCTTCATTCTCTGTCCCGAATTGCATCCATTTGCGCCGTATAATATTATAACAACAATCAGCCACGGCGCCGCAGACTGGAGGCGCGAGGAGATGGGCAGATGGCGCGTAATTGGCTCGAGGCGCAAGCCAGGGGAGTCGACGCTCGCTTGTCTCGGGGGAACTGCCCGTTTCAAAAGTGCAGGTGCGTTTGGTTTTTGATCTGAAATGGCCCAAAGGAACTGTCCGAGATTCAACACATCAAAAACGTTGAGGGATGCGAAAACAAAAGCACAATTACTTGCGCTTGGCCGCTTCAATTTCGCCAATGGAGCTGAAAGAGGTTACGTGTTCATAGTATGAGCAGAACATAGATATTTCCAAAAATACAGAATAAAAGGTAACCTAAGATGGAGAGTTTAGGACTTAATGTCGCAGTAGTAGACTGCGCAGTTATGCACTGGCCCTAATGAAACAATAGGACTATGTTGTGGCCTATTCAGGCTATCCTATTGTTAAGATGCTAATTATTTGTATTATGTAGTAGACTGTCTACGAGGTATAATGGTACTCAAAGAAAGAGAGAAAGCTCTAGAGAAATAGCCTTCCTATATGGGTGGGAAGAAGAACCAACGATCATCTCGGCCTAATCAGACCAGCGGAGCTGTCCGTTCAGCACCACGCAGAGTGTCTCAGGTCAAATAGTACTCTCACCGAAAACTTTATGAGGAACACTATAGCCTATTAATACTGATTGGGGCCTCCTTGCTCTTAAAACAGCATACATTCTTCGTGGCATTGATTCCACAAGATGTTGGAAACATTCCTTTGAGATTCTGGTCCATGATGACATGATTGCATCAGCAATTCCTGACGTTTTTTAGGTGCACTTTCAAGCTATGAATCTCCTGTACTACCACATCCCAAAGGTGTTCCATTGGATTTAGATGAGGTGACTGGGAAGGCCACTGAAGAACACTGAACTCATTGTCATGTTCATGAAACTAGTCTGAGACGACTTTTGCTTTGTGCTTTTTTTTTTTATCATGCTGGAAGTAACCATTAAAAGATGGGTACATTGTGGCCATGAAGGGAAGGATGCACATGGTCAGCATCAATACACAAATAAGCTTTGACATTCAAGTAATGATTGATTAGTATTAACAGGCCCGAAGTGTGCCAAGAACACATTCTCTACACCATTACGCCACCCGAATGAATAAGAAGGTATACAGGTGTTCCTAATAAGGTGTTCTGTGATTGTATATTTTCGTTTCATGGTCCACGTGCAAATTGCCACGGGAGGGTGACTTGCTTATTATGCCAATGCCCACCCTAGCTTAATTAAATCATTATTTCATCATACCTGTGAGAACAAACTCACAAATACACCTGGGTCTGCAGCCTATCTGTGCTGCATTAACACCTAACAAAGCTAACAACGTAACCATGGGAGCAGTCAGGCCCTGGGTGAGGTAGGGGGCAACATATGCAGATCGATATCTACTGAGGTAGATCCAATTTAGCCTTAAGAATATTCCATTTGAAATGGAATGCTTTTACGGCCACGAGGAGTGCAGAGGAAATGGAATATGGCAGAAGTTGTGTGTGAACGTTTTGCAAGGCCTTAATCCTGTATAAAGTCCATCCTGGCGTGCTCTGTCCTTATCAGACTAACAAATTACCCCCATCTCTACCATAACTAGAGGCTAAGGGTCTGACTTAGCCAACAGCTGTGACCCAGGGTTACCTAGCAACAGGTTGTACTTCCTGCTTAGAAAAAACCAGGAGAGTAAGAGAGATACACACTGTCTTCCTTTTAGTCTGAGAGAGATGGATAGATGGACAAAGACATAGGGATACAAAAGTGAGACTGTGTGTGAGTATGGGTATTATGATGTACTATGTCAGTGCAATAGGATAATTAGAATTAGGTGACAACTAGGGACATAGCTATCACAAACGAACACACACCTCACACACCTCATTCTTTCATTCTCACGCACGCACGCACGCACGCACGCACGCACGCACGCACGCACGCACACACACACACACTGCATGTCCCAGAGCAACAAACAAGTGATAAGATTGGATTGAGCACTGAGCATGGTGCAGGCCTTGAGAGCCGTGTTTGTCACAGTCAGGGGCTGAATATATGTATTAGACCCTGAATATATACGGCATGGTCGTATAGTGGAAAGGTCATCTGCCAAGAGTGTGTGCGTGTATCACGCACAGGGATACATACAGTATACCTCTACTGTGTAATATATCTATAAACCTTCTTCTCTTACCTCCCTTCCCCTCCCCTCTCCTCCCCTCCTCTCCTTTCCTCTTTCAGACACCCATCGTTCTATGTTTTCTTTACCCATACTCCCTCGGGGCGAGCGTTGAAGTGATGTTCACCCACCCGTGATGGAGAGCATGAAGGAGGGAGTCCTGACACACCGTAGATGAAGTGTATAATAGAGGTTCTGTTGTCAGTCTCTTGTGTGTGGGTACATCACTATAGGATGTTCCAAATCTGAAATATTCTACTTCATTGATCTTGACATATGTTGTTCAGAGTCATTATGCGGTATATTGTGGTGAGACTGATGTGAGCCTGATGTGTGTATCCCTTCCCAGCTCTTTCTGTCCACTTTTCTCTGTCACAGGTATCACTTGTTCCTTTTTCTTTCAGTGGGACACCTGTCTCGTGTTCTATATCTGTACCCCTCTCCAGTCCCCTCTGGACTCCCCTGTAAACCAGAAGCAGCTGTCCTCTGTCCTGATGCCTATCTCAAGACATTTCTTTCATTTAAGTAGCATTTAGTGGCTTAGCATGCATCACTAATTGAAGTGGATGCTTTTGAAATCGCGAAGCTAACATTAGCGTTTCGCTAACAAGCAAGCATTCACATGGGGATTCCCCAGTGATGCTCTCAGGTGTTCAGGCAGTCCAGAGCGAATGCAGGTGTATGGCAGTCCAGAGCTTTTCCATTCACGCTTCCATTCACGCTTTTCCATCACAGATTAGCTAAGGGTCTATGTTTCTGCTGGGCTTTTTCTTGCTTGTATTCTCATTAGTGTTCAGTTTGGGAATTATGTGCGCAAGGATGGATGGATTGTGGTATGGATGGAAGGTATTGTGATTCTTTGTAACATACTTTTCAATTCCACTATGTAATGTATATTCCTTTCACTCTTCATCAAATGGAATGGGCATGTTGCTCTGGGGGTTGAGGCATGACTGAAGGGAAGTTTCAATGTGTGCATGCAGGCGTGCGTGTGTGCTTGTGTGTCTATGTGATCGAGCAACCAAACAGCTTTGCCAGTGTTAATCCATAAATAAAACACCTCTGTATGTAACCACATTTTGATCAACATGACATGGAAAACTCATGGAATAATCTATCTTGATTTCATTTTTTTTCCTAGCTCAGTCACAGATACATCCAGAAAGAAATGATGAGTTATTACCTCAATTATTGTCTGCACATATTCTGGTGAGATGCAGCACTGGGGAATTTGTGAAAAGTGTGCTACGGTGGTCCTGTGGTGAGGCTGATGTTATTAGAGTGTGTGTGTGTGTGTGTGTGTGTGTGTGTGTGTGTGTGTGTGTGTGCGCAAAGCTATGTTGGTGACTCACCACTGTCCCTCCTTCATTCCCTCTCTTTCTCCTCACCTCTCCTCTCCTGTAGCCATGGTTACAAAGCTGATCGATTAGATGCCATCTGATTCCAAACCAGCAGAAACAAAAGATGACAGCAGATGGCAACCAGACAGGGAGAGAGTTAAAGAGAAAGTGAGTGTGTGAGAGAGAGAGAGAGAGAGAGAGAGAGAGAGAGAGAGAGAGAGAGAGGGGGGGGGGGGAGAGGGGAAGAGAAAAAGAGGGACAGTGGAGGAGAGAGAGGGGGGAAGAGAGAGAGAGGTGGAGAAAAGAGAGAGAGAGAGAGAGAGAGAGAGAGAGAGAGAGAGAGAGAGAGAAAGATAGGGAAAAGCAAACAAGAGTACTTGGAAAAGAAAAAGTAGTTGCAGTTGAAGAACATCACTGTGAAAGATACAGACACGTAAAAGAGGAAATGGAACGGCATCAAAAGCTTCAAGAAACATTTAACCGATGGTCCTCACGACTCAACAGCAAGTAATAAACGGTCTTTATTGACTAAATCGGCAGGTAATATATAAAGATTTACGCAAATCTTAATAGTGATATAGTATGCGCTAGCGCGGTGCTTATGGATGAAAACAAACCAGGCAGTAGATCATTCTTGAACGGTAATCTCACTCCGCCATAAAGCTCCTTGAGGTTTATAAAACCCTGTGATTACAACCAAATATGTCACCCATGGGTAAAATCCTCAAACTAATGATAACCAGCCTTTGATCTACAGAACGCATTTGGAAGCCGTTTTCAGAAGCCCACACATTCTGGACAGTGATTTTGAGGTAAAAATTTTAAATTTAAAAATCTGTGAAGTGTCCCTTTAGTGGCAATACACTCACACATTTCGAGAAAATTGGAGGTGTAGAGAGGAACATAAAGTGAAAGAAAGGAAAGACAAAGTGTATTAAAGAGAAACAGATGGTCCTCAAACACACCCAATGCTCAGGGGAGACAGGGGGAAACACATACACATATGCACACATATTTGAATAGTTCATTTGGATCCACATTCGTCATGCAAGGACCCATATTTTGGGGGTCAGACATATACATTTGAGTTCATGAGTCGTTGATACAAATATGCACGCACACACACACACACACACGCACACACACACATGCACATGAGAGAGGTGGTGAAGATAAGAGGTTTAGAACTCCGCTCCGTCCTTTTACATCATGGAACAGATGGTGTCCAGGCGAGGGCAGACCAGGGGTACACCCAGGAGAGACAGAGGATGGAGGAAGAGAGGGGGAGGGGGGTCCAACATAGGAAGACAGCAAGAGATGGAGGAGGAGGGAGAAGGAAAGGCTAAAATCCTGTCTTGTCTGTTGTGTATTGTTCAATGATCATGTCTCACATACTTTAACACTGTCTGCATTCTGACTTCAGAGTTTACTCTATCTAGCAAGACTGGGGGCAGATTGGTGGAATCGATCCCCATTGATTCAGTGGTGAAGGAGTATTAAGCTGTTGAAAGGATTCCCAATTTGTCATCTTGTCAAAAGGTGCCACAGGAAATCAATAACTGTGATCTATTCTTCCTGTCTGTGAGACAATGCAATAGGCTGTTGCACACAACATAGGCTATTTAAATAGCCAGGGGCTGAATTCTACAAATATGTTTAATTACTCACTCAAGTGTGTTTCTAAGACAAATGAGCTGAGTTACTTATACTACCATATAAGGAAACACTGTGTGTATACTGGCCAGCTGTCAGTTGGCTGTTGTTTTGACAGGAAAACAAACTAATTGCTTCAAAGCATGCACTGAGAGGAAACGTGTGCCGCTCAACCCACCTCTGACCTCACTCATACTGTATGTGACGCCTCCCAGTCTGTTTCTGCCATGTTCACCTCTCCTGGCCTCGGTCCCAGGGTGAAGGGTGCTGCCGTGCAGTCTACTCTTCCTATGCTGCAATTACTGTAGCCAGCTGGTTTACTCTGTTAGACACACACATGCATGCACACACTCATACATACACACACACACACAAAGTGCACACACATGCACATACATGCACACACATGCATGCACACACACACACACACACACATACCATCTGACCTCCTTCCCCCCCGACTGACAGTGTGTCTTCATTCTGACAGTATGATCGCCCCCCTGGCCACCTTGTTCCCATGACACCATGGTGCCATATGCCTCTTTCTCACCTCTGCTGCTTCTGGCCTTTATTAGACTGTGTGTGTGTGTGTGTGTGTGTGTGTGTGTGTGTGTGTGTGTGTGTGTGTGTGTGTGTGTGTGTGTGTGTGTGTGTGTGTGTGTGTGTGTGTGTGTGTGTGTGTGTGTGTGTGTGTGTGTGTGTGTGTGTGTGTGTGTGTGTGTGTGTGTGTGTGTGTGTGTGTGTGTGTGTGTGTGTGTGTGTGTGTGTGTGTGTGTGTGTGTGTGTGTGTGTGTGTGTGTGTGTGTGTGTGTGTGTGTGTGTGTGTGTGTGTGTGTGTGTGTGTGTGTGTGTGTGTGTGTGTGTGTGTGTGTGTGTGTGTGTGAAGAGTGAAAAGTGCGTGCTTGCGTGCGTGCGTGCGCACGCGCGTGTGTGTGTTGTGAGTGTGTGTGTGTGTGTGTTTGTGTGAGTGTGTGTGTGTGTGTGAGCATGCGTTCATTGCTCACACACTGGTTAAAACCTCACCAATGTAGCATTAGAGACATTTTCATTGAGCTTGCTCTCCATCTTCCTCTCTTTGGAGGGTAAATACTTTTCCTATAGCCTATCTAGTCCTCATCAGACTACCCTCCTCTCAAAGTAGCTCAATAAGCCCACCAGGCCTATTAAAGTGACAGTGAAAGCAGAGCAGGTGTGTTGGCTTTACAGCATATGAGGTGACAAAACTGTTCTCCTCTCTCTTGGTTTACTGCTCCTCCACTGTGGATGAGTATATTGGGCTGTTAAAGCTACATTTCTCATCTCCGTGACCTGGTCCACCTGGACCATTCTTTCAATAATAATGTTCTATTATGGGCTGGCCTGTTGAGGATGGTCTCTAATATGTCTGTGGTGTGGTGACACACACACACACACACACACACACACACACACACACACTCACACGTCATCCTGCTGCTTATTGATTAGATATTTTGAATGATACAGAATAATCAACTCATTGGATCTTCAAGTCTCCCAATGCATACATATGTATACCAGAGTCAGAGTTGTTTGTGTCGCCTGCCTTTGTATCTAAGGTGAGCATGCATGCACCCTCCGGTGAAGCACATAACTATGTTGCGCCATGCAAAAAAAAACAGAAAGCCTGAGAAGTGAAGGGGTCGTCTGTCCAATATACACCACAATCTGTCAGTCTCTCACACCATTGGTGCTCAGACGCCCGCGAGGTAAAAGGGGGGGGGGGGGAGGGGTGTCCAAAGGAAGAGGGCAGGCAGACAATAAGATTCCACAATGTATTCACTCCGCAAGAGGCTTTATTAGGGGGTCGGCTTTCCTTATCTCACACACGATCAGTAGCACGCGCAAGGGGGTCTCGGCACGCGTCGTAAAGAAAGGAGGAAGAAAGGGAAGAAAGAAGAGGTGGGGGTGATTAGCTATAATCGGACACTCTTCTCCGAGAATAGCCTTTGGCATAAGCGCATCTGATATGATCACAATATCACGGGAGGACAAGGGGATCAAGAGGAGACAATCTGCGTTATCAGATCTGAGGTCAAGTGGCAACACCTCGGAAGATCTTATCTTTGTCCTCAGACATTTAAAGTAGGCTGGTAACTTTCATCGTCTGCTCTTGCCTAAATAGTTGGAGTGTGAGAGGTAAACAGATAAAAGTAGTTTTTCATACTCGAACATCTCATTTTGCGGACATTTGATGCAATTCGTTTTTTGGTCGAAACGCAAGTTTTTGTAAACAACACTCGGAATGTTGTTTGGCCGAGAGAGACACCAAAGAAGGGTATAGATTTCATCGTGGGAATATCTCCTGCAGGGTTAAATTACACGCCACTTGGATAAAGTTGATCAATTTAAAACGGTGAGTTAATTCTCATATCACAATGAACCCGCATTTTTCAGAAAACAATATGCGTACTTTTCTGTTTCTTTCTTTTTCATAAAATTAAGAATTGTATTGTAAAATAAGACAATAGATAGACTTACCATAGCGTTGTTTACTAAACATTACTCAACTTAAAGGTTGCATGATCGGACGCATAAAGGATATCCCGTCACATATCTCAGAGAAAGCAAATCCTCTGCGAGACAGATGGTCAGCTGTGCACGTGAATCTGCTCACTCCAAAAATAATTTCAATTAAATCATCTGACGATTTAATGCCTGGTGATGCCCTCCCTTTCGCAGGAAAAAGCTGTCGTATTTTAATTAAATGCAGTTGAACTTCTCTAAATCGGACTTTTACGTCGATTTAAAATGATAAATTATCATTATACACATCATTATATTATTATACACATTATACCTATTGTATTTACACTGTTCAGGCTTTTCTTAAATGTTACTCCATTGGAGTAGAGTGGGCCTAGCTTTTCTAAAAGGTTAGTCCACACTAATACATCAAATATGAAACCACAGTCGGGCATCAGCACCAAGGACAGCGCACATACAGCGTTTAGCGAGATAACAGCCGTGTAGCCTATACATTGTCAAGTCATGTAGAAATGTGTTGAATGCATATCTATTATCCCTTTGAGATGTCAGGCTATATAGCATAATGGCCATTTAAACAGACACAAGAGCCACATAATGTGATGTTAGCATACCGGTATTCCTCATAGCTTTTATTCCTGCATGTGGAATGTATATCTAACATAAACTAACTCTCTTTGAAACCTATACCTCATCTCTGTTATTATTCTTAAGTTATAGCATAGAGTACAGCACAGTGTTTTATTTGTATAGTATAGTATAGTGGATAGTGGATATAGCCTTTATTTATGTAAACCAGCTCTTTTTCCCTTCTTGTTTTTTTTTTCTTGTTTTTTTCTTGTTTTTTTCCTGGGGAGCCCCCCCTCCCAAATTTCGTTGTATGGTACCTGTACTGTATTAATAACAATAAAGACCATTCATTCATTCATATTTCTGCCGTAGGAGATTTCAGCTTTTGAGAGGAGACCAGAGCAGGAGAGACGGACTGAAGATGATGCTCAGCCCGGACCAGACTGACCCTGACCTGCCCTGCCCGGAGACCACCGTGTTCGACAGCATCAAAGTGGAGCGCGCGCCCCTGGCCGCCGTGCCCGCGGATGGCGAGGGCAAAGCGCGCTCCCTGACCATGCCCAGCCTGAGCAGGGAGGAGAAGAGACGGCGGCGGCGCGCGACATCCAAGTACCGGTGCGCGCACGCCTCGCGGGAACGCATCAGAGTCGAGGCCTTCAACGTGGGGTTCGCGGACCTGAGGAAGCTGCTCCCGACCCTCCCGCCCGACAAGAAACTGTCCAAGATTGAGATCCTCCGGCTGGCTATCTGTTACATCTCCTACCTCAACCATGTACTGGAAGTATAGTCTCATAGGGCTCAGGCAGCCATGCACTTTGGAGATGGAACTGCATCAGAGAGGACTTGGAGACTTGGAGAGAGGGAAGGGTGAACTGAACTAAAGCATTGTTGCATGCACATAAGACTACCTGTGCAAGGTATTGGATAGATGGGTGCCCGAATGCCAGTGATGGAGTGGTTGGAGTGGTTTGCTAAAACCATGCGACGGTATCTCTTGACCGACTGTTTTGACACAGTTGCTGCATCGGTCAGACAACGCAATAATCGTAATGGTTGGCCTACATATTGATAAAATCACAATATTTAATTTATTGATCGATACCGTTAGCATAGACCAACTATAGGCATATGACCAAACTTTTCACAGAAGGACAATGTCTGGAACAAAGAAAATGATATTTAAATTTGACAAGCTGCTGTGTAGAGATGTGTTGTAATAAGAGCATAGAATAGACCAATTGTTAAGTGCCACTTATTCCAGAGGCTATGACTTTAGGCATCTTGTATTGTATTTATTAATCTAATTATTATGAAGTTATTTATTAATTTATCAATTTGTTTATGTCTACATGTATGTCCTTTTTGTGTCTGGTGTTTGCACATAGTCCTATTTGCTCGATGACAACAGAACGGACATTGTTGCTCTTCAATTGCACTTTTGATAGGTTTTCTTTCTTGATACCGCGGCCTGTTTGCAAGGACAAATTAGGATAGCAATGTACATTAGTGCCCAAGTTAGCACTTGACTATGAATCGACCGTCGAATCTGTTTAGTCTATTCACTTGCCTATTCTTATTGTTGTCTATTTAAGTGTCTCAATTCAGGCATGTTTCAGAATATGTCCGACAATAATTTAACATTTACAGTGAGTTGGTAATTAAGATAATAAAACAGCGAAGTGAGTGGTGAGACCGTTTTTGTCATTCAATTCATAAGATTAAGGCCTAGGCCTAGTGTTGTTTTGTTTAACTTTTCTGAACTGAAACTGAACTTCAAAAAAATATACATAGGCCTTATATACCCATCTTTTCCAAAGATTGCTTAACCTTAAGGGTTTCGTATCCTTAGTAAACAGCTATAAAATAATAAACAAATTGTTTCTTTTGAAAACTGTTTTTCATACTGGTGGTTTGTAAATCAAATAAATATGCTAGCTTTGTTAAATGGGCTGCAATGTTTGGTGTTGTGTGATCGAAGGGGTATTCCCTATAGCAATAGCTACTCCAAAGCCCTTGGATGGGTGAAGTCTCTGGACCTGTGTGTGTCCGAGCTGAGGCTGCGCTCCGCAGCGGGCGGACAGACGCTCTCCCGATGGATGGGGCAGGTGTTCCTCCAGACGAGCCGAGACAACCACATTAGGGCCCATCCGTCTGCCACGTCCCCCGGGACACACACACACACACACACACACACACACACACACACACACACACACACACACGCGCGCGCGGAGAGAGGCGATTATAAAAAAGAAAACAGACATGCAGTAATATTGGCTGGATAGAGCCAGTGGAGACAGATGAAAACAACAACAACAACAACAACAACAACAGCGAGAACAATATGAAATAATAACAATAGCAAAATAATAATAATGATAATAAATCATTTGATAAATAATGTAAAGCAAGACATGAAGCTGCAAGATATCAAATATTTATGAACAAACGCGATTTTTCCGTGACATGACATGAAAATTCATCCGTTTTGTCAGTAGCCCATTCTGAATAATTCGACAATTGTGTCAGAGTTTTGGAATGACTATCCAAATCTTCTCTTGTGGAGACAAATCCACAGTCACAGAGAGAGTGGACAAAGGGACAACGATAAACAGCCATGCCCACCCCCCCACCCCCCCTCTCCCCCTCTCTCTCTCCCCCTCTGCCCCTCTCTCTCTCTCTGGTGTAATGTGGCCCCGGGGATGGGGTTATTATTCTTGCCCAGTGCAGCAGCAGGGGCCTGGGCTGAAGCTGGCCCTGAGTGCAGTCCTTTATCTCCACACAGATGATCCTGGAAGGGAGGGGGGGAGAGAGAGAGAGAGAGAGAGAGAGAGAGAGAGAGAGAGAGAGAGAGAGAGAGAGAGAGAGAGAGAGAGGGGGGGGGGGGGGGTAGGATGGAATAAGAATTTCTCTCTGTCTCCTTTCCATCCATGTTCCTCAGCAACTGACGTCCCTGTGAGAAATGACATCTGGACACAACATTATAAATTGACCACTCACTCTCCCATCAGTTTTGCTTTCACACCATGCAGTACATACATATACTGTATAACGGTTGTCAGCAGCAATGCTTAAATATTCTCTATAATGCACAATTTCCCTATGTAGTAGACATGTAATGACTCAATGGCCATTGCTGACTTTATAACATAAAGATACAAAATACGATGTAATACCACACACTGTGTAAGGCTGCCCTCTGTTGGTCTACGAAAACAACATAGGTCTAGACTGCTCGGCGACCGCTATATCTCATGCTGGTGTTTCTTAGAACAGATTGGTGGTGAGACAATAAATACACTTTATATCCTAAGTTAACCCCATTTTTTAAATTATCTGGTGAAGAACTGTAGATAAATAATGAATTCCGTTTACTTCATGACATAGGCATAATGATCGTGAGTTTAGAATGATAAGGTTCTATCTCCGTTTAGGGTAGTTCAGAGATATTGAGCGTCAAAGTTTTTGCATTCCATTATGTTTTATGAGATGGAACCTTTGTATTGTATTAATTACTAACTCAAAAATGTCAAAAAAATAATAATAATAACACCACACAGGCATTAATAAACACCTAATGGATCAGATTATGGTAAAAAAAACTCAATTTTGACAAAAATGGAGATAGAACCTTATAATTCTAACGTCACGTGATTGCATCTGCTTAGAAATTGATTACTATTGTAATTTGCCCGATGTTGATAATTGCACGTATCACTGACGCCCTCTAGCGGACATTTCTGTCACCTCACCTCCCTCTTCTCCTCCTCAGAACCCATCCACTGTCAATGCCACTGGAGTCACATGGAGGAGCGGCCACACCGTTGCTGGATCGGTTGGATGTGCAGCCTAGGTGCGCCCAGCGGCAACGACGACTGTTTCACGCCGAGACGCAGGTGAAGGAATGTCGCCTGCATGAGAAGGTAAGTCAGCTGCGCGTTTGACACTAAGCAGTTGTATTCATTATGGGCGTAGCATTGGAATTTAGTGGGATTCGATGCTTTGACGATGAGAGAGACAGAGATCAGAGTGAAGTTCAGTGCCGCAATAGATGGTTCACCGAAACGTCGCATTATTGTTTCTTTGTTACAACCCGGTGTTCCTTACTGAGTAAAAGGCAACATTGTTACACACCATGTGCTGCATGTAATACATTTAGATTGCAGTTGTGCATTCCCTGAATACTGGTTGGCATGGCTGGCATGTCATTCAAGATTCACTTGAAACCAGATCCAGTGCGTGTGACTGAAACTGTAGCAGCGCAACAGAAGTCGGTCCTCTGGTAGGGTGGTAGCTGGCTCTGGTCGTAAACGGTGGTCCATATTATCTCATCGGTTCCTGCCTTAATTCAACTCGTGGATAGGACATCGTTTGACCGGTCCTCCCTTGTCCTACATAAATTCAGATAGCAGTGAGTGTAGGGTACCTACTGCTGGAGGATCATGCTACCTTTATTATAGGCTTTATTATAGGCTATTATATGTATTGTCATGACATGGGTCTCTGTCAGTCATGTTGCACAGTGAGCTGTCACCTTTGGGGGAGGGGGGGGGGGGGGGGTGGCTGACATTACCACCTGACGTCAGCCTTTTTCTAACCCATTCCCCACATCATTTCACCTGTCTCGTGTTTGTCCTCTGGCCCACCAGGCCTGCCCACTCTTCCCCCACCAGCCCTGATTGATGATGTACTGAATGTACTTTTACTTCATTCCACATGAAGGGATTTGGAGGCTGAGATGCATACCAGAGGAGTGTGTCAGCTCTCAACTGTACTCTGCTTTACTTTACTCTACTCTTTTGTACTGTACTCTGTACTCTGTGTGTGCATGCCAGTATACATGTGTGCATAATGTGACCAGTAGAATCCACTTTGTGCTCTCCTGTATGGATATTTATTTGTTTAAATGTTCAGTTCAAACAAATAAATATCCAAAAATAAATAATAAATAATCATATAAAAATAAATATCATATAACAGTCACGCATAGGATGATACGGATCTCAATCAGCTCAATGAATAGCTTGCTGCATGTAGGCTATGCACACATAACACATGTTTCCATTCACAATCCTAGCTACTGTGCACCCTGTATCTAAACACACAGTGCTGCCCTGACTAGCTTTGTCTTACTCTGTTTAACCCATTCTGTGTTACTCATATATGAAAACCAGGCAAAGGTCGCAACACAAGCTGTCGGAGGACCTCATAAATGGTGTGAACGTTTTGGTGTGTGTGTGTGTGTGTGTGTATGTGTATGTGTGTGTGTGTGTGTGTTTGTGTGTGTGTGTGTTGTCAGGCTTCAGTTCTGTGTTCATCAACAGCTGTTCCAGGGTTATCTCTAGTTCGTGGGCAGATTGGTGATGATGGCTCTGTCTATGAATAGCATTGTGGGGGCCTCTGTCACCATTTATTTAATTTCCAACAGGCTTTACCCCAGCTTACTTATTTGTGTGTGTGTGTGTGTGTGTGTGTGTGTGTGTGTGTGTGTATACACATCATGCACACGTTTGTGTGTGTGTTTACATGTATTCTGGTCCATCTATGCCTTTGTGATTGTAAGCTTTTTTTTAATCCACTGTGTTTTTGTTCCCATCCTTTTGAATTCAACCATATCTTTTTTTATGTGTGAGTTTACTCATGTATTTGTGTGTGTGGGGGGGTGTACAGTATGGAGGTGTTAAGCTGTTAAACACACAACCAAATGGAACAAAGGGCCAGTGGCTGTGGCTGGCACAGTGTCGCATAGTGTCATTAGGGCAGGGAGGGCACACAGAGGCACACAGAGGGAGAGAGGGGTATTGGGTGTGGGGAAGCGAACAGATGCCATGGTAACCAGGGTTCCCCGCAGGCTAGGTTGATCTTTGCCACACAAAGTGTGCCAGGCTGTCTACAGTAGCTGTATTGGCATTTCTGATCGTGACACACCCCTCTCCTCTGCCATGTCAGTGGGCTGAATTACTCTGCAGCTGGGGGAAACAGGTAGACACACACGCACACACACACACACACACACACACACACACACACACACACACACACACATACCTCAAAACACCATTCTGGGTCCAACTGATGGATTCTGTATTCTGCAGAAAGAAGGTTACTTGACTAAATTGACCTTTCGGTCTTTGTCCCTCTCTCGATGGCTCCATTTTAGATTATTTCTTTCTTGCGGAGTGTAGTTGCCTGTATCTCTGTGACTCTACAGCGGTGGATGCTACAGTATAGAATGCCTACAGTACACACAGCGCTGACCTCGCTTGACTGACTCCCACTGTGTCCACTGCATCCCACTGTGCATCCACTACATAAACAGACTAATCAGTGTTTGTCTTGCATTAGTTTCACTTCCTGCTCTCATGAGTGTGTCTGCTCAGTCTACTGAACCAGGACAATGTACTGAAATGTGGCCTACTTATTCAGTAGTAAATACGTTGTATACAATATATTTAATACCGACATGCATCTCAAAATGCTTAACTGAAAGGATGCATACGCACAGGCAGTCACGCACACACATTGTTATTTCAGTGTCCTGTATTCATTTTCAGTGCTGATTCGGTGGTTTGTAACTGATAGTTTTTTTTGCCCAAAGGCTGTGATTTTCCACATGACCTGCTTCGCTATGCCTCTTTATGTCCGCTGCTCGGATGAGTGACGGCTCTAAGGGATATGGTTGCCCCACATACCACAGCACTCATACAGAGCTCAGCACTCCAGAGGTTAACACTACTCTTATAGGGTGATGTGACAGAATGGTATGTGTGTGTGTGTGTGTGTGTGTGTGTGTGTGTGTGTGTGTGTGAGTGTGTGTGTGTGTGTGTGTGTGCGTGTGTTGGTGAAAGGTGATAACATTGAAGTGATGAGGAATGAGAATAAGGAGGGAGTGAATGAGGAGGGAGTACACACAGGTATTGTTATGCCTGTGAATCACTCCCTCCCCCAGCTATCTCTCTCTCTCTCTCTCTCTCACTCACTCTCTCTTTCTCTCTCACACACACACACACACACACACACACACACACACAAAGGTAACACAGGTGATTATTGCAGCTACAGGGAGCCTCATGCCTCAGGTGTTACCAAGGCAACTGTAGACGCTCCAGATTTCGGTTAGAACTCTCCCCTCTTCTTGCCGCTGTTACAATGTGATGCTTTAGCTAAAGGTTAGACCCTGAGCTGAGCGAAAACCACATACTACTCTGCCAACCACACTCTGTTTGGCATTTTCAGTGGTGGGTTGTCTTGTGTTTCATGTATAAGTTCTACAGACACATGTAGATGTTCCAAACAGATATAGTAGATGGTTCCAGCTGCATTCTTTGTATCAGATAACTGGAGTCGTTACATTCTTCAACTTGCTGACCCCCACATGACCTAATCACATTCCCCCGCCCATCTGGTCTGCAGAGGAGGTTACTGACCTGCACATTCAGACATACAGACAGGCCATGCTGAAGGGTACACCACACTGCATCACGTACAGTACAGTCCAATAATACCGTATACCAGGGTATTTTGGAATATCGCTAATACCATACCTTTGTAGTTTGTTACTAAATAATGCTTTTAAAATCAGATTATCAGGGCATGGAAAAACATCACTGCAGGGTAATTTTTATGTTCTTCTGTGAAAGCTCATCGTCTTTTCTGGCAACCAGGGGTCACGTTGAAGTCTTTTCTGCCAATCACAGGAAAAAAACAGGACGTGGACACTGCAACTCAGGGCTAGATAGTCATTTTGTTATTTAATCAGTTATCAATGTTTGGGCACTTTGTTTTCTATCACAAGATATGGGAGCGGCAAAGGTGTAGAAATTAAGAAAAATTGCAAGCAAAATAATAATAGGCAAGTCGTCAACCATTACAATAAATCATTTGACCTGAGCCAGACCTGTGGACATTTGAGTGAGTGTTAGCAACAGTTGGATTTAAAAAATGAAAGATAAAAATGACTGATATGGTATACCAGGTTAGAAGTTATGAAAATCTGGATATCACCCAACTGTACAGTACAGGAGCTTTGACTTGCCTGAGAGCAGTTTTTGACTGGAGCAAACAAATATTCAGGCAGAGGTGAATCATCATAAACAACTGTGGATTTACATGCTCATTTGCTGAGTGTGTTATTTTGGTGTTTATGTGCCCCATTGGTCAGGAAGCTAATAAACACAGTATAAACAGGCCGTTAGCGCAGCAGATACATTAGCATAATCCTGGGTTGTGGTGTGAGATTCTGGGGGGGGATGGTGATTGGCAGGGGATCTCCTGGGCAACAGGGCGACTGCGATAAATCTGAAATCACGCATGACGGGGTGTAAAGACCCATGTCTGGATCATGGCTAATGATAGAGCTGGGGGTGGAGAGCAGGAGGGCATGGAGGGGGTAGGTTTCTCTCACTCTCTCTCTCTCACACACACACACACACACACACACACACACACACACACACACACACACACACACATACATACATACAGGCTATTACAGGCTTAGTATTCTGAGTCTATCCTGTTTCCCACTCGCTCTCACTCTCTCATATTGTGTAGGGGTGTGTGATTGTATGTGATGGTTTGATATGATGATGATTATACCTTATGCCTTAATCCTCTTACATGTCTGCCAGAGAAATGGGTTGGACGGCATCCTATTTCTGTTCAGTAACTCTACCATAACCTTCGTCTTCAGCTTAGTCACTGGTACCCTAGTCATAATTAAAATGGATAATACTGCTCTTAATACTCGCCGTCTCACAGTATTAATAATACTCTGTGGCTCGGTCTCTCCTCCATCCCCCCTAACACACACTGCCCACTCAGTGTCAACTGTGCAGCCCATCTTCGCACCAGCTGAGTTCCCTCCACCACTCGCCCTCCTCCGTGATTATCTTCACTATGTTTTCTTGCAAACAGTGGGCTTTTTCTACTTTGGTGCCTGACCATGAGCAAACATGACCAGCAGCAAACATGACTCTCACACCAAGTAGTCATCTGACTGAGTGAAACTTGAACAGTACAGAATTTCTATTAAGAGGACAAACAGGTCATCCATTTCTCTTTTTGTTTTTCTCTCTTTCTCTCTCAGGTGGATGTGTCCTCTAATTGACCTCCCCTGGGTAGCTGTTGACGAAGGCTCCTGATGTCCTCCCTGTCTTTTCGTGTCTTTAGTTAATACCTTCACTTCCTGGATAAGAACCCCCCCCCCCCCCCTGTGCCACAACCTGACGCTCTCTGTCCTTTCCTGGCCAATCGCTGGGTCTGATCAGTGTTGCCATGGACACAGAGTCCACCCACTCTGGGTATTCCTACCACTCCAACCGCTCCAGAGGCTCCAATAAACATGGGTAAGCTCTCCCGTTCTCTCTCCCCTCTCTCTCTCTCTCTCTCTCTCTCTCTCTCTCTCTCTCTCTCTCTCTCTCTCTCTCTCTGTCTCTCTCTCTCTCTCTCTCTCTCTCCCTCTCTCTCTCTCTCTCCTGTTCTTTCTCTCTGACATACTCGCTCCCATTCTCACTCGTACAGTTTTGGTTCTTCAGAGTCACAGGGAAACACAGTCACACATCCACTCATGCCTGTAAGGTCTATTTGACATCCGGTGTGTTTAGTGCCAGCGCCAGCGTTTACTCCATCCGGGAGGGATGGGGCTTATGTTCCAGCCTTATCTGCTTCAGCCTGAACAGCCATGGGCCTGTCTGGTGCTGACTGGGTTCCTATTTATTTGTTTGTGATTGAAGCTCTGTCTCTGCCACATGCCGTTTGTGGGAAAACAAATAAAAGCGAGAGGGACAGAGAGGGAATGAGAAGGAGTAGCGAGAGATTGAGAGGCTGGCAAAGCTCATGGATTAGGGTCGTCACAGCTGACTGACTAAAACCTATTTCGCAGATTCGTTCCCTCCCGCTTGTTCTGTAAATGAGAGTTATTCTCTCCCTCTCTCTCTCCGCTGTTTATCTGTTGGCATATTCATCCTCATCCTGTCCTTGTCCAACCTCCTGCAGTGTGTGTGTGTGTGTGTGTGTGTGTGTGTGTGTGTGTGTGTGTGTGTGTGTGTGTGTGTGTTTGTGTCACTTGTCGTCTCTGTAAATGAGGGGAACCTCAGTGGACTTTCGAGTTTAAATAATGAAAAGTGAATGAAAAGTCTCTGTGTGTTTGTCTGTGTGTGTGTGTATGTGTGTGTGTGTGTCCTCCTCTCTGATTCTATGTGCGTTCCCTATAGGGAGCGGAGTCGTGAGAGGCGTAAGCCCAGCAGCAAAGACAGCAGTCGCTCGGAGAGGTCTGTCATCATCAACACCACCGACACACCCACACAGGCCACACCCACCCACAACAGTGAGCCCCTGCTGGGAGACCCCATGGCAGCTCCTGAAGACGAGGCCCAGGTACTGGTTGATTGATTCATTCTGTTTTGGGCACAAACATATGTATACAAAAAAGAATAGTCTTTGGGGCCCAAAGAGATACAAGAATGTAATCAGAACATTCACAATTTCCCCTCAACTAATCAGCTTCCCTCATAATCAGAACTCCCACTCAACCAGCTGTGATCCTGTACCATGCTGTCTCAAATCAAACAGCTGGGTCATAATCGCCATGGCGACTAGGTTATAATCACTGATGGGGCCAGGGGCCAAATATGTCAGTGGATTTGCATCTCTCTTCTCGACCAGCGAGGACTGTATGCACCATACTGTGTTACTGTGTGTGTGTGTGTGTGTGTGTGTGTGTGTGTGTGTGTGTGTGTGTGTGACTGTGTGAGAGACTGGGTGTCTTTGTATTACCTTGTTTGCCAGAAGCTGTCTGTATTCATAGTAAATTGTGATTTAGAGTCTGCATTATGGTTATCTTTTTATGCTATAATATTTGTCTCTGACAATGGGGTTGGGATTGAGCTTTGGGCTAAGGAAGTATGGTCAGAAGGCTAGATGGTTAGGATCAGGTGAATTACACTCACTGAAGACTTATTCGGAACACCTGTACACCTGTCAACAGTCCAACCTGGTGGAGGTGGTGTAATGGTGTGGGAATGTTTTCTTGGACACTTTGGGCCTGTTAATACCAATCAAGCATCGCTTGAATGCCACAGCCTATTTGTCACCTTCCCAGTCACCAAATCTGGAAATTCACAGCTTGAAAGTGCACAAGAAAAAATCTGCAGGAATTCTGTGATGCAATCATGCACATTAAATGTGTGACAAACATTAAAAATATATTAAATATATATTTATTGAAAGATTTGAACTAAAACGGCCGCTCTGTCAGGGAGGACAGAGCATAAGCGTGTGCGATACGACCCGAAAGATGGTGAACTATGCCTGGGCAGGGCGAAGCCAGAGGAAACTCCGGTGGAGGTCCGTAGCAGTCCTCCTGACATGAAAATCGGTCGTCCGATCTAGGTATAGGGGAGAAACCCATGTGCGTGGGTGAAGTGAGTAGGCCTACCTACATGTTTCATGCCACAGATATTGAGTGATGATAGTCAGTGTAAAGGTGTCCAGATAAGATCAGGATTACAGCATAACAGTGTTATAAGGCAGTGAGTTGCGGCAGAGGAACTATAGCTCCTGTTTGTGAACGTCACTACAAGTCTCGCTAGCATCCTTCATCAGCAGAGCGGCCTGGACTGCTAAGGCTAGCTACCAGCTACGAGCATGGCTATTATTCTAAAGTAACTAGTGCGCTCCCAACTACGGTTCGGGGTAAATAAGCTGGAAAGGTAATATTACCTATGTCCCATAAGGAGCTCCATACAAATTAATCTTCCACGGGTATTGTGTATGTAATGTAACGGTAGTCTAGCAGCACCTGCTGCTGGGATGAATTGCATTCATCCATTTTTAACCAAATTGTTTTCTCTTGCAAGATATCTCCTAGAAGGCTTAGGCTGGGTGAAAAAAGCCTTAGGCGGGCTGCCTAAGCCTTTTCAATGTAGGTAAAACCCTGAAAGTGCTCGGTGAGTGTATATAATACAGATAAAAGAGAGATGGTTAGTTAAATCTACAGAGAAAGACAGTTTTCTTAGGGAAGACTGTACTCTGCCTTCGGCCCCATTCATAGTCTCTCTGACCTACTTGACTCTCTCAGTGGAAAGAGCATGGTTTCAGCAGTTTGTGTGCGTGTGTGTGTGTGTGTATGTGTGTGTGTGTGTGTGTGCGTGTGTGTACGCACGCGTGTGTGCGCGTACGTGTGTGCGCGTGTGTAGCAAGTAGTGCAGTATTAACGTGCAAACAGATGTGCAGGTATGTGTGAAGACTGCATCTGAATGCCAATGTGTCTGTGTCTTTTTGAATCATTATCTTTCACTTCCTCATCATGCTGTTCATCGAGAAGTCAGCCTAGCATGCTGTTAACATTCTGCATTGGTGTCTGATTGTATCAGCTTGTATCTAAAACCGATTATCTGCAGTCTAAGGTAATCAGCAATCATATTACATTACTCTTAAAGAGCAAATGACACACATCCACTTCTACCACTGCTACTGAAAAGCAGCAATTTAGCACAGCTAATGCTAATAGGCTCTGGCACAGAGAAAATCACACAGACCCAGGTCAGCTTAGCAACTTCTTAGAAAGAAGAGATGGATGTCCTACTCAGCTTCTTCCCTGAGGACGGCACACTGCTTTCACTACTAGGTGACTTCAACAGCTTCAGAGAAGCTTCACTCGTCTGGAGGACTTGACATTCTCTCCTCCTTCAACCTTACCCTGTCCCACTCTCCTCCGACTCATAAGGCGGACTGATGGCCTCAACCTTGTTTTCACCAGATCCTCCAATACCTCCAACCTTAATGTTAATGTCCTTCTCCCTTCCCCTCAAATCCACCCCCTCCCAGTTAGACTCTACCCATGCTGTATCCTCTCATTGCAACCTGCGTGCCCTCTCCCTTACTGCTCTCTCTTCCTCTGTCTTATCCTCCCTACCCTCTGTTGAATCCTTCTCCCTTCGATACACTGATGCAGCCTCCTTTACCCTCCTGTCCAGACTTTAGAATAGGGCTCCGGGCAGCTGAGAGGAAATGGAGAGAAACCGGCCTCCCTGATGACCTAAAACCTTATCTCCCTCTCCTCCTCAACTACACCTCCTCTGCATCAGCTGCTAAAGCTTCTTACTACCATTCCAAAATTCAACCCTCTGCCTCTGAGCCAAGGAATCTGGAAAACACATTTTCCTCACTCCTCAACCCACCTCCTCCCCCTCCTCCCTCCTCTTTGTCTGCGGATGACTTGGTCACCTACTTTGAAAAGAAGGTTGACATTAGCAGCTCCTTCTCTCTACATCTCGCCAACACTGCTACCACGCCTCCCAAACCCACTGCAGTACACTCGGTCTCTGGTTTATCAGCCCCCCGCCCCCCCTCTCCTCTGATGATATTCTAAAACTGGTCACATCCAACCACCTGCCCTCTCGATCCTATCCCTCCTTCTCCAATCCGTTTTCAAAGACCTCCTTCCTTTGCTTACCACCATAATCAATTCCTCTATCCACAGGATCTGTCCCAGCTGCCTTTAAGACAGCCAGAGTCAAACTACAGACCAGTATCCCTTCTCTCTTTCTTATTTAAAACCCTTGAACGTGCTGCCTCTCGCTAACTGATCGCTCTCCATGAGCCCTCACCACAGGGTCCCCCCAGGGCTCTGTCCTAGGGCCCTTACTGTTCTCCCTCTATACCAAATCTCTTGGCTCAGTAATTTCTTCACATGGTTGCTCCTACCACTGCTACGCAGACGACACTCAATTCTTTCTCCCTTTTCCCTGCTCTGACTGTCACAGGTGGTGACACGTGTCTCGGCGTGTCTTGCAGACATTTCCGCTTGGATGTCAGCCCACCACCTCAAGCTCAACCTTAACCTTAAGACTGAGCTGCTCTTCCTCCCTGGGAAAGCCTGCTCTCACCAAGACATCTCCGTCACAGTAGAGAAACTCTGTGACCTTCTGCCAGACAGCCACGAATCTTGGGGCGATCCGTGACAACCACTTATCCTATGCGGCGAACATCACAGTGACAGCACGCTCCGTATATATTCTTCCTACAGCATCAGAAGGATATTGTGTCCATTCCTCACGAGAGAAGCAGCACAGATCTTGGTCCAGGCACCACTTCACATCTCCTGCCTTGACTACTGCAACGCACTTTTGGCTGGGCTCCCCACCTGGCACGGCCACCTCTATGTGGATGCAGCAGTCGTATTACTCAGTCAGGTCGTTTCACTGACCTGGCACCCCGCTCCTGGAATGAGCTTCCCACTGCTGAGTCACTACCTATCTTCCGCCACAGATTGAAGACCCATTTCTTCAGGCTACATCTTGACTGTCCCTCCTAAAGACCTCTTCATCCCCCCTGTACATTTTCCCGACTGTAAAAAAGAAAAGACAAAATCTTCTAGCATTGTGACTGCCAATGGCCCCTGGTCCTGGCATAGATTTATTTTTCTTCTGATAACCGATGGATAGATGATTCATTTACTTAGACAAATGTATTAGTCGCTTTGGATAAAGGCGTCTGCTAAATGTACAAAATGTCAATGTACTAAGATTAGCATTTGCATGAAGCCAAACGCCACTCTGAGGAAAGCTGATAATCTTCTACGTTTACATGTTTACGTGCCTCTGACATAAAGGGTCTCAAGTACAGTAGTCTGTGACTTCCTATGTGTGTGAGTCATAGAGAGGTTTCCATCAGCAGGATGTCAGAGTGGGGTTGAGCCTCTCCAAGATGTCTGCCACTTCACTGGCATTTTTTTCAGACAAGGAGAGAGGAAATCTGGCTATGGCATTCAGGAAGAAATGAATTGAATGTCAGCACTGTTTTGTCTTTTTGGTCCCTGGCACACACACACACACACACACACACACACACACACACACACACCCACACCCTTTCCCATTCCACTTCAGTGTTAGAATCACCCCCAACCAGACCTGGCTGGCAAGCTCCTTTATGTAAGTGAATGTCATTGCTGTTTTGGCCTTTTGGCCTCTGTGACAGGCACGCACGCACAAATGTCAGAATAACCTGGAGCCAGGCCTACCGGGACCCTTTGTTGTTCTGTGTCATTGTGTGTTGTGTTAGCACATTACTGTATGTGTCTGGGAGTCAGTGCTTGTGTGTGTTATTGTGTTTTTTTCAGACCTAATCAGGGCTGAAAATCAATCCATTATTCACCCTCTGCCAGAAGAGAATGCTGCCAAGCAGGCATCAAGCACCAGCTCCTTTTTCTATTCATCTCTCACCCCCTCCCCCCCACTCTCTCTCTCTGCTTCTACCTCTCTCTCCTCTTGTCTGTATCTCCCCTCTCCCTCTCTCTCTCTGTCTGTCTTTTTCTCTCTCCCTCTCCATCCCTCTCCTTGTCTCTCAAATTCAAAAGAGCTTTATTCGCATGAAATATGTTTGTAGACGCATGGACAACAAAATGCAACAACAATAAGGAATCAACAATACAAGAATGAACCATAAGGACGTTACAGAATACATAGAATTAACGTGAAGCTTTAAACAGTTACAAACACTTCATTGACTGTTACTTCTTCTTCCTCTGTTTATCTAACTTTCTCTCTTTCTCTCTCGCTCAATTATTATTAACATGGTAGAATTGAACTAATGATGCTCATTGTAATCCAAAAGAGATGTGGTTCTCCTCAATTGAACAGCAGTCTGGTACGCAGGGTGTGATGCATAGCTGTGCTGCTGTTGCTGTGGAGAGGGTCTGGTGATGGATTTGTTGTTGGTGTTGTGGAGACAGGATGCGATAGAGTGGTGAGAGCCTAGGTGTGTCTTCCAGGAGTACGTACATTCTATCTCTCTCTCTCTCTCTCGCTCTCTCTTTCTCTCTCTCTCTCTCTCTCTCGCTCTCTCTTTCTCTCTCTCTCTCTCTCTCTCGCTCTCTCTTTCTCTCTCTCTCTCTCTCTCATTCTCTCGCTCTCTCTCTCTCTTTCTCTCGCTCTCTCTTTCTCTCTCTCTCTCTCTCTCTCTCTCTCACTCTCTCTCTCTCTCTGTCTGTATGTGAAAGGATCAGTGAAGAGATTAGTGTTGGATTAAGCCACTGAGAGTCAGAGAGAGAGTCAGGTAGCTATGTTTGCTGATTTCTTCTGGGAGTGATGTAAGATAATAGGCTCTATTAAGATGGCCTGTTCAAGAGGTGTTAGAGGCATGAGAGAGATAAGAGAGCATGTGGAGAGATGTGATAATGGCTAGTGGACATGATAATGATATTAAAACATCTGACCCTCTGGTCACTGATGAACATGATAACGATACTAAAACATCTGACCCTCTGGTTACTGATGAACATCATTCTTTCAAAGAGGCCCATTGGGTTAATGGCAGCCTGTGTGTTCTTCCACTCACTGCTACTCACTCCCTCTCTGGTTCTGTAAACCTCCCTCTCTCGTTCCCACCAGCCCCCCCCTCCCCCCGTCTCCTGTTTGGCACTGTTGAATTAAAGGAAGGGGATGAGGGTGTGGGATCCAGAACATTGACTTTATTTCCTACACACTCATGCACACACACACACACACACACACACACACACAGACACACACACACACACACACACACACACACACAGACACACACACACACACACACACACACACACACACACACACACACACACACACACACACACACACACACACATTTACAGCTCTCATGCCCTACTTCTCAGTAGCTGAGGTCCTGTATGTACCGTACTGCTGTGATTCATTGGGAGCCTAGTGTGGATGAGAGGTCAGTCACACTATGAGATTGTCTCTTTAGACTCCTTGATAGGATATTATGGGCTGGAGCGGAGGAGTTCACACCCAGTTAACATCAAGCCACTGGGGGTTATTATCTGGCCATTAACTCTCAACAGGCAGAACAGTCATTTCTGTCTTCCTCTCGTCCTCGTCCTCCCTGTCCTCTCTCCTCCACTCACTCTGGCCTAATTTCCTATTGGCACATCAGGCGGTCCCTCCATATGGCGAGGGGGTGGATATTTAGGGATTTTAGTTTGATTGCGTGCGCGTGCGTGCGTGCGTGTGTATGTGTCAAAGCTAGCTCATTATAGAAAGGCCTCTACTTGACTTTCAAAGAGAGACTAAGGACTACTCTCTGCTGAGCCACTTGTTTAGATATCACACACACACACACACACACACACACACTCTGACTCAACCTACTCTCTGTTGTCTCTCCCTTCTTCAGACACTGACGTGACGGACTGGGAGAGAAACAAGATGTTGTCAGCCAGAAAGACCCACTATTAACACTCTCAGACAGACTGGAGAGGGACACACGCTCAGCTCACAGAGGAAACTAACAGTTAAACAGATGAATAGATGGAATCCAGTCAGAGATGAATGGTTCTCTTCAGCAGACAGGTCTTTAATCTGCCTCTCGCTGTGCTCACTCCTCAGGCAGATTTATGTTAAACTGGATTCTGGCCAAGGAGAAGATAGATCTGATTTGCAACGATGTGCCTGCAAGAATCAGCCTTGTTGTTGTTCAGATGACGGGTGTGTGTGTGTGTGTGTGTGTGTGTGTGTGTGTGTGTGTGTGTGTGTGTGTGTGTGTGTGTCATTATACATTATGATCAGTCAATCTCTCCATTTAGATCAGTGGGAAGCTGAGAGCTTGTCACAAAGAGACAGTATATTTGGAAATCAAAAGCTTCTTTAATAGAATGATGGATGTGGTGTGTGCAGTACACCCTCTAGGGATATTTACAGTGTGTGTCTAGTCTCTCTGTCTTTGTGTGCACAAGGGAGCTATAGAATAACACTAGAATTGATGTGTGTCTGCTAGTGTTTATTTGTCCGTTTGGGTCCTCTCTCATATACCTTTCTTGAGGTGAGTTCTCTCCCTCTCTCTCCTCAACCCCCCTCACTTTTCTCTCTCACTCTCTCCTCACTCCTGCTTTGTATGTGCTGGCAGTTAATGATATGTGACAGGGTCTGGGGAAAAAGTCCCCAAGGAGGGCAAGGTCCTTTTTCAGTTTTTTTTACAGATTATGAAAGTGTAGATTGTAAGCTTTCAAATGATGTATCATACATTGAAATAGTTGAAGAAGATATGCTTATTTGAATGTTGGTACACCTCAGACCACCAGAGAATCTGAGAAAATTGCTCTGAATCAACACTCGTTTGTAACCATGGCATTAGTAGCAAGCTAGCAGCTAGCAAGAAAACATCGCTATGTATATATCGCTATCTATCTAACTGCATGTTTAGCACATCACAACATGCTGATAGAACATCAACATGCTAAAAACACAGAACTACACATAATTAGATGACCATACAGTCCTTGCTTTTGAACACGTCCTAAAACGTACGTTTGTTTACAAGTCACGTATCACTAACTCACACAGTACGAAGCAGGAAGGCAGATGTAAGTATTTAGTGATCCTGAAACTGTTGTTTGTTATATTGAGTGGGCTCTTCAACACATAAACTTTCGAAATATGAAAAAAAACAGAAAACGTTTTTTGGTCATTTGCGCAACTAGAGAATTGCTGACATGCAGACCTTTTCACCGGACCGTGTCACAGATTCAGACAATAATATGGATTTCGATGTGCAATGGAAAGCTGAGCTATTAGGTCTACTACCATACTGCACAAATGATGCGATGATCCCATGCTAAATTTCAATCACTTCTCTCTCTTCTAACTCCCACTCTTTCTTCTTTTCTCCCCATCCCCCCCTCCTCAGGATGACAACTGGGGGGAGACCACCACAGCGGTGACAGGGACCTCAGAGCTGAGTCTATCCCAGGAGGAGGTGGTTGGTCTGGGGAAGGGACCAGAGGATGGCCGGGGCCAGGGCTGCCTACGCTATGCTCCCCTGGCTCTGGGCCTCTCTGTGGGGCTGCTGGTGCTAGCCACTCCCCTGTTCTTCCTGGTTCTCCCAATGGTGCTGTGGCCAGCCAAGCTGCAGTCTTGTGGTTCGGCCTGCGAGGGCCTCTTCCTCTCGGTCTCCTTCAAGCTCCTCATCCTTCTGCTGGCTGTCTGGGCCCTGTTCCTGCGGCCGTCACGTGCCAGCCTGCCACGCGTGTGTGTGTACCGTGCTCTGCTCGGCACACTCACGCTGCTGCTCACAATGTCCTACTGGCTCTTCTACGGAGTCCGCATCCTCGACGCGCAGGTGTGTGTGTGTGTGTGTGTGTGTGTGTGTCTGTGTGTGTGTGTGTGTGTGTGTGTGTGTGTGTGTGTGTGTGTGTGTCTGTGTCTGTGTCTGTGTCTGTGTCTGTGTCTGTGTGTGTGTGAGTGTGTGTGTGCGTGCGTGCGTGCGTGCGTGCGTGCGTGCGTGCGTGCGTGCGTGTGTGTTTGTTTGTGTTTGTGTTTGTGTTTGTGTGTGTGCGTTTGCACTTACTATGTGTGGATGTGCATGGTGTTTTGTGTCCAGGATGAGGACTACCACGGTATAGTCCAGTTTGCTGTGTCTCTGGTGGACTCTCTGCTGTTCATCCACTACCTGGCCATCGTCCTGCTGGAGCTCAGGCAGCTGCAGCCGTGCTACAGCCTGTGTGTGATCCGCTCCACCGACGGAGAGACACGCCACTACAACCTGGGCCAGCTCAGGTAACACACACACACACACTCACACACACACACACACACACACACACAAGCAGCACATACTTCAAATTGTAACTTCATTTATATAAACTGCATTTATGTTTATTAAATTATTCCAAGCTTCCCCTTAGCCAAGCAGTTCTTTCCCCAGCAATATGAACTCAACTGCAACATAGGGCATAATAAAGAGCTTCAGTTCTGCCAACAGACGCTAGTTAGAGGAAACATTTACAGACAATCGTTCAATTAGAGAATGCCTTTAGTGAAGGGAACTCCCTCTCACACATGCACATGTATGCGTTCACACACACACACACACACACACACACCAAAGACACAGACATTACCTCTGCCCCATTGAACTGTGGTTAATTGGAGGCTCATATCCTGGGGGAAGCATGGCGATGGCAGTGATTTTGTTACCAAATTACCCAGCATGGGCAGCAGGGGAGGCTGGTGGAGGTAGAAATCGGAGGACGGGCTGTATGCATGGAACGGAATGAGGAATGGTATCAAATACACCCCAGTGTCTTTGATACCATTCTTGATTCCATTCCATGCATTACAGTAAGCCCGTCCGCCGATTTCTACCGCCACCAGCCTCCACTGGTGGACGTGGCCTGGGAGAGGGGGCTGGTTTGAACATTTGAGTAAGAAGAATTTGCCCCTGTAGACACTGATCTAAGGTCAGTTCTTTCCCTAGTTTTCAGGTTAGGAGTTTGCTAAAGCAATTGATCATGTGAATCAAATGAGCAAGGACAATGATGGGCTTCTTCCTTTCTGTCTTCTTCTTTTGTTCTTTTGATGGACTTCTGTCTTCTTCTTTTCTTCACTTTCTCACATTCTACCCTCCTTTCCTCTCTCTCTCTCTCTCTCTCAGTATTCAGAGGGCTGCTCTGTCTGTTTTGGAGTTCTACTACAAGGATTTCCCTCTCCATAACCCCTCCCTACTCTCCGCGTCCAAGCACCGTGCCGCCAAGCATATAGCCGGCCTCAAGGTCTACACCGTGGATGGTCAGTTGACTCAGTTCTCCTGTGGTTTCTCAATGGTTCTCTTATACTTATGTGTGGTTTGTGCTATATTGTCCCCCTCTCTATCATGTGTCACTTCTTCTTGAAACGTACATTATGTCTCTTTCTCATTTTCTCTCTTTCTCTCTTTCTCATTTTTCTGCCTTTTTACCTGTTCAACATATCTTTCCAGTTATCTTCTGGCCCGTTGTGAGATTGTTTCTCTCCATGTCCCCTCTCGTGCTCCCTTAAGCAGCCTTTAGAGATAAACTGAGAACATACCTTTTGGACAGTAAGTAAAGAGGAGCATCTTTCCATTACTCACCATAGCACTCTACCACAGGAGAGCACTAATGTCACAACTCACCTCACCTCTTGCCTCACCCCCCCCACCCCACAATAGCGATGCACCTACGGTTTGGGAGCACACATGCATACACACATCCCCAACCTAAATATTCACTGTATAGATTCTGAGCAGGTACCCATTCATGCACACATACATGTTTCCTGCTGTTAAAAGGGTTCCGGATTGCCCCTGGAGGACTTGGGCCTTCCCAGGGTGCTGGTGGTGGTAGGGCTCTACTCTATGGTCTATGTGGGTTCGGAGTGGGGCTATCTCAGATAGTGTCCTCATAGCACCTTCCCTCCCCCCATTCATCATCAAAGCACTGTAGTGTGAGAGCTTCAGGGCCTGTGGAATTTCAACCTTTCAATAATTCATCACAGCGAGGCTTATTCACCACATTCCCCCACATCTCTCTCTCTCTCTCTCTCTCTCTCTCTCTCTCTCTCTCTCTCTCTCTCACTCTCATCTATTCCTCCCTTACTCTCACTCTCCCACCTTCTTCCTCTTTCTTTCTCTCTTCTTTGCCCTCTTCTTCTCACTATCTTTCTCTCTGGAAAGTCAGAAGTTGAAGTGTCTCTGTAGGCTAGGAGAGTATCTCCGTTATCTACTTCTTTATACTCTAGATACAGGAAAACCAACAGGTAAAGCATGTCCTCCCATCTCTACCTCCCACCAGCCTCCCCCGCCACCCATATATCTTGAAATACTCCAGAAGTTTTTAATGAAAAACCTGTATATTTCTCAAACTGTGGTAGTAGGGCTGTTCCACCATGACTATTACTACATGTTTCCATGACACATTCACCAAGGTTATGCATATCAATCTGTTAATGATGCATAATCCTGACCTGATTGGTTTAGAGGTTACGGCATTGAACTCCCATCCCCAACCTTATGAATATGGGCCAGATTTTACTACTACATATTCATCTCCCAAGAGCCCTCATTTATGCCCATACCCAACCTCTGAGGTGTTCGCCGTATAACTAAATTAATGCAGTGATCAAACTGAAAGCACGGCATTTGAAGTCTATAATCATTAATATTTAATAATGAATTTTAATGAAATATAAAATTATGAGATACAATATATTTATATTGCTCAGTCCTTATGAAGAGCACTGTTCCCCTGCCAGTACCGTCTGAATGTTGTCTATGATAGAACTACAGCGACACTGCAGCTCCTCCTGATTTAAGCACAGATCTAGGACCTTTCCAAAAATCAAAACCTTAACCATAAGGGTTGTTGCACGACTGACTAGAGATCAATGTGTTGGTGCAGCCTTCCTCTCATCACCATAAAACACTCCCGTTATTCCTCTGTACTTCCTGTTCCTGTAGGCCCAGCGAACCCGGCGGGGGGGCCAGGTGGGGGTCCGACCCAGGCCATGATCGCCGCAGCAGCCAAACGCAGAGACACCACTCACAACCAGCTTTACTACGAGGAGGCAGACCATGACAGACGAGTACGCAAACGCAGAGCCAGGTGAGAGAGAGAGAGAGAGAGAGAGAGAGAGAGAGAGAGAGAGAGAGAGAGAGAGAGAGAGAGAGAGAGAGAGAGAGAGAGAGAGAGAGAGAGAGAGAGAGAGAGAGAGAGAGAGAGAGAGAGAGAGAGAGAGAGAGAGAGAGAGAGAGAGAGAGAGAGAGAGAGAGAGAGAGAGAGAGAGAGAGAGAGAGAGAGAGCGAGGGAGGTGGAAAAAAATGGTTGGTGAATGACTGAGTGGAAGAGATCTGAATGAATGACGGTGAACATGAGCTAGAAAGGAGAGAGTAAGCGGCAGAAAAAAAAGAGATACATTTCTTTGTGCGTGATGCTCTCTATAACGATCTGAAGACAGGTTGGATGTCAAAACAGATGGGCTCATTCAGTGTGCTGAATGTTAGTTTTATGCTGGTTCGTCAGGCTAGTGGTAGCGGTGGAGGAGGCATTCTCACACGTCAGGCGTATGCAGCAGGATGAGGAGCGAGAGGCTCCCTCGGAGGTGATGGACGTCCGCGAGGCGGCGCTGGCCATATTCCCTTCCATGGCGCGCACCCTTCAGAAGTATCTCCGCACCACCAGGAGGCAGCACTGCCACAGCATGGAGAGCATCCAGAAACACCTGGCCTTCTGCCTCACCAACAACATGAGTCCAAAGGTATTCAAGCGTTACCCTTCTCACGCCCCAAATCACACAAAACACTCAAACCCCTACCACTAAGCATTCTTTATGGCTCCTCCTAGAGTGGACAGTTAAAGGTAACATCACAATTGAACTACCGGGGGACGCTTGGTGTCTCTAGCGCAATTATTACAATTAAAATATATATTAAAAAATAATAATTTGAACTTAAGTTATGTAATAGTGTGTTTGCTTGCTTGTGTGTGTGTGTGTGTGTGTGTGTGTGTGTGTGTGTGTGTGTGCTTGCGTGCTTGCATGCGTGCGTGCGTGTGTGTTTAGGCGTTCCTTGAGGCCTACCTGGCCCCTGGTCCTACGCTGCAGTATGGTCGAGAGCGCTGGATGGCTGGTCAGTGGACTCTGGTCAGCGAGACTGCGGTCACAAGCAGTCTGAAGGAGGGGAAGGAGTTCCTGCTGAAGTGTCTGGACTTTAGCCTGGCGGTCACAGTCAAGGACATCCCCTACATTCGTATCACTGAGGAGTTCATCGATCCCAAGTCCCACAAGTTTACACTGAGGCTCCAGTCAGAGACCTCCGTCTAACAGACAGACACAAGCTGGGGACTGATGCTGTTCTGGGTTCATTTCACTGTTTCTTACAATCTTTTCTACTTTTATTTGTTGTATTTTTCCTCTCTTATGAATTATTTATATAAGTGATGTTTATAAATATTATTTGGGGTCTATCTGGATTTTTGTATTTTAGGTAATTTATACAACAGATGTGATATTCTAACAAAAGGAAGTGTTATCTGAGCGTGTCCCAGGCCCATGCCCCAGAGTAGTGAAGAGGGAGAGACAGTGAGAGATACCGTACATACTGTATTTGCTCTGATCTCTTGTAGGCTCATCAGAACATTGAATTTTGTCAGGTTTTCCTCTATGCACTCTCTATGTAGACGACTCCTCCCACATTTTTGTTGCGTGTGTGTGTGTGTGTGTGTGTGTGCGCACGCGCGCCCGGTGTGTGTGTGTGTGTGTGTGTGTGTGTGTGTGTGTGTGTGTGTCTAGAGGGTCTGTCTCTACCTGTCTCTGGATCCTCCCTAAGGTTGCTATAGCAACAGGGATATTTCATATTGCCTATCCTGCTAATATGAATGAAACATCAACCTACCTAATCACCAAAAACGGTTATTTTTTGTCAAACTCAAATACTTTCTTTACGGTCAATGAATTGTACACAAGTGTTTGTACATAAGTCATATATATATAATAATGTATATTTTATGCATATCTGTGTTTTGATATCAAAATGAGTTTGTTGTTCGATTGATAAGTTGTTCTATATCAGATAATACTGATATTCTTCATATAATGAGCCCTAGATATATTGTATCTGTAAGCGGTGTGGGATTCTCTTGGACTCAAACCCCTCTCATTGTAAACACTGTGTGGAACTCCTCTTAACAGACACTCACCTCAAATATTTGAAGTGTTTATGTTATCCACAGTTGAACAAATACGCTTCCTAATGGATCCCTTATTGATCTTCTGTGTGAGTGTGTGCAAGTTTGACTGAGAGAATGAGAAGGGGGTGGGGGGGAGAAAGCCTCTGGAGACTGTTGAAGATGGCTGACCTACAGACCTATTATGATTTTTTTTACTGTACTGTTTTTGTTCTCTATTCGTGTGGTGTCTATATGACGCAAAACATATGCAATAGATTCATGTCTTATCTCCACATGAAAGGAAGCTATTATTACATTACTACAACAACATAACGCTGTAAACTAATAGGCTAGGTGCACGATCTCACTACTTCCTGAAAGGCAACTGGTATGAACATATCCTGTCTCACTCTATTGGTTTAATTGATTAATCAGCTGTGCACTGTGTGTTCCAACGGTTTACCGCACAGCTGATTAATCAATTAAACCAATAGAGTGAGACAGGATATGTTCATACCAGTTGCCTTTCAGGAAGTAGTGAGATCGTGCACCTAGCCTATTGAAGCAGTGTGAAGCTTGGTTTTTTTATTTTAACAGATGACCGAAAACAATGGATAAAAGAAGGATTGTGTAATATCCTCTTTTTTATTCACTCTAAAATAAGTCTTTTGTTTCAGACATACACTAACTCATTTAATATGTGGCCTCTCCAGTATATGTTATACTATCTCCTCTTGGCCACTGATTCTGGTCCTAAGACATCAAGGGCTCTATTTCTAGCCGGTGCAAAATACACAGAAGTCCAAACGCAGCCTTATTGGCAATTTGTGTCTGCGGTAAGTGGTGAAAAATACCACAGACTCGGACAAGTGTCAATATAAAATATTTCAGACGCACCCCACAGCGCTACTGCCAGCACCCATGACCGGTGTTTATGCCGTTAAAATATAGCCCCAAACCTGTTAATAATGTTTCAATTTCATCTTCGTACGTGACATTTTATCAATGTAGATTTACTGTTCCTGTGTCAGTATTTTAAACTCCAGTATTTTCTGTGCAGACAGTAGACTAGTGGAAACCTATCACAAGCTCACAGCTCCAGTAGTGCCACCTAGCGAGTATCAATGGAACTGTCGTTGTTAGGAGATTTGGGGGCATCACCTTTGTGGGCATCACCAATGAAAATATATTCATTTATTTGAATATTGAATTCCCTTGTTTTATATAATCCTCCCTGTTGTATAGATCTTCCTATTATACAGTGTATGTGCATATTTACAAGAGTATGTTGATGAAGTTCTAAGTGTTCAATCATTGCTGTCACTTAAAGCATTGTTTGGGGTTATATATAGGGATGATGGCTGTGAATTTGATGTCTCCTTCACTACAAACGTGCCTCTGTTATGGAACATATGTGTAAGGATATATGCTCAACGTACTTGTGCAGTTGTATGCAAGTGTGTTCAATAATGTATGGTTGTCGGGGCCTACAGTATAGGTATGTACGTGTATTGTATGTGTGTACTTGAATGTGCGTGAGTGTGCATGTGTGAGTATGTGTGTGTGTCCTAAATGTCGTGCAGCTGACCAATCCAGGGTCTCAAGTTTTCACTGGTTGTTTTTTTAAGACTACAGATACGTTATTACAACAACTGTATCAAGATTCACATTTGTACAAAATAAATATTTGTATGAACATTTCCAACATACGAATCTATTTTTGGAAATGTCAGTGTCCACTGTGTGAGGTATCATCTATTCATGAGCGGCTGTGCCTGTGTGTTGATGTGTCTGTTGTGTTAGAGAGAAAACGTTGTGTCTGTTGGCTTGTGTTTGTGAGACTGTGGATGAGAATGCTTGTGCATGTGTGTTTGTTTGGGGGAGAGAGCGTTAATGGCTATGTCATTTGAAGGTTGAGTGTGGGTCTACATGTGATATAGAGTGAATGAATAACTGAAGCATTCTCCCCAGGGGAAAAAAGAACACAGAGTACTCTTCTGCCACAACCGATCTTCTCTCCTCTAATTGCACACTGAGGGAGAGGCAGAACAAGGGATGGGTCAAGGAGGGAGAGAGAATGATTGATTAATACATATGGGGAGAGAAAGAGTGAAGGAATGAGAGAGAGAAATTGAAATGAGGTATTAACATTCAAATGGGCTCTCCATCCCTATATCATTGTGCAATGATGAGGTTATCTCATTTTGCAGCTGCTGCCTGCTCCACTGATTTGGATGAAAAATAAACATCCTAGATGCAGAGGGGGAGAAAAGATGAGAAGTGAGATTACTTCTGATAGAGAAATTGGAGATTGTCAATAATAGAAACAAAATGTACGGCCCTGGGGATGGGGGTAGAGGAGAGTGTGAAATCAATAAAGTCAAAGCAAACATTGTATATACTGTATACACAGAATGCAATACAGAGAAAATAGTTCAATATCAGAAAAAAGACACAAAAATACCACTCTTTGCTTTTCTTTATTGATGTTGAGGACAGAAACATTATTCAGTACTTTCTTGTAGTACCGTAACTTTATGACACATTTTTCTCCCCATTACATTTGCCCAATTCCCTTTTATCCTTAGTGTTCCTTCATATTGAGAAATAGATTTCTTGACACTGATGCTGTTTTTAGTCCTCTCATATAACCATTCTGTTTTATGTAAACTCTCATCTCTGCATCTTGGCTGCATTGTGCTACTGGACTTCAAGGCGAATATATTTAAAACATTATTTGCATTAATATCCTATATACCTAAAAATATATCTATCTATTTTTCGACGTGGAAAGTAAACAGTATTTTTTCAGATTCTTACGATGGTCTTCAAGGCTTTGTTATGATGCAGACAATGAGTTGATTGAAGCTGATGTTGTACATGTTGTACAAAATATTCTATAAAAGTATTCAGGTCTGTTCCTTGCCACCTGAACTTATTAACTTTGGTTAAGTACAGGACAGGAAGTGAAAAGACTACACAATGATGTCATGAATTTTAGACAACAGTTTATGAATTATTCATCATCGTCATCATCATCATCATCGTCATCGTCGTCATCATCGTCGTCATCGTCTTCATCATCATCATCATCATCTTCCTCACTATCATCATCAGAGTTATCATTATCATTGTCATCATCGTCATCATCATCATCGTCGTCATCATCATCATCATCATCATCATCATCGTCATCGTCTTCATCATCATCATCATCATCCTCTGTGTTGACCTTGCCAGACAGTACATCTTCTATCCAGTCCTCAAGCTCTTGAGCAGTTGGCAGATCTTCCTCATCATCCATCACCATCCACACGCTGTCCGCCTGCCCAGAGAGAAAGAGAGGGGTCAAAAGTCAGGGGTCAAAGGTGAAAGCCATGGGTAAGCTAGGTATTGGTTAGATATGGATTTGTTACATTTTCAATTGTGTTTGAGCTGTTCCTTGACTCACATCAGTGACGTTGACCACTCCGATCTGAGGTCTGAACAGGTCCACCTTGAAGGTCTTCTCCCAGTATGGAATCAGCTGAGGAGAGAGAACATAGAACATGTGAGAACAGAGCAGAAATGCCACACCAAGAGATTAGACCATCTGTGTTTGTCTCTCTGTCTGTGTAGAGGGAGTTCCCATAGCCCCCCTGTCTGTCTCACCAGGGGGAAGTCATCAGGGTCGATCCATACGATGCTGAGGTCAGGGAGGTGGGTGTTGTCTCTGGCCACCTCCTTCAGAATGTCCAGGAACTCATAACCATCTGAAAACCACCGCCCAGGATATCATACTGATTAGTATGGTAGGTCCTACAAAGTTGGGTTGCATATTGATGTCCAAGATAAGACCAAGATCAATAACCAATTGCCCTCTAAAAAGCCTGATGTGGATACAGGACATGATTTGACATTTCCTGCAGACCATGTCATTCTGAGCAGTGGTATTATGTTATGTTTTGATCAGAATTGTGTAATGCTGGAATATAATTATGACGGCAGATGTTTTACCAGGGTCCTCCTCCTCTGCGAAGGCTACTATGTGGATCCCCTCCACATCGTCCTCCTGAGAAGGACACGTTATGAGTGGCAGGTTCATCAAGAGAGATAGGATTTTCATGAACTGAGTATATCCATCATTAGTTTACATCATGACATCTGCCCCTTTTTCTGTTCTTTTCAGAGAGAAGTTAAACAGTAATGAATGGGATCTTGTTATCTGAGAGATCCTCACCCAGGTCTCAAACATGTCCTCAGCACGCAGCTTTCTCAATGTTGGTCTGAAAGCACACAAAACGCACATGGATACATTACAGAGGACTATTAGTCACAGGGAAGCATCAGTCAGTCAGTGAATGAGAGTGAATTGACTGTGGCCATGTCTGAATGCTCATACTGCAACCTATTTAGTAGGCATTTTCAGTATGCAAGATTAGAAGGTTTTGCAGTATGCAGAATTTACCAAAATTCAGTATATACAGTATATAATGCCAGGATGTCATACTAGATTTGCTTTTCCATGTAGAATGATTTTACTGCACATTATTCAGGAAGTCCTTTCCTATTTTGCTCCCACAATTCAATGGAGTAGAATAGATAGTGTAACCATGAACAACATGGCTGAGTTGCAGATGACAGATTCTCAGTATGAATGAGTATTAAGTTGACATGTGTCACTTTTTAAATGTATTTATTTATTAAAATTTTGTATTTAACCTTTATTTAACCAGGCAGGGCCAATAAGAACACATTCTTATTTGCATTGGCAGCCTGGCAAAAGACAGAAGCCTCTTGGGGGGTGGGGGGGAGGGGCTGAAAAGAAATCAGGTTATATGTTAAAAAAACACTTGCTGAATACATTTCTACTCAACAGTATGGCCTACATCAGTAGTATGGTTAATATGTAAAAAATATACTAAAAAATATACTTTTAGTAGGCAGTATAATCAATAGACAGTATAAACATTCAGACACAGCCTTTGTTATGCTATTCTGGTCCCTTCCTTACCGTCTGTGCAAGTTTACAAATGCCACCAGCTCCTCCTCAGAGTTGGGCTTGTCTGGGATGGTGACTGGTTCCTCCATGAAGGGCTCATAGAAGTCCACCTCATTCATCTTCAGTGTCATCTGCTTGGCCACCTAAAGGAGCAGGGACACCTAACTTAGGACCTCAGTCTGACCAGACCTGACCTCACAGACCTAGTTACATTGGATTCCCAGAGATTGATGTACTCACAGCTTTCTCAAAAGTGGCAAAGAATTTAACGTAGGGTTGGAACTGCTCTGCTGCCTCTTTGAATGCATGGAAGTCTGGAGAGAATGAGAGAAGAGATACATGGAGTTGAGGAGATAGAATAGAACAGAGAAGAGGATAGCATGGGTGTGTGAAGGAGAGGGGGCAGTAGGGAAAAGGAAGAAAAGGGACGCTTACATTTCATGAAATTGGTGTATGACCACCTGTTATACCAGTTCTTATCCAATATTCTGAGATAGCTGTAGCTCTTCAGCATTTAGCTAGCTAATGCCCCTACAGTTTTGTAGCACAGCCATTAGCAAGCATCTGTGTATACTTCTATCGGTCTTAAGGGAGATGTCTTTGACACATAGAGAAACTGAAATAGCTGAACTCTGACCCTCATGGGCCCAAGGCACCCGAGGTTGTTCAGTGGCTAGACAGCCGTTGTGCTCATACTAATTGTGGTCATGTCTTACACAGCACAGAGAAGGTTACGGCCCTCACAGCTGTGAGAGGAGCAGGGGTAAATTTGGATCTGTAAATCTGTGGAGATGGGGGAGTTCTAATGAAGGGGATCAGCCAAAGGACAATCTATTGCAGCCATCACAGGACTGAGACTGGGTCTATGGAATCAATAGCCCCGTAATAACACCAGCATGAGAGTGGGTGATATTTAGACAATCCATATGTACACACAGACATACTGACACACACATACACTCAACAACACACACACACACACACACACACACACACACACACGGGCACTTACGCTCTGAGTCCTCGCTCTTGAAGTATCCGATGAGACGGGTGTCCTCCTCCATCCTGTCAAAGGCACGCAGCTCGAGAGAGTTACCTATCACCTCCACTGGGTCCTCCAACACCTAGAGAGAGAGAGCAACAGCCAGAGGGAGAGAGGGAGTAAAACACTTCCTGTCGTTTTTCGTGAGGGAGGGAGTCATGCCACAGTCAACTCACGTCCAGCAGGAACTCCACCAGGGTGTCGGCAGAAAGCAGGCCGTCAAACTCGATCACTCTGTCGGCCTTGAACACGTACACACTCCCCTCCTCCACCAGGCCTGCAGGAAGGGGTCAAGGGTCAGGGAGTCAAACACGGACCATTATTTACACCCCCTCAATAAAGACTTGCCTAATGTCCTTTAACCCTAGCACTTGGACTGTTTGACTGACAGATATTTCAATATGTGGTAGTTTCAGGCTACTTATTTCAATTAACATTCTGAATATGAGTACCGACTAAAGGTTTGGTGCTTGAGTCTAATGTGCATTATAGTCATGCTGTGCAAACCATTGTACACTACACAGGAGGAGCATGTGGGAATAACTACTCTAAAATACTGTTTCTTATCAATATTGCTGAACCTCTGTAGGACACTGGGGGCTAGTTTACTAGTGAACTACTAGTCAACTAGATACTAGTTTAGGCTAGTGTAGTAGTGTGTCTGTCTGGTCGTCTCATGCCAGGTGCTAGAACGTGTATATTTAACCTTACCCAGCTTCTTGGCCACTTTGGCGTCTTTATGGGAGTCGACCATTCCAAACCCAATCTCTTTCTCCTCCAAGACTTGAGCAGCCAGCTGTACAGAAGGAGGAATGACTATTTTTATTTATATTTCAACATTGGTACAACATTGGAGTTACATGACGTATCCTGAGACGGTCTCTATTTCTTTCACATTGGCCTATGTTTGAGAGCTCTGATCTAGTTTGAAAAATGTCTACCGTAAGTCAAACTTAGACCAATCATATCTAGGACAATAGCCTACTGGACTAGCGAGAGACAATCCTGACCTAATTACAAACACACACACACACACACACACACACACACACACACTCACACACACACACACACACACACACACACACACACACACACACACACACGCAGGAACTGTAATGTAAAATGACAGAAATAGAGAGGGGCAGAGCTGAGGCATAGCTGTGGTGACGTTATTGACGAGATAGCCATAGCCAGAGAACAGAACAGCCCTGGGGCGACACAGAGATGCTTATATAACGTTATATAATGTACTGTATATTCTGGGCTCTATATCTATATAGAATATAAAGCAATGGCCATTGTGGTGTTAAGTAGGAGAGCCGCCAAGGCCACGTGATCTGACATCGCAGATGAGAAGTCCTAAGAATACCTGCCTGACAGAAATATCCCAAACAGAACAGACAGACGTGTCTGACTTCATTCTGATGATAGTGACAGATAATGAGGAGGATTTTTCTGAATAAAGTTATTAGCAATGTTGTTCAGAGGCAGGGTCAGTAGATGGAGTGCAGGCAGGATGGTTGTGTCAGCATAATGCCAGCTCACAAAAGCTGCAACTGCCCACCTCTGAACCTCCAATACAACAGTTGCTACTAGTTCAGTTCAGTTTCCATTCTTGGCTACCAGTCAGCCTCTCTTACCTCTGGGGGTAACTGATGCAGCAAATCAAAACTAAGAACACACAGTTGGTTTGAATACCACAGCACAGTAATACCACAGTAATATATGGGACATGGACTGTCTGCCACTGTGTGAGGAACTGACGAACACACAATGAACAGCTGCTCAAACATATATGGTTAGTTACTTTCTTGAGCAATGTAGAATAATGGAAAAATGTGTATCATACTGTATATACTAGGTAACATTTACCACAGCAACAGAGCAAGTAAAGTTCATCATGGTATGAATATGATTATAGTGGATGCTAGCCCTAATAGGCTACACCTGTGTTGCGTAAAATAACTCAGGCTATTATCAGGGGCTAGGAGACCAGGCTCAGGTTACACACTCGCTACGGTTCAGACCTTAACTCAGTACAAGCCATGGGAAACATGAGACTGGAAACAGACTGTCAACTGTAGCCCGCTGTAGCAGAATTCATATTCAATCATATTCTGCACACATATATAGTAGAATACTGACAACTCCAATTATAACTCCTAAACAACCCACTAGATATTCAGTTAGAGCTACTTTTATACATTTGACATTTTGAATGGCTCAACTGGTGTAGGCTCAGAGACCAAACTAGGGGAAGAGAGAGCGTTGATTCCCTTCACCCGCATTGCTCAATACCGTTATA